>NC_057834.1:69945385-70261043 GCF_910594005.1 Cervus elaphus | reverse complement strand
CTTGTCAATTAAGTAATGATGAGGAAACAGTGCAGAACCTTGAAGGAAAAGGAAGCATTTGGCAGGGCTTTTATTCTATAATGAGGAAAATTAAGTTTTTAAGTTCTAAATCTTTAAGATTTTTGTCTCTAGCTTCTTTTTCTCATCCATCTTGCTTTTAGCTGCAAGTCACCACAAACACTATCTCTTCCCAAGTTTGGAAATGACTGAATATGAATACTGATTTGAAGAAATAAATTAGAATGAGGCATTTTATTTGACCTGGTAAGACTTATTTCTGCCAAATGCCATTTTCCAATTTGCCACTGGAGTAATTTTTCTGAACTGCCTTTTTGACTTTGTTGGTTTAGGTCCTTAGAGAAACAGACATCACTAAAGGATTGTAAGTACGAGTAAATTATTGGGGAAACACTAAACTTAGGATTTTCTACATATAATTTAATAAATGATCACAGGGGTATAGTGTCCCATCAATATTTCAATTTGATTACTATAGGCATTTAAACTAGCCATTGGCACAAAAATTATCTGCTATAAGTCTTGATTTTGGGGAGCACTATTTTACAAACTGGCCATGGATGCAGGATTAGAGTCCCCAAGCAGCAGGAATCCATTTCTTTCTACATATCACTAGTTAGTATTCAAGCACAGGGCTTCTTTGTTTATGATGTCATCATAAAGCAACATTTTCTGGTAGAAGAATTTAATGATACTTGTTGAGATACAAATTTAATGACACATTGAAAAATGAGAAGTTTGTATCAGCAAGAGGTTGCACTCTCTCATAAAGGTTAGCACCATATTGCTAGTGATAATAACAACAGTAAAGGACAAACAGTTGTACATGTTACAAGTAAATACAGTGTGTTTTGCTCGAATAGTCATCAAGCAGAAGGAGGAATTGGTCTTGGCATGCTATAAGATGACCATTAATTTTTAATAGTGTCAATGTTTATTACTGACAGATAATTGGCTTTAAGTGTCTTATGAATAATAAATAAATCAGGTGAGTATCTGGTGTCTGCCACAAATGTATGTTCAAGGCCAGTGGAGCTTCCCTTGATTTGATGCTGAAGACCCTGCATGCACAGAGGATAAAAGGTTGTACCTGAAGGAACTGGGGCTGACTTTTCACATTTTAGCACTGAAAACAGTGGGGGAATTCTTGGCACTTTCTCAAGTCTCTGAGATTCTACTGAAGTCCATAGATGTAGGAAAGTTCATCTTGGATATTTTAGCAAATAGAAAACTGCTGGAAAATGTTTCTCTTGTTCCCCAGCCCTGTTGAATTCATAACACTTAAAACACCTGTGTCCATCAAATAGAACACACAGGATCACAGCTAGAGCTGTTCTTGACTTTGCAATTTCATTGACTGACAGTTTAATATCTATTTATTTTCACATCTGACACCAGTAAAGACAGGCTGGCATCATGAATGTCAAGACATTATGCTGACAACTGTATTTTTTTTTTCATCATTTGGGGGGGGGGGTGTGGAGGAAGGTTCAACATTCCCAAGGAAAGTGTTCTTTTGAAGCTCTGCAGCTCCAATAAAGACCAAATTATAGTTCAGATATAATTGGCTGTAACTATTGATAGGTTACCTGTACATGTTTATATAGGAACGGGTACATTCATTCGAGATTTACTAGTAAACTAACTGTTACTGTTATACTCTGGAATGAAATGTGTAATTATACTATTTAAATAGCTGAAACAGCTGCCATTACTGTGGACTGTGTAAACAGTGTTTTCCGTGCTAAAATTGAATGTTTAGAATATGGTCCCTTATTTTCAGCAGCTCTTGTTTAGTCTCTGAAATGCAAACAAGGGGTCTAGCTTCATCCCAGTTCCATAATATCAGAATGATACTCTAGATAAGAAGCATTCACAAAATGAAAGAGAGATGATGGAGTTTTAAAACCTTAAGCAAGACCACACTGTTGCTCAAATTTAACCACAAAGTAGAGAACATAACATTCATGTTAGCTACTGTGCAAAATGCATTTCATTTCCATATGCTGAAGCAAATCAGGAGAAGGTCCTTTGTCTCTCACATTTATGACCTAAACAGAAAATAATTCAGTTTTACTGTATCTCCATGTATGGCTGGGAAAATATTATGATGCTCAGATCACTGAACTTTTCAGTCTGCTACCTTGAGAATGGTCTCTGGCTAGAGGTAAGGTCTGGTAATTCACAGAACCAGTTTTCACTGCATGGCCATAAAGGAGCTGCCATATGATCAGGCAGTATTGAATGGAATGACTTCATTGCCTCTCTAGGTTAAAATTGAAGTCTGCTATTACATCTTGCAATTCTCCTCCCCAGTGTCATTTTGCCAAGTGCTCTAAGAATGAAATATGCTCTCTAAACTGAAATTTTGTTCAGAGTGCATTCATTCACAGAAATTAGGCCTGAGATTGATTGTGGATTTCCATAAAATCACATTAATTTCAGTTCTTGGCAATTACAGTATAATTAGTGTTATTGATGTAGCTGTCTCATAAATAAATATTTGTCACCATATAGAGGATTTTTGTTTGCTGCTTGTTTAGGCTTCCTTTTTGGATGAAATTAGGGCTGAATATATTCTCTCTTTCTTGCAGAGGAATCATATGGGGAGGGGTAAAGAGAAAAGATGAATCAAGACACTTTCTTCCAGGTCTCCTGCATTGCGGGCAGATTCTTAACCATCTGAGACACCAGGGAAGGTGACAAAGAGAAAGGATGAGTTGGGTCACTTTCTTCCATTTTACTCAGTCCATCTCAGTGACTCATTTCTGCACGCTTAACCCTGACTTTTGACTCCTAACTCTAACCCCTTCTCCTCAACCTACTCTCAATTGCCCTGTTTCTATCACAATCAACCAAAGTCAGGCCTTGTGTGACAGCAAGCTGAAATTTTTTTCTGATAGGCAAAACAAAAGTAAAAGCAATTGTTTTCTTAGTATCACTGGAAGAAAGGCAGTGCCAAAGAATGCTCAAACTACTGCACAATTGCACTCATCTCACGCGCTAGTAAAGTAATGCTCAAAATTCTCCAAGCCAGGCTTCAGCAATACGTGAACCGTGAACTTCCAGATGTTCAAGATGGTTTTAGAAAAGGCAGAGGGGCCAGAGATCAAATTGCCAACATCTGCTGGATCATCAAAAAGCAAGACAGTTCCAGAAAAACATCTATTTCTGCTTTATTGACTATACCAAACCCATTGACTGTGTGGATCACAATAAACTGTGGAAAATTCTGAAAGAGATGGGAATACCAGACCATCTGACCTGCCTCTTGAGAAACCTGTATGCAGGTCAGGAAGGAACAGTTAGAACTGGACATGGAACAACAAACTGGTTCCAAATAGGAAAAGGAGTACACCAAGGCTGTATTTGTCAATATGCTTATTTAACTTATATGCAGAGTACATCATGAGACACGCTGGATTGGATGAAGCACAAACTGGAATCAAGATTGTCAGGAGAAATATCAATAACAATATGCAGATGATACCACCCTTATGGCAGAAAGTGAAGAAGAACTAAAGAGCCTCTTGAAAGTGAAAGAGGAGAGTGAAAAAGTTGGCTTAAAGCTTAACACTCAGAAAACTAAGATCATGGCCTCTGATTCCATCACTTCATGGCAAATAGATGGGAAAACAGTGGAAACAGTGTCAGACTTTATTTTTTTGGGCTCCAAAATCACTGCAGATGGTGATTGCAACTGCAAAATTAAAAGACGCTTACTCCTTGGAAGGAAAGTTATGACCAACCTAGGCAGCATATTAAAAAGCAGAGACATTACTTTGCCAACAAAGGTCCATCTAGTCAAGGCTATGGTTTTTCCAGTAGTCATGTATGGATGTGAGAGTTGGACTGTGAAGAAAGCTGAGTGCCGAAGAATTGATGGTTTTGAACTGTGGTGTTGGAGAAGACTCTTGAGAGTCCCTTGGACTGCAAAGAGACCCAACCAGTCCATCCTAAAGGAGATCAGTCCTGGGTGTTCATTGGAAGGACTGATGCTGAAGCTGAAACTCCAATACTTTGGCCATGTGATGCAAAGAGCTGACTCATTTGAAAAGACCCTGATGCTGGGAAAGATTGAGGGCAGGAGGAGAGGGGGATGACAGAGGATGAGATGGTTGGATGGCATCACTGACTGAGTGGACATGAGTTTGGGTGGACTCCGGGGGTTGGTGATGAACAGTGAGGCCTGGTGTGCTGCGGTTCAATGGGTCTCAAAGAGTCGGACATGACTGAGCAACTGAACTGAACTGAACTGAATAATGTAACAGATATGCTATATTTTATAACAAACTATCATGTATATTTTCTGTTTAATACTTGAAAGATAGATAATTTTAGAATGTAAGGCCCTGACCTTCCCTCATGGGAGGTATTTGCTTCACTTTAAAAATATATGGTAAAATACATGTAACAAAGTGTATCATCTTAACTATTTTTAAATATACAGTTCAGAAGGTTAATTCCATTCACATTGTTATGCTAGCTTCATGGTGACAGATATTGTCTCTTTATTATAAAAGTTGATAGAAATTTAATCTAATGAATACTCAGTCTTTGGATTTTTCAAGAAAGTATGTTTTATCTATATAGGTATAGTTTTTACCAATGTTAGTTTTGGCTAAGGCAAGTAATACTAAAATAAATTTCAGTAGTCACTAAATGCAATGCAAATTGCTTTCTTATACTTGTCCTGAAGGTGTTCTTGATTAATTTGTTTTCTGTTTTCTGAGAATCTATAAAGGAATTAAGATTGTTTTAGATTTCCACCCAAATTTAATAGTGGATTTTACAAATAAACAAGGAGCAATGAGTTACCGTATCTGTGATATGCAACAAGGAAAACTTAGACCTCTTCTGACTCCATGTCACATCCCCTAGGTGCTCCCCCCGAAAAAAACAAGAGAAGTTTGATCTAATTATTAATACAGAGAGACATTATATTCCAGAAATAATGAAATTTAAGAAAACAGTGTTTCACATTTTAAGCCCCGTGGGAAGATCCTTATCTTTATTGGCTGGAAAAAATCTTAGATGGGCGACAACAAATGACCAAACACTGAGCCCACCACCATTGACTACAGAGACTGCTTCTGCTCCTTTCCACAAGCGGACCCGACCATTTCTCAGACTCATTGTTCCAGGCCATGCCCTTGGGTTTCTCGCAGCCTTGAGGCTTGACTGCTGCCGCCACCTCCCCCTGACATGGCACGTAGTGTCTCAGTAGAACAGGAAGAAGACGGGACCATCGCATGATTATAGTGTCATTGTTTATAGCTGCACTTAAAAAAAGAAAAGAGCAGCTTTAAAGGTTAATGTAAGTTTCCATTATTATGTCACCCTTAATAACAATACTATTTTGCTGAAAAGAGATAAGCAAATGGAATTGAAAATAAGGCAAAGTCATAATACCGGTGCTCTATTTGGGCACTCAAAAATATTGCCAGGCAATATCTGTTCACTTTTCAACCATTTAACACATCTGCTCCTTTGCATATGAAGTTTGTCAGTTTCTCATAACTCTCCCTGCCACAACCAATGTTCAGTGTGAGCACTGTAAGAAACACAGGTCAGAGAGTGGCAAGTTCTTCTCAAAGGAGCAACAAAACGAAAGGTCCACTTAGAGTGTCTCTCTGTGAAAAGCCTACATGGCCATTCAATCAATAGCACAGCACAAGTGTACTCCATTAATTTTTAAATTACCACCTCTTTTTATTTGGGGAATGGAAAATTTGCCACCAGGCTTATCATTACTTTTGTAAGTGATACCCATCACTGGATTTTATTTGTGAGTATTTTATTTGTCCTTGTGAACACAATTCCTAATACTGTGGTAATATAATAATAATAGTGCTTTTTTTCAGTTACAAAGCGTTTACATGTTCAATGTACTGCTACCCACATGATGTTTCATGCTACCAACAAAGAGCTGTTAAACCAGCAGTCAAGTAATAAGTATCCCAAACACAGCCCTTTGGAATGTACAATGATCTGGAAATATCCTCATAAATTCAAGATGGCTCATTTGCTAATCAAATTTCAAATATGATCATTGCCTGACAAATTGATAATGAAGAACAAGTAATTCTGAAAACCTGTAGGACAGATTCATCTACCTTTCTTCTGAGAAGTTACAAATGATCATTCTTTAGCTCTCAAAAATAATTACCAAAATCTTGTGCCTTAGTTTTTTCAACTGTGATATATTTCTGAAGGTGGCTCCTGGTCTCAGGATTATGGAATCAATTCAAACCATACAGGTGATAGGTATAGCAGCAGATATTCTTAGAAAGTAACTGGATAGTTGTTCTCTAATTAGCTTATGAATTGTAGAGTCAGATCAAAAGGTGATCTGTTGGCAGATGAGGACCACCTGTTCTTGTTGTTTAGTTCCTAAGTCATGTCTGATTCTTAGACCCCATGGACTATAGCACACTAGGCCCCTCTGTCCATGGGATTTCCCAGGCAAGAATACTGGAGTGGTTTGCCATTTTCTTCTCCAGGGGATCTTCCTGACCCAGAGATCAAACCTGCATCTCCTGCATTGGCAGGTGGATTCTCTACCACTGAGCCAGCAGGAAATCTCCAAGCACCACCTAGGTAGGCCTGAGTATTTTGGGGTACCAATTAAATTACATATTTAGCTTGATTATTTCAAGTAGTTTCTTCCTTTTTAAATGATATTGAAAGCACACTGTTTAGCCAAAACAGCTTTTGGGTACCTAGCATTTCAATACCTGCATTCATTTTCAGAGCTGATATGAAAGAGTGTTAATGGAAAGAATGCATTTTTGTGTGATTTTAAATTTCCCACACGCTGAGAAGAGCTCTAGACTGGTGTGACATCTACTGTTGGGTGTAAAAAGGGTCTCAACTGCAGAGCCATTTGAAAGCCTCCTTTCTAAAAAACATTTTACAAGGAAGAATGTTTATCTCCAACTTAGTTTAGGGACTAACTAAAAAGCAAGCATTTAAATAGGGAAGCCTGCAAACTATTAGAAATATTTAGGTATATGCTAAATTCTGACCCTCTAATATAGCACAAATTTAAATTCAACTCAATTGTCAGGTGTGCATAGGTTATGTGTTGCCTTTCTGGGTTATGTTCCCTGGTAAAACCAGCTTGTCTCTTTCTTTGAGGGCCATAATGCATACTATTATGTGTACGGTAGTATAAAACCAAGACATTTTGTCTTTTATAAAATAAGTAAATACACTTATCAGTATTTTAGCCTTAAATTAGCCTGAAATATTGGGTTCATATTTTCATTTCCAAATAATGAAGAATATCATATCTGAAAAGTAAAAAATAGTGAAAGAACTTGGTTGATTTTTATTTTTAAAACACCTTTGCCAAATGTGTTTCCTCAGATATTTGTCGCAGTTATAAATGGAGTGTTAAAGAATAAGCATGTTTTCCTTTACAGTTAACAAAGGGCTGCATTTTCAATTTGGTGTGTTTCCAAATCTTGCTCATGTGCTATGTAGCTTCCCAAAGTCAAGGAAGAAAAAAAAAAATCATAGAATCAGAATCACAGAGAAATCATAGAGGTGGAAATAGTTTTGAGTCTTTCTCAATCGAGGAAACAGTTCATATTGCTAAATAACTCACCTCTAGTCTCTTCCAAAGCCAGCAGCAGGTTCATTTAAATACTATGATCCTGGGTGGTCAACTTGTATGTTCTCTATCACATCTTTCTGCTTATTCTTTAAAATAACACTTTGTTTTTCTGTTTATTAAATTAATACAAGCATAGTGTTTAAAACACAGTGAAGGCAAGTAATAATGGAAAACACCATTTCCCTTGCCTTCACCCCTTTCCACACTCACTTCTTGTATATGGAGAGTCTCCAAATAAAACCATTTCTGCTTTTGTTCTCCTGGTGTTTACACCTCTCTCCCACCCCTTTAAATAGAGCACTTTTATTGGTATTTTCTACTTACCTACTTTACATATTATCTCTTATCTTAGACTGTGATGGATGAGAATTTAATTTATAACATTTTCCCCTTTCTCTATCCTCAATCTTGCAAAACATTTAAAACTTTATTCTCAGTTCCTCTACTGGTCATCTTTGTAATTTCAAACCATATTTTTAACCTCCTTTTCTTAACCCATAGCAGTAACTCTTCATTCTAAACTTTTAGAACAATGACATTAACCTTCCCACACTTGCCTCCACCTCTCCTCGATTCATTTCTAAACATCTCTTCCAGTCTATCTTTACCTTTTCATTGTCTAGGTGGATTTCATTTACATTCCATTTTTACCCACAAGAAAGCCTTTTGTTATTTGTGTGTGAATTAATCCTAATGAAAACTATTCATCATCATTTATAACATTATGGCTATGTAAATATTGTTCATTTCATAGTCAAAGAGTTTACAGCAATTACATTTCCTCCTCCACAAATTTAATGACACAAATCATTTGGCACTCAAAGTGAATTTTACTGGAGTCAAATCTGAATGCATTCTTCTTTTCTTGCATTTTCCAGATGCCTGTACTTAGTCATTCATTTGCTCATACAATAAATATTTAGCAAGCATCTGCTGTATGGAGGCTCAACTATTAATAAAGTCCTGGCTTTCAAGGAGCTTATATTGGGAGCAGGGGACAGAGGGGACAATAAATAAATACACAATAAGTATATCAACATGTTAAGTAGTAATGTGTGTTGTCAAGAAAAACACTGGGTCAAGAGAATAATAATAATTTCTATTAAAATTTTTTTATTAAATAGGGTAGTCAGGTGAGACATATAATAAAGTAATATTTGAATAAGCAGGTTTGTTTTGTAATTTCTACAGTTTTTTGTTTCCATCCTCAAGTAATTTCCCAAGAGTGTGCGACATCAAGTTTTCTGTGTCCTTGCATGTGTGAAAATATCTGATTAATAGAGATTACAGAAGGAGAAGGGCTTTCCAGGTGGGCTAGTAGTAAAGAACCTGGAGGACTACAGTCTATAGAGTCACACAGAGTCTAACAGGATTTAGCACACACAGAAAGAAAGAACAGAATTAACTGGTAGGGAGAAAATTATTAAAAAAAAAAACACACACACACACACAAAAAACCAGAGAATTTCCTTGAGAAAAAGCGTTCATGTCTTCAGCCTAAAGGAAACACTGAGTACTCAGCACAAGTAATATAGAAAGACCTAAACCCAAGAACATCATTTTGATCATTTTCACTCTACCAATTAACTCTAATGTCTTTCTGTAACTTCTATTCATCAGACCATTAGCCATATGAGATTAATCTTCTATGTCTCCTACGTTTTCTCGTGTATTTTATGCTTCTTTTTCTCATTCTATGTTCTTCAGCAATCATGTGTATTTAAATCCTAACATTGAATTTTTATTTCAGTGTCATATATTTATTTTCCAAGAGAGCTCTCATTCTCTGATTATTTCTTTGCTTAGTAGAAACCTTTTGTTTGGTTTGTTTTATTTTGCTTTGCAATATCTTTTCAAATGTCTTTGAGTTCTAATTAGAAGGGTTATTTCGTGGAGGCTTCACTATATTTTTTAAGGGGTAATTTTTTTTTCTGGGCATGTGTTTGGGTCTTTTACTTCCATGTGATTGGCTTTCCTAAAACAATGATCTTTACTTTTTTCTGAACAATGATGGTTAAAAACAATGCTCTGAGTACTCTAAATAAATATATATAAATATATATATATGTGTGTGTGTGTGTATGTATATATGGAGAGAGAGAGACAGTGTTTGATGACTTGTCTGGGCCCACTGTTAACACTGGGAACCCCAAACTCCAGGACTTTCTCTGGTATTCTAATGTCACACTAGTTCTCTTCAAACAGCTCGTTTTATTTCCTTTGAGAAAAAGCCTTCAATCCCTGCCTGGGAAAAACATCTACCAAGCATTTTATGCAATGCCTGTATGTGGTGCTGGTGATGGAGTTCAAATGTTCTGTAGACAGCTTTAATTAACACCTATGCTCTCTGTTTGACTTCCCTTCACATCTGATATTTCTTAGTCATAAGCTATTCAGAGTGTACAAGGCAAGTAAGCCCCTCTATGGACCAGTTCTCTTCTCTGTTTTCATTCTTTCAGCTTCTTTTTTTCTCTCAGAATTTGTTTTTGCTCTGAGAATCTCCATCTTATTTGGGGATTTGAGAAGGGAGAGACAGGTTCGAGTTGAAAAACATATGTGAACAATGCATTTTTTGAATCAAGATATTTCTGAAGTGCATCCTAACCCCAGGTGTCTCCCCATCCTTACAGTATATTCCCCCTTAAATAGTAGGCACCATGGACTATATTACTATGAAAGACAAATCAATGTCCGACTCAGCCAATCATTTACCGTGTGCTTCTTGAATGCATAGAACATTTCCATAAAAAGACTAATCTGCCCACTAATCCCAATCAACCACCCACTGCAAAGTGATGGAAATGAAATGACAGGTATTTAATGCCACTAAGCTTAATCCCACAGTGTCCTGTTGGATAATGCTCTACTGAAGTAATTCTTATTGTGCCTGTTGTTATTATGTTGTTAATATTACTGAATTTAATATCAATACCCACAGAGAGGCAATAGTTATTCTTCATGAAAACTCCATGGTTCCAATTTGTACCAATTGGATATTAAATAACACAAAAATAACTCATAACAAAAGGCAAGAAGTAATTTATATATCATAAATTGGATAATATGTTATGATGAGAGCTAAAAACAGTTGCATATGTTTAATGTTTATGGGAAAAAATCTTGTCCTTGAATTCAACTAGTTTGACTAAATTCAGTTTTTTTTAAAAAAAAAAGTGGAGATGAGGGGATGGAAATAAAATAGAACAAATATCTGAGTATTTGTCTTCAAATAAATAGATTTGACTGAAGTATCTCTTTTCAAGCAGTTGTATATCTAAAAATAATCTTACCTTTAAGAAGGCCTCCATATATAGTTGTTCTGTTGGAAGCCCTGGAGGCAAAGAGAAGACCTTTACTTAAGTGAAAAGCTAGCCTGAGAATTGCCTCTAGGCAAAAGCCATTATACACTTCTCTTCCATCCTTTAGACAAGCAAAAAGCAGAGTTTCCCACTGATACAAAGCAGCCCACAACTTGGCTCTCATTAGCTCTAAGTCTATGGAAATCTTTAGAAGCTTGGATCACCCCACCAAGCTCATTAGGTGTTTAAAATTAGGCATTCTTTTCATAAGGAGCAACAGGAGTTCTTCCTGTAGCACAGGTATATATTTATAACAGCCCCCCAGGCTTTGTTAGGTTAACAAAGTGCACTGAAAGTGCTCACTAGGCCTACTTGGCTATACTTGTTAGCCCAGATTTCATACTTAGCAGTAAAATAGAGCAGTGATTGGTATACCCTAATCCCTTTAGATTCTAGGGACTGGATATCTGATCTTTTTTCATATACTTTTAATCCTAAAGTATCTGTTTGTTTGTTTCCTATTTCTGCAATTGTTTGGGTGGGAAAACCCATTCAGTTACTAGTGTCAAGTATGTTAAAATCATGTAGGAAAATATTTCTCCAAGGGATAAAGGATTCAGGAATACATCTTCAATTGAATTCTGCTTTATAACTGAGGTCTATACTTTTCAACTTCCATGAGACTAGAAAGTGAAATTGCCTATGCTCTCTTTGATGTAATTATAGCCATGAGGTATCCAAAGTCTTTTTATTTATGTCAAATTAAGGCAGCTATCCAAGGTACTGAAGCTTGCTGAAATGGTTTTGTTTAACGTGTTGCCTATGAGTTGTAAGATTCTGGAAAGCAGTTTGGGGCCAACTGGGGAGGCAGGATGTGTTTCTGTGCAGTGAAAAGATGTCCTGAAGAGAAAATCTAGCTGGCAGATTGCAGCTCTGGATCACAGGTCAGCCAGTGTCTGCAACCTCGATAACTCTCTTGCTGCTTTGCTACCACTGTTTCCCAAATCATCAAGACAATGTAGAAAAGCATTTCCCCTTATTATAAAACAATGCTGCCATACCTAAAATATCAGTCTGCTGCCCCATTACCTCATACAATACAGGTATAAATCTTGAAGAGGGCATAGAGTTTAACTTGCCTTCAGCACTGCAAAGAAGCAATTACTTAGCTGTTAAGAAAAACCCTAATATCATTATCAGATAACCCCAATAGCTACCTGATATCTGGCTATTATTTTAAATGGGTTTAAAACACATTTTAAAATCTCAAATTCAAATTATATGGAAATAATAACATAAGTTATCACAAAGGTATTTTGAGATAATCCTAAATGTCAATTTAGCATATTTTCCCATGTTATAGGTTTTCTAGAGTGAATGAATAGCTTCTTTTATGAGGTAAATGTCCTTTGGGCAAATGAAAGGGACAATCACATTTAAAGGTCAGTTAATATAGTGAGGTAGATGTAGTTCTTAGTGTTCAAATCTCACTATATTATCTTTAAACTAGTATGCCCACTATTTTGACTAAAACGATGCACAGTAGCTTGGCTGCTTACCTCCTTTGTTCCCATTTGTCCTACCATGTTGACCTCCTAGTGTTTCTTTCTTAGCTCAAACCCTTTTGTTTAGTGTATCTCACAATCTAGTGACAATACTCCAATTATCTCTCTTTTTTTGTACAGTAAAGCCTAAAACCATTATATTTCAATGGCAGCTCTTTCTGCAATTCAAAAGAATGGAATTCTTTTCTTTTTTCATAAAGATAAGAATTCTTATAGAATCAGAAAACTAAGCCTTCTTGAAAAACAGAAAATTCCACAATTCAGACATATATCACCATTCCATAGACTATGTTTCTTAAGACTTTACCTTTGTAGAGGCACTGTAAATGTTCCATTTAAATGAGACAAACCAGTTTGCTTACAAAACAAGATACCACTGGAGTAAAATGTAATTTGTCTTTTCTCCCCACCCTACACTTAATTCATGCACACACACACACAACTTTGACTAGTCATTAGCCTGAATTGTTTACAGAACACCTCTATAGATATATAGGATTGATCTCAGGGGGGAAAAAATATTTCAGCTATTCTATATTTAAAACAAAATTTAAAAAAATTTTTAAATTTAATGTAACTTTTTTTTTTACTACTAAAACCATGAAGTTATAGTTACTAAGAATTTATTTAGGTTCTCTTCCCTTATGTAAAGCTCTCTACAAGATTAACAGCTACCACCATCGTGATGACAGAGTTATTAGTAAAGTGAAATGTTCAAGTACAGTGGTCATTTGCTCTAGAATTTATTTAGTGTAACATTTATGTGTTTAAACATTTGAGTTAATGATACATCATTTCAGCTTTGAATACCCCAATTCATATGTACTAACCAACCAAAAGGAACCAGAAGACTAAAGGGTCACAATGTGTTTTTAATAAACGTTTGAAGTCAAAGAGACATTTAAAATAGCAACAGTTATCATAATTATATATGCTTCATTGTGATACTCTTCCCTACAACTATTCTTTCAGGATTGACACTCAAATATAGGAAAATGCTTTAAATTTGCAGCTTTTGAGTAATCAAATTCAAGTTATAGTACAGTTTCTTAAATAAGTATTAATAGGAATTGATAAAAGGCTTTGTTTCACTGATGGGTATGGTTTTAGGTTTCTGTAATTGAAGTTTATTCATAGTAAACTAAATATGAAGTTTATTCATAGTAAACTAAATAGTAAAAACTTTTTTTTCAAGGAACGAATAAAAATTACACTGAAAAGGAAAACTGGCTTTGGGTTGATGAGATAGAGACACAGCCTTGTAAAATCCCTCCTCTTCAAGTTCAGGAAGAACCTGGGACTTGTTTATGGCCAATAGAATGTAGCAAATGTGAAGGGATTTTCCAGATGTAGTTAAGTCCCAAATGTATTGATTGTAAGTTAATCAAAAGGGAGATTGTCCTGTGTGATCCTGACCTTATCATGTGAAAGATTTTAACAAAGGGACTGAGTCTCCATGATTTTAGAGTCTCTCTTCTGCTTTGAAGAAACAAGTCATCACAAGTTGTACAGCTACAGGGAAATAAACTCTGCTAGCAACCATCAGAAATTGGAAGAAAACTGCAGGCTTCAGGTGGGAACACAGCCCCAGTTGACTTCTGGATTGCAGACTGATAAGATATTGATGAAAGTAAAGTAAAGTCGTTCAGTCGTGTCTGACTCTTTGCAACCCCATGGACTGTAGCCTACCAGGTTCCTCCCATGGGATTTTCCAGGCAAGAGTACTGGAGTGGGTTGCCATTTCCTTCTCCAGAGGATCTTCCCCACCCAGGGATTGAACCCAGGTCTCCCACATTGTAGGCAGATGTTTTACCATCTGAGCCACCAGGGAAGTCATACTGATGAAAAGAACTTAATAATGCCTGGGTATGTGACCCACAGAGATTGTGAGAAAATACGTGTGTTTTATTTTAAACCACTAAGTTTGTGGAAACTTAGACAATTTTTTTTCCACTACATTTGTGGAAACTAGAAAGGTTCACTTTTCATTCCAATCCCAAAGAAAAGCAATGCCAAAGAATATTCAAACTACCATACAACTGCACTCATTTCACATGTTAGCAAGGTAATGCTCAAAATCCTTCAAGCTGGGCTTCAGCAGTTTGTCAACTGAGCACTTCCTAGAAGTACAAGCTGGATTTAGAAAAGGCAGAGGAACCAGAGATCAAATTGCCAACATCCATCAGATCATAAAAAAAAAACAAGGGAATTCCAGAAAAGCATCTACTTCTGCTTCTTTGACTACTCGAAAGCCTTTGACTGTGTGGATCACACAGACTGTGGAAACCTTACCTGCCTCCTGAGAAATCTGTATGCAGGTCAAGAAGCAAACCGGCCATGGTACAACAAACTGGTTCCAAATTGAGAAAGGCGTACATCAAGGCTGTATGCCACCCTGCTTATGTAACTTCTGTGCAGAGTACATTATGTGAAATGCTGCTCTGGATGAAGCACAAGCTGGGATCAAGATTGCCAGGAGAAATATCAACAATGTCAGATATGCAGATGATACCACTCTAATGGCAGAAAGTGAAGAGGATGTAAAGAGCCTCTTGATGAGGGCCAAAGAGGAAAGTGAAAAAGCTGGCTTAAAACTCAACATTTAGGGAATGCAAACCAGGACTCTGTAGCAACCTAGATGGGGTGGGATAGAGTGGGAGGTGGGAGGGAGGATGAAGAAGGAGGGTACATATATATACCTATGGCTGATTCATGTTTATGTATGTCAGAAACCAACACAATATTGTAAAGCAATTATTCTTCAACTAAAAATAAATTCAAAAAAACCTCAACATTCAAAAAACTAGGATTATGGCATTTGGTTCCATCACTTCATGGCAAACAAATGGGAGAAATGTGGAAAGAGTGGCGATTTTAATTTCTTGGGCTTCAAAATCACCATGAATAGTGACTGCAACGAAATTAAAAGATGCTTGCTCCTTGGAGGAAAAGCTATGACAAACCTAGACAGTGTGTTAAAAAGCAGAGCCATCACTTTGCTGACAAAAGTCCATATAGTCAAAGCTGTGGTTTTCCCCAGTAGTAATGTACAAATGTGGGAGTTGGAACATAAAAAAGGCTGAATGGTGAGCATTTGATGCTTTTGAACTGTGGTGCTGGAGAATATTTTTGAGAGTCCCTTGGACATCAGGGAGATCAAATATGTCATTCTTAAAGGAAATAAACCCTGAATATCCATTGGAAGGACTGATGCTAAAGCTGAAGCTCCAATACTTTGGCCACCCAATGTGAAGAGCTGACTCATTGGAAAAGACCCTGATGCTGGGAAAGATTGAGGGCAGGAGAAGAAGGGGAAAACAGGATGAGATGGTTGGCTGGGATCACCGTCTCAATGGACATGAGTTTGATCAAAGTCCAGGAGATAGTGAAGAAGAGGGAAGCCTGGCATGCTATAATCCATGGAGTTGCAAAGAGTCAGACATGACTTAGCAACTGAACAACCACAAGTTTTTTGGCAATTTGTTATACAGCAAGAGAAAACTGATACAGCTGAAGAATAGATTTTCATATGAACTGAATGTAGGAGGACCATTTGTATTATAAATGAGGCTGGGGATAGGAATGAATATGGGAATTTTTAGTTCTTTCTCAAACTTTTGAACCTGAAGTGAAAGTAAAGTGAAGTCGCTCAGCCGTGTCCGACTCTTTGCGACCCCATAGACTATAGCCTACCATGCTCCTCCACCCATGGGATTTTCCAGGCAAGAGTACTGGAGTGGATTGCCATTTCCTTCTCCAGAGGATCTTCCCAGCCCAGGGATCAAACCCGGGTCTCCCGCATTGCAGGCAGACGCTTTACTGTCTGAGCCACCAAGGAAGTTTTTAAAGTGTTAGTCTCAGTTGTGTCCGACTGTGCGACCCCCTGGACTGTTGCCCACCAAGCTCCTCTGTCCATGGGATTCTTCTGGCAAGAATACTGGAGTTGGTTGCCATTCCCTTCTCCAGGGAATGTTCCTGACCCAGGGATCAAACCTGGATCTTCCGCGCTGCAGGCAGATTCTTTACCATCTGAGCCTCCAGGGAAGTCCTTTTGAAACTTAAACCTCCCTTAAAAATTGAAGAAACAGGAGACAATAGACCACATTTCCCCAAACGGAGCTGAAGGAACACTATGCTGTCTTACAACCTCTTCCACCTTACCCCTACTCTCATCAAAATGATCATGAAGACTCTATGGTCAAATCTTTTAAAAGATATTATATAGATCCCACTCACCACCACCACTGTCTCTCAGGACCATCACTAGAAGCCCACCCCTGAGATCCCCAAACCCAAAGTTTCTCAAATAGCCTACAGTAGTAAAAGATAACCTCTTTTTTTTTTTTTTTTAATTGACCATCAAAATGTATAACAGAGTTCAGAACAACACTCTAGAAAGCGTTATGATGGGGAGTCCTGGTGAGCAGAGGCTGTGCTAACTGGGAACTGCAATGACTTGAGTGAGAATCACCATTATTACCCTTGAGAGGAACGAGGTTTTCAGAGAAGTGGTGTCTCAAGTGGAGAATGGTTTGAGTAGAAGCTGACAGTAGGAAATAGAAGTTATTTCAGATAAGAGAGGCTTTTATGACGTTGCCATTCAAAGCTCCTTCATAAAGTGGTGATTATTTGATTGTGTAACTATTTCTTCATCTTTTTAAAAAACTTTATCTAAGAGCAAAACTGGATAATCTGATTACAAAAAAGAACCAGACTAGTGGGGATGATGAGATCGCTTCTTGTATCAATATTGTTTTATTTTGACCCTGAATTAGCAAGCTCATCCCTGAGCAGAAAATTAAATTTCTGACCTTCAGTGGCCTCAGACCTCTGGGTTTCTCCAGAATGGCTCTGCCACAGGCGTCCTGTGTTGTTGTATTATACTGTCTCCTCTGCTTTTCCTGGTCTTATAACCACTTCTTCCCTGATAGGTCTTTTCTCTCAAATTTCTTGAGCCTCTCCCTGTCTTAACTGACTTCTTATGAACACTTGGCTCTAAACCAATCATATTCTTGTTTGAAAAGTAATCAAATGTATTTGTTACTAGCTATTTAAAAAATACCGTTGCTTTGCTAACTCCAGTCATAGCTGCACACCCCAAAGCAGTAACAAAAAGAATTATGGATGAGGTTCAAATATAAAACCAAATTATCTTTAATGGAAAAACTTAAATATCACTATGAAAATGGAGGAAGAATATATCCTAGCAGCCTGAGAATCTCTTTTTATTTCTCTTTCACCTGTCCTTTCCTGATACTTACAGGCCTTTTTCTCCTCCCTCTCTAACCATTTCATCAGCCACATCTCATATGTCTAGCACATTAGAATCCTTCTGTAATTACCTAGCCCCATATCCTTAATAAGTATTACAGCTGCTCAGGAGCATCACAGTCTTGTCATGAGCATTTATGTCATCTCTGTGGCCTTGTCAGTAGACCAGGAGATAACCGGCCAGTACTGATAATTAGTAATGAAAGGACAGAACTACTAAAGCCCTACAGAAGACAGTTAATCAGGGGCTGGTACCTGAAATAAGGCTCTCTGCTCTTGATCTGCTCTCTATACTCTTTTATCCAGCAGACAAACTGTATCAGGTGTTATAACATCAAACATCACTTTAACTAATAAGTAAGTGCTGTGCAACATTAAAAAATCTCTAATTAGGTAAAAAGGAATCTGTCTGTTTAACTAGATGAATAGATATTTGTTTATGGTTAGCTGGTCAAGCTTGCAAACAACTTGTGTAGTAAGTTTAGGGTATGAAATCATTATTTGTAGTTGTCAGCCAGTCTGGGCCTAGGGCCAGGTGAGTGAGATGAATGAGGCACTTGCCTCAGAGCAAAATTTAAGGGTGCAGGGATACAATAATCAAAATAAATGTACTTCAGTGCATTATTTTTTAAAAATTTCAAAAAATTATGATAAACAATGTACTGAAATGATTAATAGAGATAGCATTAGTAACAGTGCCGTGCCAAGCCATTTTGAAGCCTGAGGCAAAAGAAATAATCAGTAATGCTGATCCTGTCTGTATTTAAAATTTTGTTCATCACATATTTCTTTCCTGTCACTTTTGATTTTTTAAAATATTGCATTTGATACCTTCTTAAATTTTGTGCCTGAAGCAAGTGACTCACTTGCCTCACCTTAATCTTGGCCTTTTGTTAGATCTATTGCTTTCTAGTGTTCTGGCTAACATAGAAAATATTTTTCTCATTCTTTTTAGTCTCTCATAATTTAAGGTCAGAAGTACATATCATGCATTTATGGTCAATTGGTTTTCAACAAACTTGCCAAGAATTTTCAGTGGAGAAAGAATAGTCTTTTCAACAAATAGTACTGGAATAATTGAATATCCACATTCAAAAGAATAAAGTTGGACATCATCCTTATACCACACATATAAGTTAACTCAAAATGGATCACAGACCTAAATTAAGAGCCAAAAACTCTTGGATGAAGACCTAGGAGTAAATCTTTGTGACCTTAAATTAGGCAAATGCTTCTTAAATTTGACATCAAAAATTAAAGTGACAAAATAGATAAATTAGTCTTTATTAAAATTAAAACCATTTGTGCTTCAAAGGAAACTATCAACAAAGTAAAAAGACAACCTGCAAAATGGGGGAAAATTGCAAATTACAAATTTAATAAGAGACTAAGATCTAGAATGTATAAATAACTCTTACAACTCAAAAATAAAAATGTAAATAACCCAATTAGAAAATGGTTTGAACAGTCATTTCTATGAAGAAGATATATGAATGGCCAGTAATCACATGAGAAGATGCTCAATGTCATTAATCATTCAGAAAATATAAATCAAACCACAATGAGACACCACTTTATACCCAGTAAGATACTGTAATCAAAAAGGCAAAATAATGTTAGCATTAATGTAGAGAATTTGGAACTCTCATACATTGCTAGTGGAAATGTAAAATATTGCAGCCATATTGGAAATAGGCAGTTCTTCAAAAATTTTGAAGTTAACATGTGACCCAGTAATTCTCAAGAAGAGAAATGAAAATATGTATTCATAAAAAACTTATATTTTCATAAAATATTATTGAGATAGCCAAAAAGTAGAAATAACTGCAATGTACATCAACTGATGAATGCATAAGCAAATGTAATATATCCATAAAATGGAACATTATTTGGTAACACAAAGAAAAGAAGTATTGATACATGCAACAGCATGTATCTTGAAAATAGTATGTTTGATCTTGAAAACAGTATGCTAAGTGAAAAAAAAAAAAAAAACAAAACAAAACTAGGTGAAAGAGACCACATTGTATGATTTCAATATATGGAGTCACATACGATTCTACTTATGGAAGTGTCCAGAATAAGTAAAACTAAAGCTATAAACACAGGAATTAGGTTAGTGGTTTCCAGGGACAGAAGTGAGGAAAGAATGGAGTATATACACTGTTAATGAGTGCAAAGTTTCTTTTGGGGACTTGAAAATGTTCTAAAACTGGTTTCTGATAATGGTGGTGCAACTCTGTGAATATACTAAGCACCAATGAATTATAAACTTTAAATAGGTGAATCATATGGCATGTGAATTGTATCTCAATAAAGCTGTGTTTTAAAAAGTGCATATCAGAGAGATTAAGAGACATTCTTTCCCAACCTCCATTTTCTCCTCTGTAGCTGAACTCCCAGGAAAAGGTTTTACAAAGAATTGTCTTCCCTAATACAGACTTCCTTAATACAGAATCCACCTGCAGTGCAAGAGATCTGGGTTTGATCCCTGGTTGGGAAGATCCCCTGGAGAATGGAACGGTTACCCAATCCAGTATTCTGGCCTGGAGAATCCAATGAACTGTATAGTCCATAGGGTTGCAAAGAGTTGGACAGGACTGAGTGACTTTAACTTTCACTATAGACTTAGTCAATGATTCCTCTGCTATAATAAAGTTGAATTTTCCTGCTAAAAAGTAAATGAAAAACCATCACTCGGTAAATTCTACATCATTTCACTAGGCCTCTTCACACTCCTCTTTTGATTCATCTGACTTGGGCTGATTGGAAATCACATCAAGAAACTCACCTAAAACCAAAGGCTGGAGACTCATAGCCAGAAGGACCTTCATGATCACTTGCTTTGAACCTTTGATTCTTTTCATTTGTTTGTTTTAGTTTCAGAAAGGTGAAGTGTGCTTTTTTTATCAAGTAGAAAACATATTTTACTTTAATAAGAGAGATTCTAGCCTCTGCCTTGTTCAAAGGGCAGAATGTATTTTCTGAGATGATCTGTTGTGATTTTGAGTAGATATTTTCCTGGGCATCCCACATCGTTATTTTCTCAACATAGGGAGCTAGTCTAGTTCTCGATAATCAAAGAAAACAGGCAGCAACTGATTGGAAGTTTAAAGAGTTTAGAATTCTTCATATCACTCTCACAAAATTCAGCATTCATTGAAAACAGTAAAAACCAGATAAAAGTACAAAAACACTAGTATTACCATAGTGGTGATATCCATGGGGTTACAAACAAGACTCAGTGACTGAACAATGACAACCACAGTGATGGGGAGAAGGGATAAGTTGTATGACTCAAAAAATACAAAGTCCTCTAAACACCTTCACCTTTATATTTCTTGAATGTTTTCAAGGTGAAGCCTCTCAACTGGGGAGTGGAAATGTGGCCAGTGCCTTCAAATTTTGCAAGGTGCTAGATAGGAAGGCAAGTTTTCCTTGTAGCTCTTAAAGGAGCAACTGGTATCAAAAGGTAAATGTTATCAATGCCATTTTTTGTTTGTTTGTTTTACCTCTATGAGGAACTCTTTTAGTATTCAATGGATGGAAGATAACCTGTCTGAAGATATCACATTCCCAAGCACTAGAGTTGTTCACAGGGAAACTGATAAACTTTATTTCTTAAATGATGTAAAAGGACATTAAAACCTATCCCATCTGAAGCAACCTAAATCTGTCAACAGAAGAATGGATAAAGAAAATGTGGTGCATATATACAATGGAATGTTGCTCAGCCAGGACAAAATAATGCCATCTGCAGTAACATGGTTGGACCTAGAGATTATCATACTGAGTGAAGTCAGAGACAGAAAGACAAACATCATACAATATCACTTATATGTAGAATCAAAAAAAAAAAAAATGGGGGGCGGGGAACAAATGAATTTACTTAGAAAACAGAAGTTTTAATAGAGTCATGGATATAGGAGACAAACCTATGGTTACCAGGGGGTAAGTGGGGGTGGAGGGCGGTGGGGAGAGGGATAATTGGGAGATTGGGATTGACATATACACACTACTATATATAAAACAGATAACTTAAAAGAACCCACTGTATAGCACATGGAAATCTACTCAATATACTGTAATGGCCTATATGGGGAAAGAATCTTAAAATATATATTTTAGATATGGTAAAGAATCTGCCTGCCGATGCAGGAGACACAGGAGACATGAGTTCAATCCCTGGGTCTGGAAGGTCCACTGGAGTAGGAAATGGCAACCCACTCAAGTATTCTTGCCTGGAAAATTCCATGGACAGAGGAGTCTGGCAGGCTATGGTCCATGGGGTTGCAAAGACTTAGACATGACAGAGTGACTGAGCATGTGAGCGTGTGTGTGTGTGTGTGTAAAACAAATTTACTTTGTTGTACACCTGAAATTACCAAACTGGGGAGTTCATCTTTCAGTGTCATATCTTTTTTGCCTTTTCATACTGTTCATGGAGTTCTCAAAGAAAGAATTCTGAAGTGGTTTGCCATTCCCTTCTCCAATGGAACACTTTTTGTCAGAACTCTCCATCACGATCCGTCCATCTTGGATGGCCCTACAAGGCGTAGCTCACAGCTTCATTGAGTTAGACAAGGCCATGATCCATGTGATCAGTTGGGTTAGTTTTCTGTGATTGTGGTTTTCATTCTGTTGGCCCTCTGATAAGGTTTTCATTCTGTTAGCCAGTCCTGATGGGTGGGACTGGCTGTGGGAGAATCTGGGTCTTGCTCTGATAGACTGGGGCCATGCTCAGTAAATCTTTAATCCAATTTGCTGTTGATGGGTGGGGCTGTGTTCTCTCTCTGTTGTTTGGCCTGAGGTCAAGCTATGGTAGGCCCACCTCCTTCAAAAGGGTTTATGCCAGCACTGTTGTATTCAGCGCCCCTGACCCCAAAGCAGGCCACTGTTGACCCACGCCTCTGCCAGAAACTCCTGGACACTCAAAGACAGGTCTGGCTCAGTCTCTTGTAGGGCCACTGCTCCTTTCTCCTCAGGCCAGGTGCACACGAAGTTTTGTTTGTGCCCTCTTAAAATCTGTTTCCCCAGTACTGTGAAAGTTCTGTAATCAAATACCACTGGCCTCCAAAGACAAATTCCCTGTGGGTTCTCAGTGTCTTTGCTGGATCCCAGGTTGGGAAGTCTATTGTGGGTCCTAGAACTTTTGTAACAGTATAAGAACAGTGAGAGAAATGGAGGAACCCTCGTGGTCAACAAAAGAGTCTGAAATACAGTACTTGGACTCAAACTCAGAAATGACAGCATGATCTCTGTTTGTTTCCAAGGCAAAACATTCAATATCACAGTAATCCAAGTCTATACCCCAACCACTAATGCTGAAGAAGCTGAAGTTTAACAGTTCTATAATCACATACAAGACCTTCTAGAACTAATATCAAAAAAGAAGTCCTTTTCATTATAGGGGACTGGAATGCAAAAGTAGGAAATCAAGAGATACCTGGAATAACAGGCAAGTTTGGCCTTGGAGTACAAAATGAAGCAGGGCAAAGGCTAACAGAGTTTTGCCAAGTGAATAAACTGGTCATAACAAACACCCTCTTCAGACAACACAAGAGATGACTCTACACAAGGACATCACCAGATGGTCAATACCAAAATCAAATGATTATGTTCTTTGCAACCAAAGATGAAGCTCTACACAGTCAGCAAAAACAAGACTGGAAGCTGACTGTGGCTCAGATCATGAACTCCATATTGCCAAATTCAGACTCAAATTGAAGAAAGTAGGGAAAACCACTAGACCATTCAGGTATGGGCTAAGTCAAATCCCTTACAATTACACAATGGAAGTGACAAATAGATTCCAGGGGTTAGATCTGATAGACAAAGTCCCTGAAGAACTATAGAGGGTGGTTCATGACAATGTAGAGGAGGCGGTGATCAAAACCATCCCCAAGAAAAACAAACAAATGCAAAAAGAAAAAAATGTTTGTCTGAGGAGGCCTTACAAATAGCTATGAAAAGAAGGGAAGTGAAAGGCAAAGAAGAAAATGAAAGCTATACCCACTGAATGTAGAGATACAAAGAATAGCAAGGAGAGATTAGAAAACTATCCTCAGAGATCAATGCAAATAAATAGAAGAAAACAATAGAATGGGAAAGACTAGAAATCTCTTAAATTAGAGATACCAAAGGAACATTTTATGCAAAGATGGGCTCAATAAAGGACAGAAACACTATGGACCTTAAAGAAACAGAAAATATTAAGAAGAGGTGGCAAGAATACATAGAAAAACTATACAAAAAAAGGTCTTCATTACCCAGATAAACATGATGGTGTGATCACTCACCTAGAGCCAGACATCCTGGAATGTGAAGTCAAGAGGGCCTTAGGAAGCATCACTACGAACAAAGCTAGTGGAGGTGATGGAATTCCAGTTGAGCTATTTCAAATCCTGAAAGATGATGCAGTGAAAGTGTTTTACTCAATATGCCAGCAAATTTGGAAAACTCAGCAGTGGCCACAGGATTGGAAAAGGTCAGTTTTCATCCCAATCCCAAAGAAAGGCAATGCCAAAGAATGTTCAAACTACCGCACAGTTGCACTCATCTCACAAGCTAGCGAAGTAATGCTCAAAATTCTCAAAGCTAGGTTTCAACAATATGTGAAACAAGAACTCACAGATGTTCAAGCTGGATTTATAAAAGGCAGAGGAACCTGAGATCAAATTGCTAATATCCGTTGGATCATCAAAAAAAGTGAGACAGTTCCAGGAACTCATCTACATCTGCCTTACTGACTACACTAAAGCCTTTGACTGTGTAGATGACAAAAAACTGTGGAAAATTCTTAAAGACATGGGAATACCAGACCACCTGACCTGTCTTCTGAGAAATCTGGATTCAGGTCAAGAAGAAACAGTTAGAACTGGACATGGAACAATGGATTGCTTCCAAATTGGGAAAGGAGTACATCAAAGCTGTATATTGTCACCCTGCTTATTTAACTTGTATGCAGAGTACATCATGAGAAATGCTGGGCTGGAATGCCAGATGAAGCACAAGCTGGAATCAAGATTGCCAGGAGAAATATCAATAACCTCAGATATGCAGATGACACCACCCTTACGGCAGAAAGTGAAGAAGAACTAAAGAACCCCTTGATGAAAGTGAAAGAGGAGAGTGAAAAAGCTGGGTTAAAACTCAACATTCAAAAAATGACGATCATGGCATCTGGTACCATCATTTCACTGCAAATAGATGTAAAAACAATGAAAACAGTGACGGGCTTTATTTTGGGGGGCTCCAAAATCACTGCAGATGGTGACTGCAGCCATGAAATTAAAAGACATTTGCTCCTTGGAAGAAAAGCTATGATGAAGCTGGACAGCATATTAAAAAGCAGAGACATTACTTTGCTGACAAAGATCTGTCTAGTCAAGCTATGGGTATTCCAGTAGTTATGTATGAATGTGAGAGTTGAACCATAAAGAGAGCTGAGCACCAAAGAATTGATGCTTTTGAACTGTGGTGTTGGAGAAGACTGCTGAGAGTCCCTTGGACTGCAGGGAGATCAAACCAGTCCATCCTAAAGGAAATCAGTGCTGCATATTCATTGGAAGGACTGATGTTGAAGCTGAACCTCCAATACTTTGGCCACCTGGTGCAAAGAACCAACTCTTTAGCAAAACCCTGATGCTGGGAAAGATTGAAGGCAGGAGGAAAAGGGGACAACAGAGGATGAGATGGTTGGATAGCATCACCAACTTGATGCACATGAGTTTGAGCAAGCTCCAGGTACTGGTGATGGACAGGGAAGCCTGGCGTGGTCCAGTCCATGGGGTCACAAAGAGTCAGGCATGAATGAGTAACTGAGCCCCTGAAACTTACACAACATTGTAAATCAACTATACTCCAATTAAAAAAAAATTTTAGAAAATCTATCCCACTTAAGAGTCCATAATTCATTTTATCACCCAGTCTGTAAACATTCATTGAGCTTAGTAAATATTCCTTTATAACGTACAAATACATAACGACAATGACCTCCCACTCATCAACACCATAGTACATGTTAGGTTGTTGTTGTGTTTGTTTTCATACTCAATTGAAATAAACTGTTCTGAAGAGTTATGTTAGAGTTTGTTTTGTTTTCCAAGGATGGAGAGGATGATTGTAGAATGGAGTACTTTAGATTATGTTTAGAAGCCTGATGGAGAGACTCTGTTAGTTAGCATCCAGCCTAAGTGAAGCGGCCTCTAATGAAGAGGGACGTCATCATTCTCAAAAGTTACCTCCCTTTCTCAGAGGAAGGGACAAGATCCACAAAATGACAGGACTTTCCTCTTCTAGTGATTACCCAGCATTAATGAATGTTTAGTTAAGAGTCCCTTGGACTGCAAGGAGATCAAACCAGTCAATCCGAAAGGAAATCAGTCCTGAATATTCATTGGAGGGATTGAAGCTGAAGCTGAAGTCCCAATATACTTTGGCTACCTGATGCGAAGAACTGACTCATTAGAAAAGACCCTGATACTGGGAAAGACTGAAGGCAGGAGGAGAAGCGGATGACAGAGGATGAGATGGTTGTGTGGCATCATTGACTCGATGGACATGAGTTTGAGCAAGCCCCGGGAGTTGGTGATGGACAGGGAAGCCTGGTGTGCTACAGTCCATGGGGTTGCAAACAGTCGGAAACTACTGAGTGACTGAACTGAATTGAATGAATGTTGCTGTGTCACCCAGGTCTCAAAACTCCCCTAGGCAAGGAAGGATGGTTTAGATGGTTTCTATGCTGGAAACCATACTTTCAAAAAGGTCATTATCATTCACTTCTTTACTTCAAATGCTGAGCAAGATAAAGTATGAGGATTCTCTAATAAATTACACAAAGCCTAATGAGTACCAAGTCATTGCTACCTGTTATTCTATCTGAATTTATTTTTAAAATGCTCTCAATAGGTAAGGATGTTTTAGAAGACAGAGCATTTCATAGACATTTCCATCAGCTATAAAGAAAACAGCAGTGGGAAGGTCTGAGGTTGAATTTGAGATGTTGTTAAAGGAAAAAAGCAAAGTCCAAACATCAGGGATCCAACAGGATTGTTGTTTTGCAGCTCAACATAAGGGAAAGCAGAACTAAGAAACATCTATATTCATTACCCCTTCTATAACCATCATGCCACATATTCCAAAATGGCTCCACAGAAAATATACTGAAAGAGACAGCCAAACGTTCATTGGTAAGTTATTGACTTTGTATAATATACATTTAAAGGGAGCTACAAATATAAAGGCAGATGTGTAATATATGGCTGGCACAGTTTTTATTTTCTTATACATCTTGCTACTGTCTGGGGGCAATGCTCTAGCGACTACTGAAATATAATAACTGCTTTCTCTCTCAGTACACAATTTGACAGCATTTATTCTTTCCTTCAGTGAACATAATTACTTCACATATGGAACCTGTGATAGCCTACAGGCATCTGAAAGAAACCAGAATCATGCAATCTGTCCCCTTTGTGAGCTTAATTTACATTCACAAGTGTCATTTTATTAGGGCTGGCATCGTGTAGGATAAAAATTACAGGTCAGCTATGGCATGTCATTGGAAAGTGTGCTTAAGTCAATAATGTCGTATTATTACATTTGGGATAATTTTACAAGTGAGATCTCACAGGAGGAATCTGACCCTTATTTCTTAGTTTTCAGCTTTACTACTACCCACAAGGTAATTCATTTAGAAATGAGTGTCGTAACAAATAGTTTAGCCTTCTGTAAATATTTGTGCTGTGTGTTATACCCTTCAATATAACTTTGCAGTATCATCTACAGTCTTAAAGGACATGGAAGATTTACTTTGCTAACTATTAAAAGTTGGCATGTTCAGATTCATGTAATTAAATTGGCATCAATCAGAAGCCTATGCCCTTTATTTTGGCCTGATTAAGAGTAGAATTTAAGAAGATTGTGCTACTGACCCTTTCCATCATAACTAAAACAACATTGTTGGTTTAATACATGTTACCTGAGAATGGGAAGTGTAAGGCAAGCTGTAGGAATTGTAATTGGTTATGGTTTCTCTGTTTGAACAATGAGATGATCCTGAGGTAATGCTTCTTATTTAGCTCCCTTCTGTGTTGATGAGGTCAGAAATTATTTTAATGTGAGAAGTTAGAAATGGTCAATAAAGGCTAAACCATTTTCTTCATGATTACATATTAGTTTATGAATTATAATAACCTACCTAATGAGTAACTAATCATAATTCTCAGATGGTAAGGATGGTGCACACTAAGAAGAATGAGGCAGAACAAGCCTTTAGCCCAGATGCTGAAGACTTTGCTTCATCCACTAGGCAAGGCCACAATGAAGAGATCAGTGGAGAATTAAAGCTGAGTCTATGAAAGGGCAAAACTAAGAACTAGGGTTCAGATACTGAACTAAAAGCAGAGTCACTGAAGTCCAGGCAGGCAAAAGAAAGAAATCATGTGACGTGTCTGAATAATTTTTTTAAAGGGATTAAAGGGCTGTGCAGATCAAAATAAGTATTTACAAATATATGGTCATTGGAAGCTGTGTTCGCCAAAACACTTCTTGTTAAGACTGATTTAGACCTCTTTGATTCTTTAAAATTACAGTTTCTTAAACACGTTTACCTTTTAAAATGTCTTACTTTCAATCAAATTAGTTGTTGTTTAGCTGCTAAGTCTTGTCTGACTCTTTTATGACCCCATGGAGGGTAGCCTGCGAGGGTTCTCTATCCATGAGATTTTTCAGGCAAGAATACTGGAGTGAATTGCCCTTTCCTTCTCCAGGGGATCTTCTCAACTGAGGGACTGAACCTACATCTCCTGCTTTGGCGGCCACATTCTTTACCACTGAGCCACAGGAAATTCTATGACAGAGAAGAGCTAACTTTGAGAAACTAGTGTTCTATGTCCCAGATCTTCACAATCTTACTATCCAGAATAACTCCTTTTAACCTTCAGTTTTATTTGTAGTCTTAATCTCCATATTATTTAAGTGGATGCCTATGCTTATATTTTCCCCCAGCTTTGTTGGACTATCACTGACAAAATTGTAAGATATTTAAAGTGCACATGTTGATTTGATATATGTCTACACTGTGAAAGGATACCCCTCATTGAATTAGTGAACACATCCATCACCTCACATATTTACCTTTGTGTGTGCATATGAACACATTCGAGTTTCACTCTCTTAGCAAACTGCAATTATACAATACAGGTTAACTATGGTCAACCTTGTTAAATATTAGATTCTTCAAACTTATTCATCTTATAACTGAAAGTTTGTACCCTTTTACCAGATTCTCCTTATTCCTCTCACTACCACATCCTAGTAACTCTTTTTTTTTTTCTTACTCTCTGTTTCTACGAGATTGACTTTATTTTTAGATTCTACATATAAGTGAAATGAAACTGTACAGTATTTTCCTTCTCTGTCTGGCTTATTTCACTTGACATTATGCTCTCCAATTTCAATCACGTTGTTGCAATAACAGGAGTTTCTTTCTAAGGCTGAATAATATCCATATATATGTGAGATGGATAGATAGCATATATATGATAGATAGCATATATATATATATACACACATATATATATATGTGTATATATCAATATATACAATAATATATATAATAGAGATCAATAATATATATATATATAGAGAGAGACACACACATATGATATTGATTAATTTGCTGATTAACACGTTGGTTTACAAACCTTGGTTGTTATGAATAATGCGGCATAAACATGGGAGTATCAATACCTCTTTGAGATAATGATTTTGTTTTATTTGGATATATACTCCATAAGTGTGATTGCTGGATCATATGATAGTTCTATGTTTAATTTCTTGAAAAACCACCATAGTGTTTTCCATAGTGGCTACTCTAGCTTACATCCCCACCAACAGTGCACAAGGGTTCCCTTTTCTGCAAATTCTCACCAGCATATGTTACCTCTTGTCTTTTTGATAATAGCTACCCTAAAAGGTGTGAGGTGACATCTCATCGTGCTTTCTGTTTGCATTTCTCTGAGGATTTCTGATGTTGAACACATTTTTACATATCTGTAAGTCATTTATATGATGTCTCTCTTTGGAAAATTGTTTATTTAGGCCCTAGTAAAGGAGATCGGTCCTGAATGTTCATTGGAAGGACTGATGTTGAAGCTTAAACTCCAATACTTTGGCCACCTGATGCGAAGAGCTGACTCATTTGAAAAGACCCTGATGCTGGGAAAGATTGAGGGCAGGAGGCGAAGGAGATGACAGAGGATGAGATGGTTTGGCGTCACCAACTCAATGGACATGAGTTTGGGTGAACTCTGGGAGTTGGTGATGGACAAGGAGGCATGACGTGCTGCAGTCCATGGGGTCGCAAAGAGTTGAACACGATTGAGTGACTGAACTGAATTCTTGCCTGGAAAATGCTATGGACAGAGAAGGCTGGCAGGCTACAGTCCATGGGGTCACAAAAGAGTCAGAGATGATTGAGTGAACACACGCTCATTCCCATCTTTAAACTGAGTTATTGTTTTTTGTGCTATTGAGTTGATTGTGTTCCTTGTATATTTTGGATATTAACACCTTATCAGATGTGTGATTTGCAAATATTTTCTCCTATTCCAGGGCTGTCTTTCATTTTTTTTTCCCTGATGCTTTCTTTTGCTGTGTAGAATTTTTTTGGTTTGATGAAGTTACATTTATCTATTTTTGCTTCATTACCTTTGCTCTTGGTGTCAAATCCAAAACTATCATTACCAGGACCAATGTCAAGGAGCTCACTTCTAGTTTTATGGTTTCACATCTTCTCTTCATGTCTTTAATCCATTTTGAGTTGATTTTTGTGCATGGTGAAGATGATAGTCCATTTTATTCTTTAACATATAGCTAAAGCATATGTCCAGTTTTTCCAGCACCATCATTGAAGAGATTATCCTTTTCCCATTGCATTATTCTCATCACCTTTTCAGTTAATTAACTGACCGTGTATGTGTGGGTTTATTTCTGAGTTCTCTAATCTGTTTCATTGATCTATGTGTGCTCTTATGCTAGTATCATATTATTTTGATTGCCATTAGCTTTGTAATGTAGTTTGAAATCAGAATGTGTGTGATGTGTTCAGATTTATTCTTCTTTCTCAAGCATGTCTTAAGACTGGCTTTTCAAGGTCTTTTATTGTTTCAACAAATTTTAGGATTATTTTGTTCTATATCTGTGAAAAATGACACTGGATTTAAATAGGGATTGCATTTAATCTGTACATTACTCGGGGTAGTATGGACATTTTGACAATATTAATTCTTATTTTCATGAGCAAAGAATATCTTTCTATTTATTTATGTCCTTTTCAATTTCTTTGCTAATTGCTATTGCTAAGTTGCTTCAGTCGTGTCCAACTCTGCAATACCAGGTGCTGTAGCCCACTAGGCTCATCTGTCCATGGGGTTCTCCAGGGGGGAATACTGGAGTGGGTTTCCATTTCCTTTTCCAGAGGATCTTTCTTTCCCCCCGCCCCCCCCCCCAATTACTTTTATTAGTTGGAGGCTAATTACTTTACAACATTGTAGTGGTTTTTGCCATACATTGACAAGAGTCAGCCATGGATTTACATGTGTTCCCCATCCCGCTCCCCCCTCCTGCCTCCCTCCCCATCCCATCCCTCTGGGTCCTCCCAGTGCACCAGCCCTGAACACTTGTCTCATGCATCCAACCTGGACTGGCGATCTGTTTCACACTTGATAATATACATGTTTCGATGCTGTTCTCTCAGATCATCACACCCTCGCCTTCTCCCATAGAGTCCAAAAGTCTGTTCTATACATCTGTGTCTCTTTCTGTCTTGCATATAGGTCATCTTTACCATCTTTCTAAATTCCATATATATGCGTATATGTATTGGTGTTTTTCTTTCTGGCTTACTTCACTCTGTATAGTGGGCTCCAGTTTCATCCACCTCATTAGAACTGATTCAAATGAATTCTTTTTAATGGCTGCATAATACTCCATTGTGTATATGTACCACAGCTTTCTTACCCATTCATCTGCTGATGGGCATCTAAGTTGCTTCCATGACCTGGCTATTATAAACAGTGCTGCTATGAACATTGGGGTGCATGTGTCTCTTTCAGTTCTGGTTTCCTCAGTGTGTATGCCCAGGAGTGGGATTGCTGGGTCATATGGCAGTTCTTTTTTTTTTTTTTTTAATTAATTTATTTATTTTTTCAGTGGGTTTTGTCATAAATTGACATGAATCAGCAATAGATTTACACTTATTCCCCATCCCGATCCCCCCTCCCCCCTCCCTCTCCACCCGATTCCTCTGGGTCTTCCCAGTGCACCAGGTTCGAGCACTTGTCTCATGCATCCCACCTGGGCTGGTGACCTGTTTCACCATGGATAATATACATGCTGTTCTTTCGCAACATCCCACCCTCACCTTCTCCCACAGAGTTCAAAAGTCTGTTCTGTACTTCTGTGTCTCTTTTTCTGTTTTGCATATAGGGTTGTCGTTACCATCTTTCTAAATTCCATATATATGTGTTAGTATGCTGTAATGTTCTTTATCTTTCTGGCTTACTTCACTCTGTATAATGGGCTCCAGCTTCATCCATCTCATTAGAACTGATTCAAATGAATTCTTTTTAATGGCGAGTAATATTCCATGGTGTATATGTACCACAGCTTCCTTATCCATTCGTCTGCTGATGGACGTCTAGGTTGCTTCCATGTCCTGGCTATTATAAACAGTGCTGCGATGAACATTGGGGTGCACGTGTCTCTTTCAGATCTGGTTTCCTCGGTGTGTATGCCCAGAAGTGGGATTGCTGGGTCATATGGCAGTTCTAATTCCAGTTTTTTAAGGAATCTCCACACTGTTCTCCATAGTGGCTGTACTAGTTTGCATTCCCACCAACAGTGTAAGAGGGTTCCCTTTTCTCCACACCCTCTCCTGCATTTGTTGCTTGTAGACTTTTGGATAGCAACCATCCTGATTGGTGTGTAATGGTACCTCGTTGTGGTTTTGATTTGCATTTCTCTGATAATGAGTGATGTTGAGCATCTTTTCATGTGTTTGTTAGCCATCTGTATGTCTTCTTTGGAGAAATATCTGTTTAGTTCTTTGGCCTATTTTTTGATTGGGTCATTTATTTTTCTGGAATTGAGCTGCAGGAGTTGCTTGTATATTTTTGAGTTTAATTCTTTGTCAGTTGCTTCATTTACTATTATTTTCTCCCATTCTGAAGGTTGTCTTTTCACCTTGCTTATAGTTTCCTTTGTTGTAGAAAAACTTTTAAGTTTAATTAGGTCCCATTTGTTTATTTTTCCTTTTATTTCCATTACTCTGGGAGGTGGGTCATAGAGAATCCTGTTATGATTTATGTCAGACAGTGTTTTTCCTATGTTTTCCTCTGGGAGTTTTATAGTTTCTGGTCTTACATTTAGATCTTTAATCCATTTTGAGTTAACTGGTCAACCACTTGTAAAAGAATGAAACTAGAACACTTTCTAACACCAGAGGATCTTTCAATGCAGGGATCGAGACTGCATCTCTTAAGTCTCTTGCATTGGCTGGTGGGTTCTTTACCACTAGTGCCACCTGGGAAGCCCCTCAATTTCTTTAATCAATGTCTAATAGTTTTAATGTACAGGTCATTCACTTTCTTGGTTAAATTTATGACTAGATACTTTATTCTTTTGATGCAATTATAAATGATATTGTTTTCTTTAGTTCTCTGATAATTCATAGTAGTATATAAAAATGCCACTAATTTTTATAGATTGAATTTGTATCCTCCAACTTTTAATATGTTTATTAGTTCTAACAGTGTTTAGGTGGAGCCTTCAGGGTTTCCTGTATATAATATCATGTAGTCTGCAAATAGATACAGTTTTACTCTTTCTTTTCAGGCTGGATGGTTTTGTTTCTTTTTCTTGGCTATTTGCTGTGGTTTCCAGTACTATGTTGAATAAACGTGATGACAATCTTCTTGCATCCTTGTCTTCTTCCTATTTTTAGAGAGAAAACTTTCAGCTTTGTGCCATTGAGGGCAACCCTGTAGGCTCAGATGGTGAAGAGTCTGCCTGCAATGCAGGAGACCCAGTTTCAATCATTGGGTCGGAAGATCCCCTGGAGAAGGGAATGGCTACCTAGTCCTATATTCTTACCTGGAGAATTCCATGGACAGAGGAGCCTGGCAGTCAATAGTCCATGGGGTCTCAAAGAGTTGGACATGACTGATCCACTAACACACACATGCATCATTAAATTTGTTAGCCGTAGGTTTCTTATTGATGGTTTTTTTTTTTTTTTATGTTGAGGTATGTTCTCTCATATATATATGACTTCCAGTACTATGTTGAATTAAAGTGATGACAGTGGGAATCCTTGTATATATAAAAGTTTATTTTTTAATTATTTAATAAATTTTTGGCTGCATTGGGTCTTCATTGCTTTGCACAGGCTTTCTCTAGTTAGGTCTGTCTTTGATTTCTGCTAGCCACATGACTCTTTGACATTAGCTGTTACAAAAATTTTATGTAGATATTTGTTTGATTCCAGAATTATTTTTTAAATTTACTCTAGTGTCTGCTGCCTAGTATGGTTTTTAGTCCTCAGGTTTTTACTCTTCCTTTATATTAAATAAATATGGCACCACTGAACATTTTCAGTGCTAAAGGTCTTGATATATTATGAGCTTCTAGAGCTCTCTGCTGAATTAGGTTGAAAACATTTACACAATAGTTTCTCCACACTACTCAACAGAGTCATAATATTCACATTTCATTGATTTAGAGACTGATTATGTGTGTGGTACAACCTTTATCTCCCAGTCAGTATCGAGACCAGTGGGCTGACTGATAATAAATGGGTCATTTTGGCATTAATAACCCATATTTAGCTTGTTTGATCCAGTTCCCACCTGCTATTAGAGAGCTCTCAGGCATCATAAACATTTTCCCCACCACTTAATTTCTAAAACCACCCAAGGTTTTCTCACGTGTTCAGAAATAAGATCATCAAGTACAACGTGGCCCCTGACAGGCATGGCTCACATTCCCTGCGCCCCTGTTTCAGGAATACTGTCCCAGCCTCTACTGTTTAAGCCAGTTCAGCATGGATACTAGCCAGGCTTTCCTGCTTCATCCTCCAAAACTGTTGCAACCTCTTTTTCAGGGTCTCATACCTCAGAAAGTTTATGCTGCTGAAGCACCAATGAGTCCTATGGCAAAATAGAGGGGAATACTTCTTCCCTTCCTTCCATCTTTCTCTCTCTCTCTCTTTTTTTTTTTTTTTTAAATAGATCACTGGTTTATTATAAAATAACACAGGAATAACCAAGTGGATGAGAGGCAGAGGGAAAAGTATAGGGAAAGAACATAGAACTTCTGAGTCCTCATCAAGTGGCCACTCTCCCATCACTTTCACGTGTTCACTAACCCAGAAGCCCTCCCAATCCCATCCTCTGGGATTCTTACGGAGGTTTTCTTATACAAGCATGATTGGTTGACTCACTGGCTATTAGTGCTGATTCAACCTCTAACTTATCCCCTCCCTGGAAATCAATGAGTGGGACTGACAATTACAACCCTCTAAACAGGGTTTTGCACTGATCACTGAAGAAGGCTTTCTTATCTCTCCTTGCTATTCTTTGAAACTCTGTATTCAAATGGGAATATCTTTCCTTTTCTCCATTGCCTTTCGCTTCTCTTCTTTTCATAGCTATCTGTAAGGCCTCCTCAGACAACCATTTTGCTTTTTTGCATTTCTTTTTTTGGGGATGGTCTTGCTCCCTGTCTCCTGTACACTGTCATGAACCTCCGTACATAGTTCATTAGGCACTCTGTCTATCAGATGTAGTCTCTTAAATCTAACTCATTTTCACTGTAAAATTGTAAGGGGTTTGATTTAGGCCATAGCTGAATGGTCTAGTGGTTTTCCCTACTTTCTTCAATTTAAGTATGCATTTGGCAGTAAGGAGTTCGTGATCTGAGTCACAGTAAGCTCCTGGTCTTGTTTTTGCTGACTGTATAGAGCTTCTCCATCTCTGACTGCAAAGAACATAATCAGTCTGATTTCGGTGTTGACCATCTGCTGATGTCCACATGTAGAGTCTATTCTTGTGTTGTTGAAAGAGGGTGTTTGCTATGACCAGTGCATTCTCTTGGCAGAACTATATTAGCCTTTGCCCTACTTCATTGTGTACTCCAAGGCCAAATTTGCTTGTTATTCCAGGTATTTCTTGACTTCTTACTTTTGCACTCCAGTCCCCTTTAATGAAAAGGGCATCTTTTTTGGGTGTTAATTCTAGAAGGTCTGGTAGATCTTCATAAAATTGTTCAACTTCAGCTTCTTCAACATTACTGGTCAGGGCATAGACTTGGACTACCGTGATACTGAATGGTTTGCCTTGGAAACAAACAGAGATCATTCTGTCATTTTTGAGACTGCATCCAAGTACTGCATTTCAGACTTTTGTTGACTATGATGGCTATTCCATTTCTTCTAAGGGTTTCTTGCCCACATTAGTAGATATAATGGTCATCTGAGTTAAATTCACCCATTCTAGTCCGTTTTAGTTTGCTGATTCCTAAAATGTCAGTGTTCACTCTTGCTATCTCCTGTTTGATCACTTCCAATTTGCCTTGATTAAGGACCTAACATTACAGGTTCCTATGCAGTATTACTCTTTACAGGTGCTTCCAGCACCAGTCACACCCACAACTGGGTATTGTTTTTGCTTTGGCTTCATCTCTTCATTCTTTCTGGAGTCATTTCTCCCCTGATCTCCAGTAGCATATTGGGCACCTACTGACATGGGGAGTTCATCTTTCAGTATCCTATCTTTTTGTCTTTTCATATTGTTCATGGAGTTCTCAAGGCAGGAATACTGAAGTGGTTTGCAATTCCCTTCTCCAGTGGACCACATTTTGTCAGAACCCTCCACCATGACCCGTCCATCTTGGGTGTCTCTATACAGCATGGCTCATAGTTTCATTGAGTTAGACAAGGCTGTGGTCCATGTGATTAGATTGGTTAGTTTTCTGTGATGGTGGTTTTCAGTCTGTCTTCCCTCTGACGGAGAAGGATAAGAGGCTCATAAAGCTTCCTGATGGGATAGACTGACTGAGAGGGATACTGGGTCTTGTTCTGATGGGTGGGGCCATGCTCAGTATATCTTTAATCCAATTTTCTGTTGTTGGGTGGAGCTGTGTTCCCTCCCTGCTATTTGTCTGGGGCCAAACTATGGTGGAGGTAATGAAGATAATGGTGACCTCCCTCAAAATATCCCAGGCATGCACTGCTACAGTCCATGCCCCCAACCTTGCAGCAGGCCACCATGGACCCACGCCTTCACCAGAGACTCCCGAACACCCACAGGCAAGTCTCCTGTGGGGTCACTGTTCCTTTCTCCTGGGTCCTGGTGCACAAGGTTCTGTTGTGCCCTCCAAGAGTCTATTTCTCAGTCCTGTGTAAGTTCTGGCAGCTCTACAGTGGGGTTAATGGCGACCTCCTCCAAGAGGACTTATGCCACACCCACACCCAGAGCCTCTGTCGCTGTGGCAGTCCACTGCTGACCCGTACCTCCACAGGAAATGCTCAAGCACAGTTCTGCCTCAGTCTGTGGGGTCCCTGGGTCCTGGTGCACACAAGGTGTTTTGAGCCCTCTGAGCATCTCTGGCGGGAATGGGGTTTGATTCTAAACACAAATTCTCCCCTCTTACTATCTTGCTGGGGCTTCTCCTTTGCCCTTGGATGTGGGGTAGCTCCTCACAGCTGCTCCAGTGCCTACCATCTTACTGGGGATTTTCTGACCTTGGATGTGGGTCCAAATAGGAAAAGGAGTACATCAAGGCTATATATTGTCACCGTGCTTATTTAACTTATATGCAGAGTACATCATGAGAAATGCTGGGTTGAATTAATCACAAACTGGAATCAAGTTTGCCAGGAGAAATATCAATAACCTCAGATATGCAGATGACATCACCCTTATGGCAGAAAGCGAAGCAGAACTAAAGAGCCTCTTGATGAAAGTGAAAGAGGAGAGTGAAGGAGTTGGCTTAAAACTCAACATTCAGAAAACTAAGATCATGGCATCTGGTCCTATCACTTCATGGCAAATAGATGGGGAAACAGTGGAAGTAGTGACAGACTTTATTTTTTGGACTCCAAAATCACTGCAGATGGTGACTGTAGCCCTGAAACTAAAAGACTCCTGCTCTTTGGAGCATATTAAAAAGCAGAGACATCACTTTGACAACAAAGGTCCATCTAGTCAAAGCTATGGTTTTTTCCAATAGTCATGTATGGATGTGAGAGTTGGACTATAAAGAAAGCTGAGCACTGAAGAACTGATGCTTTTCAACTGTGGTGTTGGAGAAGACTGTTAAGAGTAACTTGGACAGCAAGGAGACCCAACCAGTCCATCCTAATGGAAATCAGTCCTGAATATTCATTGGAAGGACTGATGCTGAAGCTGAAACTCCAACACTTTGGCCACCTGATGTGAAGAACTGACTCATTTGAAAACACCCTGATGCTGGGAAAGATTGAAGGCAGGAGGAGAAGGGGACAGCAGAGGATGAGATGGTTGGGTGGCATCATTGACTCAATGGACATGAGTTTGAGTAACTCTGGGAATTGGTGATGGACAGGGAGGCCTGGCATGCTGCAGTCTGGACACAACTGAGTGACTGAACTGAAGTCTGAACTGAATCAGGGCTGGTTCCTGTGGCAACCAGCCCATATCCTTAGATTCTTTCCAATAAGTCATCTCACTAACATAAACCCAGTTGTGGCAAACAGGGGTTGGTTATGAACAATAAGATACCCACTTCACCTTTATGGCTCTGAAAGGACTTCAGAAACTGAGCACAGGAGACCAAATATTACAACAAAAGTTTTTCCAATTGCTCTTTTCACTCAGGAAATTCCAAGAATTTTAGAAGATAAGCATCAGAAATCATGGAGGAAAACTAAATCTATATGAGAAATATATTTTCGTCATCTGAATGACCAAATAGATATATTTTTCATTAAAAAATTTTTTTATTAAAATTGATCTTTCTCTCTCTTTCTTTCCTTCTTCCTTTCTTATTGAAATAGACACCAACATTGTATGTTTCTTAATTTATGACAAATTTTCTAGTGAACTTGGATCTTTCAGTTTTTATTCACAATCTTTATTCTCTCTAGGTCTCCTGTGTGAAACTAAATAAATGACAGACTTTTCTGTAGTTTGAATCCTTCCAACAGCTGATAGGATGGTTATTGGAAAAATCCAGGCTACCTGATGCCCTCTTCTCATAGGAGGTATTGGTTTCTACCAGTCTCTTCAGCCTCTGAAATCAAAAGACTTATTTTGCCTGACTCAGACATATCAGGAGACATGCCCTTAAGAGTCTTGCTATCAGCAGCAGACACTATTTTGGCAAAACTAGGACCATCACCCCACAAGACAATCCAGGCTTTTATCTTCTGGCTTCTTGTGTTTTGACCACTATTTTCGGTTTTGACTACTTCACAGTTTTAGACTTTCTACTTCTTGTTAATCATATAGATGATAATTCTCCAATGCAGTTATTTTGCTACTTAGTTAATTCCAAGTAAGATTATGTTGAAAGAAAGAAAAGTTGTTTGACATCTACAGATATCCATAATCCATACTACTCATTTCTTCCATTTCAAAGTTAATGGATAATTGACCTAGTTGGCAATTAAATCTGAATTATACTACTTGTTTACTATTGAACAATACTTTGTTTTGGCGAGTCAATGTGTTTCCAAAATGAAATTGCATTCTATTATACCCAATTGGTTTTATTATTTTCAGACTTAAAAATAAATCATCACAAATGGAAACTCAGTTAAAGATGTGTTCACTTGCCAATCTTTTTCCTCTGATGAATCTCCACAGTCTAGCAGGGTGCCTAGAATATGTGCAAAACCAGTTGGATGACTGACTTTTCCTGGAATGCAACATAGTGTTGTCAATTCAGTTTCCATCCATCCCCATGATTTATTCAGATCTCTAATCAATGTATTAAATTCTACAAAGGACTTCTCCAGCATCTTTAACCATTACTTTCATTTAGTATGTAGGGACTGTCCTCCACTCTCTGGTGCCATTCTGTGTGCCCAGAGATGTTCACAAGAAAGAGTTAATTGCCTGACGTCTTTCAGCACTATTCCACCCCACCTTCTCCTTTGCTCCCACTTGCTCACTTTTGATGCTGAAAACTCAGCCTCTATGCAGCAGTGTTGAATCCAGTCTCAGAGACAGAGTTTTGGTTGTGTAGGAAAGAATAGCTTTATTGCTTTGCTAGGCAAAGGGGACACAGTGAGGTCATGCCCTCAAAAACTTTCCCCACCCAGGGGGGATTTGGTGAGGAGTTTTACAGCAATGGTTGGAGGGAAGAGTAACCGATAAGGGTCAAGTTATGTGCTGAGCTGGCATTCCTTTGATCTGGACTCTGGTGGTCTCCTGATGACCTCTGTGGTTCTCAAGGTTATCAAACTATGACCTTCTCTCTAGAATGAAGAATCCTTCATCAAGTTGTCATCTTCCATTTGTTGGGAGTTTTAGTTCAGCAGAACTAACCAGGCTTCCCTGGTGGCTTAGATGGTAAAGAATCTGCTGCCATGTAGGAGACCCAGGTTCAGTCCCAGAGTCAGAAAGATACCCTGGAGGAAGAAATAGCAACCCTCCCTAGTATTCTTGCCTGGAGAATTCCATGGACAGAGGAGCCTGGTGGGCTAAGAGTCATACATGACTGAGCGACTTTTACTTTCACTTTAGTTATGCCACTGTCTGGTGGCTCAGACAGTAAAGCATCTGCCTACAGTGAGGGAGGCTTGGGTTTGATCCCTGGGTCAGGAAGATCCCCTGGAGAAAGAAATGTACTCTAGTACTCTTGCCTGGAAAATCCCATGGGCAGAGAAGCCTGATAGGCTACGGCCCACGGGGTCACAAAGAGTCGGACACAACTGAGCAACTTCACTTTCACTTTCTCTAGTTCTGCAGAAGAACTCAAAAATATTGTTATGTGTATCCCTTGAGGTAGAACCAGGACCCTGCCTCAAGGCTATACTATTATTTCTTGACTGCCCTTCCCTTGTCTCTGCATCTCCTTCCTAATTAGCAACTGTTTGAACCTACCCTTCAGAACTCACAGAAGGTCATGGGAGGTGGAGCCTAACCGGTACAAATAAGAAGTGGGGGAAAGAAAGTCTTCAGTGCCCAGAAGCCCCACAGGGTCCTGCCTGATTTTACTCTTTCTTCAACAACCATCTCTAGTCTGGCTCTCCACTTTCTTCTCTGCCTCCTATATTAAGCTCTCATGGCCATTTACTACTCTGGGCACTAAGCACTAACTTTTGAATTTTTAGTATAAGTTCTCTCTTTCTGATGGAATTCTTCCTTAGACACATCTACACAAGCTAGGTAAGTCTGAGGTTGCCTTACCTTACCTGCTGCCCTCTTTGGCCAGCCTCAGTCCCAGAGGCAGAGAGCGATGCCATGGAGCACTGTTTCTTATCGGGAGAACTCCTGATTTAGAATCACCTGCAGTGATTTAAAAATGAAGACTTCCATCTCCCACTTCCCAAGAAACATGTAACTATTAAAAATAAAGATGATATCTACATGTCTGAGAACACAGCATTTTTTATGTAAACTATGCTTTGGCCTGATTGAGTTGGATATAAAAATACCTGATATTAAAAAAAAAAATTACCTGATATTCCATCAGATCCAGTACTCCAGTTCAGTTCAGTTCAGTAGCTCAGTTGTGTCCGACTCTTTGTGACCCCATGAATCGCAGCACGCCAGGCCTCCCTGTCCATCACCAGCTCCTGGAGTTTACTCAAACTCATGTCCATTAAGTCAATGATGCCACCCAGCCATCTCATCCTCTGTCATCCCCTTCTCCTCCTGCCCCTAATCCCTCCCAGCATCAGGGTCTTTTACAATGAGTCAACTCTTCGCATGAGGTGGCCAAAATACTGCAGTTTCAGCTTCAGCATCAGTCCTTCCAATGAACACCCAGGACTGATCTCCTTTAGGATGGACTGGTTGGATCTCCTTGCAGTCCAAGGGACTCTCAAGAGTCTTCTCCAATACCATAGTTCAAAAGCATCAATTTTTCGGTGCTCAGCTTTCTTCACAGTCCAACTCTCACATCCATACATGACCACTGGAAAAACCATAGCCTTGACTAGAGGGACATTTGTTGGCAAAATAATGTCTCTGCTTTTTAATATGCTATCTAGGTTGGTCATAACTTTCCTTCCAAGGAGTAAGCGTCTTTTAATTTCATGGCTGCAATCACCATCTGCAGTGATTTTGGAGCCCCCCAAAATAAAGTCTGACACTGTTTCCACTGTATCTCCATCTATTTCCCATGAAGTGATGGGACCAGATGCCATGATCTTAGTTTTCTGAATGTTGAGCTTTAAGCCAACTTTTTCACTCTCTTCTTTCACTTTCGTCAAGAGGCTTCTTAGCCATAAGGCCACTTTCTGCTATAAGGGTGTGTCATGTGCATATCTGAGGTTATTGATATTTTGATTCCAGCTTGTGATTCTTCCAGCCCAGCGTTTCTCATGATGTACTCTGTATATAAGTTAAATAAGCAGGGTGATAATATAGAGCCTTGACATACTCCTTGTCCTATTTGGAACCAGTCTGTTGATCCATGTCCAGTTCCAACTGTTTCTTCCTGACCTGCATATAGGTTTCTCAAGAGGCAGGTCAGGTGGTCTGGTATTCCCATATCTTTAAGAATTTTCCACAGTTTGTTGTCATCTACACAGTCAAAGGCTTTGGCATAGTCAATAAAGCAGAAATAGATGTTTTTCTGGAACTCTCTTGCTTTTTCGATGATCCAGCAGATGTTGGCAATTTAATCTCTGGTTCCTCTGCCTTCTCTAAAACCAGCTTGAACGTCTGGAAGTTCTTGTTTCACATATTGCTGAAGCCTGGCTTGGAGAATTTTGAGCATTACCTTACTAGGATGTGAGATGAGTGCAATAGTGTGGTAGTTTGAGCATTCTTTGGGATTGCCTTTCTTTGGGATTGGAATGAAAACTGACCTTTTCCAGTCCTGTGGCCACTGCTGAGTTTTCCAAATTTGCTGGCATATTGAGTGCCACACTTTCACAGCATCATCTTTTAGGATTTGAAATAGCTCAACTGGAATTCCATCACCTCCACTAGCTTTGTTCGTAGTGATGCTTTCTAAGGCCCACCTGACTTCACATTCCAGGATGTCTGGCTTTAGGTGAGTGATCACACCATCGTGATTATCTGGGTCATGAAGATCTTTTTTGTACAGCTCTTCTGTGTATTCTTGCCACCTCTTCTTAATATCTTTTGCTTCTGTTAGGTCCATACCATTTCTGTCCTTTATCGAACCAGTCTTTGCATGAAATGTTCCCTTGGTATCTCTAATTTTCTTGAAGAGATCTCTAGTCTCTCCCATTCTGTTGTTTTCCTCTATTTCTTTGCATTGATCGCTGAGGAAGGCTTTCTTTTCTCTCCTGGCTATTCTTTGGAACTCTGCATTCAAATGGGAATATCTTTCCCTTTCTCCTTTGCTTTTCGCTTCTCCTCTTTTCACAGCTATTTGTAAGGCCTCCTCAGACAACCATTCTGCCTTTTTGCATTTCTTCTCCATGGGGATGGTATTGATCCCTGTCTCCTGTACAATGTCACGAACCTCCATCCATAGTTCATCAGGCTCTCTGTCTATCAGATCTCGTCCCTTAAATCTATTTCTCACTTCCACTGTATAGTCAAAAAGGATTTGATTTAGGTCATACCTGAATGGTCTAGTGGTTTTCCCTATTTTCTTCAATTTAAGTCTGAATTTGGCAATAAGGAGTTTGTGATCTGAGCCACAGTCAGCTCCCAGTCTTGTTTTTGCTGACTGTATAGAGCTTCTCCATCTTTGGCTGCAAAGAATATAATCAGTCTGATTTCAGTGTTGACCATCTGGTGATGTCCATGTGTAGAGTCTTCTCTTGTGTTGTTGGAAGAGGGTGTTTGCTATGACCTGTGCGTTCTCTTAGCAAAACTCTATTAGCCTTTGCCCTGCTTCATTCCATACTCCAAGGCCAAATTTGCCTGTTACTCCAGGTGTTTCTTGGCTTCCTACTTTTGCATATATATATGCAGCCCCCTATAATGAAAAGGACACCTTTTTGGGGTGTTAGTTCTAAAAGGTCTTGTAGGTCTTCATAGAACCATTCAACTTCAGCTTCTTCAGCATTACTGGTTGGGGCATTAGCTTGGATTACCATGATATTGAATGGTTTCCCTTGGAAATGAACAGAGATCATTCTGTCATTTTTGAGATTGCATCCAAGTACTGCATTTTGGACTCTTTTGTTGTATGATGGCTACTCCATTTCTTCTAAGGGATTCCTGCCCACAGTAGTAGATATAATGGTCATCTGAGTTAAATTTACCCATTCCAGTCCATTTTAGTTCACTGCTTCCTAGAATGTCGACATTCACTCTTGCCATTCCTGTTTGACCACTTCCAATTTGCCTTGATTCATGGACCTAACATTCCAGGTTCCTATGCAATATTGCTCTTTACAGCATCAGACCTTGCTTCTATCACCAGTCCCATCCACCACTGGGTATTGTTTTTGCTTTGGCTCCATCCCTTCATTCTTTCTGGAGTTATTTCTCCACTGATCTCCAGTAGCATATTGGGCACCTACCAATCTGGGGAGTTCCTCTGTCAGTATCCTATCATTTTGCCTCTTCATACTGTTCATGGGGTTCTCAAGACCACACCCAAGGTCAGGGGTGGCGGCCGAGAGGAGCAACTCCACCTCCAAGGAGTGGCGACTGCTGGGCACAGGAGGGCCGAGAGGATCTACTCTGCGTTCAAGGTCAGGAGGGTTGGCCATGAGGGGATACGCCTCATCCAAGGTAAGGAGCTGCAGCTGCACTTTGCTGGAGCAGCCGTAAAGAGATACCCCACGTCGATGGTAAGAGAAACCCAAGTAAGATGATAGGTATTGCCAGAGGGCATCAGAGGACAGACACACTAAAACCATAATCACAGAAAACCAGCCAATCTGATCACAGGACCACAGTCTTGTCTAACTCAATGAAACTAAGCCATGCGGTATAGGGCCACCCAAGACGGATTGGTTATGGTGGAGAGGTCTGACAGAATGTGGTCCACTGGAGAAGGGAATGGCAAACCACTTCAGATCTAGTACTAGTAGGGTTAATTTCAACTTAATAATTTCAACATGCATGTAAGAAGGCACTCAAGATGAAATAATTGATTTATTTTGTAAGCCCCACCCACCTCCACATATATGAATTTCTCTTGAACAAAATGTGAGAATTTTCTGTACGTGTATCTTGGGTGATGGGTTACAGTTATGTGTATAAACCATTCTTGGGCTTCCCAGGTGGCACTAATGGTTAAGAACCTGCCTGCCAATGCAGTAGACATAGAAGACACGGATTTGATCCCTGGGTCAGGAAGATCCCCTGGAGGAGGGCATGGCAACCCACTCCAGTATTACTGTCTGGAGAATCCCATGGACAGAGGAGCCTGGTGGGCTATGGTCCATAGGGTCGCAAAGAGTTGGATATGACTAAAATGACTGAGCATGCATACACATGCATGCATAAACCATTCTAAAGCTATCAAAGAGCTCTGTGGGTCAGAATTTTCTGTAGGTTTACAAAAGATTTTCCCCTAAATAACTAGAGGCAGATTTTTGCTAACATATTGTGGATTCACAGATTTAAATTCTTATGTCATTATATATCTTGAATCGAGTCTTCCTAGATATCCCTGAGAGTGGCATTTTCCAGTCCCAAACCCCATAGCATTCTGTTTATCTATCTCTAATGGCACTTATCATGTTGTATCTTGAATTACATTTGTTTTCATTTATTTTATCTTGATGGCATTTCAGGGCAAACCACTACCACCTGTCAGCAAAATGTGAGGGTAATGAAGCTGAAAATCAGGGAGGGTCAGGAATTGGATACTGAAGAGTTATTATCAAAATGCAAAGCTACGCTCATGTTCCTTTCATGGAAGCAGAGTTGAAGATGTGGCTAATGGAACAAGACACATTAAATCCATATAGGGCATGTGTGAAAATCAAAGTCCAAGGGGAAACATGAGGTCACAGTGGGAGGAAGCTAATAAAAAGGCACACAAGGGAAGTAATGGTGTTGTTCACTTATTCTATGCAGATTCATTATCATACATGGACTCCCATTACCATTTTTAGTTCTTTCTTTCTGATGTCCAGGGCCTCTTATTCTTTTGTTGGTCTTAATGAAGTAGTCTGTTCTAAATGACAAGTAAAGAATCCTACTTCTGATGCGGCTCTAACTTCACTAGTTGCTCCTATTTTTTCTCTCTGAAGCATTTAACACACATAGGATGTAATAAATCAAATTTGAATGAATGAACAAATAAGTGAATAAATGAAATATTCATTCTTCTTTTCAGTTTGAAGGATTAATTGTTTAAAAATTTTTGAACAGACACTGATACTTGGTTATGCATACTGGTATAATTTTCTGCAGTTGAGGTAGCAATTTCTCCAATTATACTTTCTATTGCCTCATTAGTCTCCACATATTACAAGTAAGTTTTCCTTAATGGGGTATTTAGGATCATTTTAGTGATGGTCATTTATTTAAAAAACCAAAGCTACAGTAAACTTCTACACTGAGCTCTAATGTATTGTTTAATTCTACTTCATCTACAAGTGTTTATTTTCTTTTTATTAACTGTATTAGAAGAGGCTAATTTGTATAGCATTTACATGTTATTTTCCCCAGTGAGGTGTCAGCTGTCATGCTTCTATGGCTCTATTATACCAGAAAATGATATTGCATTGCTTTCAATTGCTTTAATATTAAAATCAATAAAAGAAATCGTGTGAGGGGAAATCCCCTACAATTCAAAATATGCAGTAAACAGGAATGAAGGGAAATTAAAAAAAAAAAATCTTGAATATATTTGGTCAAACTCTTTTCTTCTGTTACTTTTCTTCTTAAAAATAAAAGCAATCAATTCCGTGAGTCTCAGAGCCACAGCTGAGTCACTCATGTGCGACTGCTGAGTCATCTGTGGCAGTCACTCTGTGCCAGCTAATTTTGCACAGTGCAGGGTAAGAAAAGAACCCGTCAGAGATTCCACCACATAATTAAGAAACACTCTTCTCATCTCTCTGCTCCCTGTTATCTTTTCTTCTCACCTTGCCCTGCATTTTTCTTCTTTATGAAATGGCAGTAGTTTTTTAGTCTTGGTGAGAAAATAACAATTCAGCTAACCCCAAATGATAGGAAAACTTGAACACTGAGTCATAGGTATGTGGCCCAAGTGAGCAATCTAGCCTAGTCATTTTCAGGCCAAATTTGAGGCAGATAAAACAAAACTAGAAAAATGGCAGAAGTAAGAAACTGTTAAAGAAAGAGCTGACTTTGTTAAAGAAACTAGATGCTATTAATTGAAGTTCTCTTATTCCAAGATTTTTTTTTCACTGTCATTGGAGATTTTGTCTTCATAAACCAATTACTTTTTGTAAAGCATTTCTGGTAGAGCTTTTTTTTTTTTTTGTAATACCCACATCGAACAGTCATGACTTGCTGTGAAGTGAGAATAGACCTCATTTAAACCCCACTTTGCTTCAAAGTCTTTAAATTAGCAATTAGTCAGATTACCAATAACGAGTAGGATAATTTTTCAAGATAGATCTGAGAGAAGACAGCAGAGAGATTTTGTCACACTCTACATAAGTAGAAAATTCACATTTATCTAAAAAAAAAAAAATCAGGACAGCTCAAAAAAAACCCAAAAAACTGGGGGAGGGAGCTTGTGCTAAGGTCACTTGGGAGCCATTCATGTGGGTGGTGGCCATTTACTTTTCAATAAAACATAACTACTTACCATGGCAACCAGAATAGAGGATGGTACATGTGCTGCCTCCGAGATTCAGTACTTTAATAAAGAAATACTTGCAGTGAAGAATGAACAAACACATGGGCACATTTTTATAATCTCATAATAGAAAACAATATCTTTTGCAAAGGCATTTATATTTTCCCGATTTTTAATACCCAGCTACTGTGGGATAATCAATACAATCTGCTATAAGCCATTTGTCTTTCTTTGTGACTGGCTTGCCTTTAATGTGATGATTTTTATTTGAGTGCTTGTTTCAACAGGATGAATGTTGCATTTCAGAAAGCACAGGCTGCAGTGGGAAGGTAGCCTTTTTTTTTCCCAGAGAGGGGAGTACAAAGTGACTGAAGTCTCTGCTGGGGGATACACATGTTTGTGTGATTCTCTAAGACCAGCTCAGTATTGTTTCCTAATTTCCTTCAAGTTTCACGCAGGAAGGAGGGGCATGAGGGGTTTTAATGAATGAATGAGCTAGGCTGCAGTGCTCTGCTGAGGAGGCTGTTCATTACTTTAAGTAAGGTACAAATTAGATCCCCATGCTTTTTTCTAAGCTCATTTATATCCTTTGGCTGCAAGTTTAGAGTTTACTGCATCCTAAGCTTTGCATCTGAAAGAGTCTTGAATTATCTTGTTATGACACTAGTCTCTGTGAGCTGTTTTCAAATTTTTACAATAATATTTATTTTGTATGGGTGGGATTATTCATATATAATGACTACTGGCAGGTATATTCCATATGTTATAAAAGTTAATTTTTTTCTTGGAAATCATAGCCAAGGAACACTTTTTTTTCCCAATGAAAGTAATTTAAATTGAAGTAAGATCCTCTAATACCACCATCTGTACAAGTAAATTACTTTCAGAGTAATTAAATATGCATATCTGATCCACGTACTGTACAGATGAACCAAGTTTTATTGAAGCAATATGCTTATAAATCCCCTAGGTGTTAAAGATGAAGAACCAATGGCATTTTATATTCACACAGATACAAATAAGCACAAAGAAAGATATTTGAGCAGTTTCTTTTCTAGAAATACATTTTATCAATTTTTCCTAGTTAATTAATATGTTTCACCAAATAGTGTGACCAATATTTTCACTAGTCTAACATCTGCATTGATTTAAATCTTCACTGGCTATTTTCATGTTGCATGTATGTCTGGATTTATGATAGGTGCCCCCTCACTTATCTTCCGCAGGTTCCCAGGGAGCAGAGCAATGCAGTGAAACTGAAATCATTTTGTCGTCTGAATTCATTACAGTTGGACTTGCCCCTCCATGAAATAGCAATGCACAGCCAATTGGAATTCATGGCCCCAGCCCTTTATTGCAGCATCATGGTTTATAGTCCATAACAAATACAAATACAGAAAGAAACCATAACAATAGGATACATCAGACCTGCCAGCCTACCTTCTAGGGCTTTGCCTGATGAACTTGCACTTTCACTGCATGGGGCAGAAGCAAAGGCAACACGCTGTGTTGTTACCTTTTCTAAGGTCAGATCTTGAGTCCCTGGTCCACATCTTACCATGTTATTACAACCAACTATCATCACAGCCAATCTCAGTTGGGAAAAGCAGTCATTTATGTAAGGTCTTGCAGAAACAAGGCTTGGTGAGTGTTTATTGATGAGACTTTAAAAGTGGCTTCCCGCTGTGGTGAGACACCCTAGTTGCTTGTATATTGCATTGCTGTCTTCCTTACTGGAGCTGACAAGTGAGCTGGGCCCAAGACATGGTCAGATAAATTGAAGGCTATCAAAGCAAAGTTCTGTTCAGGACTTTTTCATCCCAGATCCAGAGAAAAGGAATGTTTTTTTCTCAGATTGTTCTTAATCCTTGGGAATTTGGTAATCAATCTTCATTTACTTCACATCAATAGTTTCCATTAAAGTAAAATTAAATGTTTATTGGAAAGTGTTGATGCTTTTCTGCTCTTTAGCATCCTCTCATCTCTGTAACCATATTCAAAGTGGATAAAAACTTCAAGTGATATGGAACAGGTTCCTTTTATTATTCATACTTTGCCCTTTAGCAAACAATTCAAGTAAATGAGCAAATACTTTCTTAAAGAAAGGAAATTCCAAATTACCTTTGGAATAGAAGCTGTACTTATCTTATCCTGTTATCTTTTGCTTTGGGGCATTTTACTTTTTTGTTTGTTTACAGCAAGTTGTAAAATGTAATACCTTAAAAGTCAGATTAAGGTCCATATATTATTACTGATTAATCAAAACTGCTGGGAGAAATATCAATAACCTCAGCTATGCAGATGACACCACCCTTATGGCAGAAAGTGAAGACGAACTAAAGAGCCTTTTGATGAAAGTGAAAGAGGAGAGTGAAAAAGTTGGCTTAAAGCTCAACATTCAGAAAACTAAGATCATGGCATCCAGTCCCATCACTTAATGGCAAATAGGTGGGGGAACAGTGGAAATAGTGACAGACTTTATCCCTTGGACTGTAAGGATATCCAACCAGTCTGTCCTAAAGGAGATCAGTCCTGGGTGTTCATTGGAAGGACTGATGTTGAAGCTGAAACTCCAATACTTCGGCCACCTGATGCAAAGAACTGACTCATTTGAAAAGACCCTGATGCTGGGAAAGATTAAAGGCAGGAGGAGAAGGGGACGACAGAGGATGAGATGGTCATGGACTCATCTCAATGGACTCATTTCAATCGACTTCTCAATCGACTCAATGGGCATGGGTTTGGGTGGACTCCAGGAGTTGGTGACGGACAGGGAGGCCTGGTGTTCTGTGGTTCATGGGGTCACAAAGAATTGGACACAACTGAGCGACTGAACTGAACTGAACTGATTATTATTGAAAATGCATTTAAAACTATGGTATTAGAAACATGGAATTGTCCTTTAAATTCAGTCTAGTCTTTTCCTTTTTGGGCATAAAATCATATTAAACTATTTCATTCAGTGCATCTTCATTCAAAAAACCATCTTTGAAGGTGGCTTTCCTTTACTGGTTCACGAGTAGTCCTGGTCTTGAGTTTTTACCATTCTGCTACTTAAAAGGATAAAGTTAGAAGCAATGTAGTAAGATTTGCATAAAGCTGAATTTATAAAAATTATGAAAACCATTCTTCAGTCAGGCTGTATCACTGACAAGCTATAAAATTAGGGCAAGTTAAGTAATCTTTCTGTATCTCAATGTCCATATCCTTAGAATAAGGATATAAAATTACCTCATAGACGTCATACTTATACATGCTCAGAACAGTGCCTTACCCCAACCAAATTATAATATCCTGAGGAAGAAGACTTACCATTCTATCCCCAGATTTTAACTTAGTGCTTTATCATGAATAGAGTTTCTTTTTTTTTTTTTTAATTTTTATTTATTTATTTTTTTGTCATACATTGATATGAATCAGCCATAGATTTACACGTATTCCCCATCCCGATCCCCCCTCCCACCTCCCTCTCCACCCGATTCCTCTGGGTCTTCCCAGTGCACCAGGCCCGAGCATTTGTCTCATGCATCCCACCTGGGCTGGTGATCTGTTTCACCATAAATAGTATACATGCTATTCTTTTGAAATATCCCACCCTCACATTCTCCCACAGAGTTCAAAAGTCTGTTCTGTATTTCTGTGTCTCTTTTTCCGTTTTGCATATAGGGTTATCGTTACCTTCTTTCTAAATTCCATATATATGTGTTAGTATGCTGTAATGTTCTTTATCTTTCTGGCTTACTTCACTCTGTATAAGGGGCTCCAGTTTCATCCATCTCATTAGGACTGATTCAAATGAATTCTTTTTAACGGCTGAGTAATATTCCATGGTGTATATGTACCACAGCTTCCTTATCCATTCATCTGCTGATGGGCATCTAGGTTGCTTCCATGTCCTGGCTATTATAAACAGTGCTGCGATGAACATTGGGGTGCACGTGTCTCTTTCAGATCTGGTTTCCTCAGTGTGTATGCCCAGAAGTGGGATTGCTGGGTCATATGGCAGTTCTATTTCCAGTTTTTTAAGAAATCTCCACACTGTTTTCCATAGCGGCTGTACTAGTTTGCATTCCCACCAACAGTGTAAGAGGGTTCCCTTTTCTCCACACCCTCTCCAGCATTTATTGCTTGTAGACTTTTGGATAGCAGCCATCCTGACTGGCGAGTAATGGTACCTCATTGTGGTTTTGATTTGCATTTCTCTAATAATGAGTGATGTTGAGCATCTTTTCATGTGTTTGTTAGCCATCTGTATGTCTTCTTTGGAGAAATATCTGTTTAGTTCTTTGGCCCATTTTTTGATTGGGTCATTTATTTTTCTGGAATTGAGCTTCAGGAGTTGCTTGTATATTTTTGAGATTAATCCTTTGTCTGTTGCTTCATTTGCTATTATTTTCTCCCAATCTGAGGGCTGTCTTTTCACCTTACTTATAGTTTCCTTTGTAGTGCAAAAGCTTTTAAGTTTCATTAGGTCCCATTTGTTTAGTTTTGCTTTTATTTCCAATATTCTGGGAGGTGGGTCATAGAGGATCTTGCTGTGATTTATGTCGGAGAGTGTTTTGCCTATGTTCTCCTCTAGGAGTTTTATAGTTTCTGGTCTTACATTTAGATCTTTAATCCATTTTGAGTTTATTTTTGTGTATGGTGTTAGAAAGTGTTCTAGTTTCATTCTTTTACAAGTGGTTGACCAGTTATCCCAGCACCACTTGTTAAAGAGGTTGTCTTTTTTCCATTCTATGTCCTTGCCTCCTTTGTCAAAGATAAGGTGTCCATAGGTCCGTGGATTTATCTCTGGGCTTTCTATTCTGTTCCATTGATCTATATTTCTGTCTTTGTGCCAGTACCATACTGTCTTGATGACTGTGGCTTTGTAGTAGAGTCTGAAGTCAGGCAGGTTGATTCCTCCAGTTCCATTCTTCTTTCTCAAGATTACTTTGGCTATTCGAGGTTTTTTGTATTTCCATACAAATTGTGAAATTCTTTGGTCTAGTTCTGTGAAAAATACCGTTGGTAACTTGATAGGGATTGCATTGAATCTATAGATTGCTTTAGGTAGAATAGCCATTTTGACAATATTGATTCTTCCAATCCATGAACACAGTATGTTTCTCCATCTGTTTGTGTCCTCTTTGATTTCTTTCATCAGTGTTTTATAGTTTTCTATGTATAGGTCTTTTGTTTCTTTAGGTAGATATACTCCTAAGTATTTTATTCTTTTTGTTGCAATGGTGAATGGTATTGTTTCTTTAATTTCTTTCTGTTTTTTCATTGTTAGTATATAGGAATGCAAGGGATTTCTGTGTGTTAATTTTATATCCTGCAACTTTACTATATTCATTGATTAGCTCTAGTAATTTTCTGGTAGAGTCTTTAGGGTTTTCTATGTAGAGGATCATGTCATCTGCAAACAGTGAGAGTTTCACTTCTTCTTTCCCTATCTGGATTCCTTTTACTTCTTTTTCTGCTCTGATTGCTGTGGCCAAAACTTCCAACACTATGTTGAATAGTAGTGGTGAGAGTGGGCACCCTTGTCTTGTTCCTGATTTCAGGGGAAATGCTTTCAATTTTTCACCATTGAGGGTGATGCTTGCTGTGGGTTTGTCATATATAGCTTTTATTATGTTGAGGTATGTTCCTTCTATTCCTGCTTTTTGGAGAGTTTTAATCATAAATGAGTGTTGAATTTTGTCAAAGGCTTTCTCTGCATCTATTGAGATAATCATATGATTTTTATCTTTCAATTTGTTAATGTGGTGTATTACATTGATTGATTTGTGGATATTAAAGAATCCTTGCATTCCTGGGATAAAGCCCACTTGGTCGTGGTGTATGATTTTTTTAATATGTTGTTGGATTCTGTTTGCTAGAATTTTGTTAAGGATTTTTGCATCTATGTTCATCAGTGATATTGGCCTGTAGTTTTCTTTTTTTGTGGCATCTTTGTCTGGTTTTGGAATTAGGGTGATGGTGGCCTCATAGAATGAGTTTGGAAGCTTACCTTCATCTGCAATTTTCTGGAAGAGTTTGAGTAAGATAGGTGTCAGCTCTTCTCTAAATTTTTGGTAGAATTCAGCTGTGAAGCCATCTGGCCCTGAGCTTTTGTTTGCTGGAAGATTTCTGATCACAGTTTTGATTTCAGTGTTTGTGATGGGTCTGTTAAGATCTTCTATTTCTTCCTGGTTCAGTTTTGGAAAGTTATACTTTTCTAAGAATTTGTCCATTTCATCCAAGTTGTCCATTTTATTGGCATAGAGCTGCTGGTAGTAGTCTCTTATGATCCTTTGTATTTCAGTGTTGTCTGTTGTGATCTCTCCATTTTCATTTCTAATTTTGTTAATTTGGTTCTTCTCTCTTTGTTTCTTAATGAGTCTTGCTAATGGCTTGTCAACTTTGTTTATTTTTTCAAAAAACCAGCTTTTAGCTTTGTTGATTTTTGCTATGGTCTCTTTAGTTTCTTTTGCATTTATTTCTGCCCTGATTTTTAAGATTTCTTTCCTTCTGCTAACCCTGGGGTTCTTCATTTCTTCCTTCTCTAGTTGCTTTAGGTGTAGAGTTAGGTTATTTATTTGGTTTTTTTCTTGTTTCTTGATGTAAGCCTGTAATGCTATGAACCTTCCCCTTAGCACTGCTTTTACAGTGTCCTATAGGTTTTGGGTTGTTGTGTTTTCATTTTCATTCATTTCTATACATATTTTGATTTCTTTTGTGATTTCTTCTATGATTTGTTGGTTATTCAGAAGCGTGTTATTTAGCCTCCATATGTTTGAATTTTTAACAATTTTTTTTCCTGTAATTGAGATCTAATCTTACTGCACTGTGGTCAGAAAAGATGACTGGAATGATTTCAATTTTTTTGAATTTTCCCAGACCAGATTTATGGCCCAGGATGTGATCTATTCTGGAGAAGGTTCCGTGTGCACTTGAGAAAAAGGTGAAGTTGACTGTTTTGGGGTGAAATGCCCTATAGATATCAATTAGGTCTAGCTGGTCCATTGTGTCATTTAAGGTTTGTGTTTCCTTGTTAATTTTCTGTTTAGTTGATCTATCCATAGTTGTGAGTGGGGTATTAAAGTCTCCCACTATTATTGTGTTACTATTAATTTCCTCTTTCATACTCGTTAGTGTTTGCCGTACATATTGCGGTGCTCCTATGTTGGGTGCATATATATTTATAATTGTTATATCTTCTTCTTGGATTGATCCTTTGATCACTATATAGTGTCCTTCTTTGTCTCTTTTCACATCCTTTATTTGAAAGTCTATTTTATCTGATATGAGTATTGCGACTCCTGCTTTCTTTTGGTCTCCGTTTGCATGAAATATTTTTTTCCAGCCCTTCACTTTCAGTCTGTATGTGTCTCTTGTTTTGAGGTAGGTCTCTTGTAGACAGCATATATAGGGGTCTTGTTCTTGTATCCATTCAGCCAATCTTTGTCTTTTGGTTGGGGCATTCAACCCATTTACATTTAGGGTAATTATTGATAGGTGTGGTCCCGTTGCCATTTACTTTGTTGTTTTGGGTTCACGTTTATACAACCTTTCTGCATTTCCTGTCTAGAGAAGATCCTTTAGCATTTGTTGAAGAGCTGGTTTGGTGGTCCTGAATTCTCTCAGCTTTTGATTATCTGTACAGCTTTTGATTTCTCCTTCATATCTGAATGAGATCCTTGCTGGATACAGTAATCTAGGTTGTAGGTTATTCTCTTTCATTACTTTCAGTACGTCCTGCCATTCCCTTCTGGCCTGGAGGGTTTCTATTGATAGATCAGCTGTTATCCTTATGGGAATCCCTTTGTGTGTTATTTGTTGTTTCTCCCTTGTTGCTTTTAATATTTGTTCTTTGTGTTTGATCTTTGTTAATTTGATTAATATGTGTCTTGGGGTGTATCGCCTTGGGTTTATCCCGTTTGGGACTCTCTGGGCTTCTTGGACTTGGGTGGCTATTTCCTTCCCCATTTTAGGGAAGTTTTCAGCTATTATCTCCTCGAGTATTTTCTCATGGCCTTTCTTTTTGTCTTCTTCTTCTGGAACTCCTATGATTCGAATGTTGGGGCGTTTCACATTGTCCCAGAGGTCCCTGAGGTTGTCCTCATTTCTTTTGATCCTTTTTTCTTTTTTCCTCTCTGCTTCATTTATTTCCACCATTTAATCTTCTACCTCACTTATCCTATCTTCTGCTTCCATTAGTCTACTCTTGGTTCCCTCCAAAGTGTTTTTGATCTCATTCATTGCATTATTCATTTTTAATTGACTCTTTTTTATTTCTTCTAGGTCTTTATTAAACATTTCTTGTATCTTTTCAATCTTTGTCTCCAGGCTATTTATCTGTAACTCCATTTTGTTTTCAAGATTTTGGATCATTTTTATTATCATTATTCTAAATTCTTTTTCAGGTAGATTTCCTATCTCCTCCTCTTTTGTTTGACTTGGTGGGCATTTTTCATGTTCCTTTACCTGTTGGGTATTTCTTTGCCTTTTCATCTTATTTAGATTGCTGTGTCTGGAGTGGGCTTTCTGTATTCTGGAGGTCTGTGGTTCCTTTTTATTGTGGAGGATTTACCCCGTGGGTGGGGTTAGATGATTGGCTTGTCAAGGTTTCCTGGTTAGGGAAGCTTGCGTCAATGTACTAGTGCATGCAATTTGATTTCTTCTCTTTGGAGAGCAATGGAGTGCCCAGTAATGAGTTTTGAGATGGGTCTATGTGTTAGGTGTGTCCTTGGGCAGCCTGTATGTTGACGTTCACGGCTATGTTCCTGCGTTGCTGGAGAATTTGCGTGGTATGTCTTGCTCTGGAACTTATTGGCTCTTGGGTGGTGGTTGGTTTCAGTGTAGGTATGGAGGCTTTTGGACAGTCACTTATTACTTAAAGTTCCATGTAGTCAGGAGTTTTCTGGTGTTCTCAGGTTTTGGGCTTAAGTCTCCTGCCTCTGCATTTCAGTTTTATTCTTCCTGTAGTCTCAGGACTTCTCCAACTATACAGCACTGATAAGAAAACTTCTAGGTTAATGGCAAAAAGATTCTCCCCCGTTAGTGACACCCAGAGAGGTTCACAGAGTTACATGAAGAAGAGGAGAGGGAGGAGGGAGATAGAGATGAGCAGGAGGAGAAAAAGGGGGACTCAAGAGGAGAGAGACAGATCTACGCAGCTGTCTGTTCCCAGAGTGTTCTCCGTAGCCCAGTCACCTACAAAGATTCACAGAATTGGATTGGGAAGAGAAGGGGAAAGGAGGAAATAGAGGTGTTCTGAGGTAGAAAACAGAGAGTCAAGATTGGGAGAGAATAATCTTCGGTTTAAAAATAGGGCTTTTCTTTTTCTTTTTTTTGTAAGGTTATAGTGTATTGAAAATGAAAATTAAGGAGTAGTAGAGAAGTACTAGAGGACTTTAAAAGAAATAAGAGAAAAAGAAAAATAGAAAATAGAAGAGAAAAAGGAAAGAAAAAAAAGAAGAAAAAAAAAGGAAAAAGAAAAAAAGAAAGAAAAAAAAAATTTTTTTTTTTCCCCTAATTAAAAAAATCGTAAAAATCTATGGAAATGAAAGTTAAGGAGTAATGGGGGAGTAATAGGGGATTTTAAAGGAAAATAAAAGAGAAAAAATAAAAAAGAAAAAAGAAAAAAAGAAAAAATAATAGAAAAGAAAAAATAAAAAAAGAAAAAAAAAAAAGAGAAAAAAGTAAAATTATATCTAGGAGTTTCTCTGGAGCTGTTGCGGTCAGTGTGGGTTCGGCTCAGTTTCAGATAGCTCCTCGTTCCAGCTTACACTTCTCGATATCTACAGGCCCCTTCCAGTGTAGTCGGTGTTTTCTAGAGGGATTTTAATCTGTTGCACCAGTCCCTTCTGAGGCGGTTCCCTTTGTTTATTTGGCTTCCGTTTGCCGGTCTCTTCAGAGCCTCATTTCCGCCCTGACACAGGCGGGCGGAGGTGGACTCTTATTCAGGTAGTTAGTTCCGTCGCTCTGCGGCGCAGGGAGGGGCTGGCGCTGCAGGGAGGGGCTTGCGCCGCGGGGAAGGGCTGGCGCCGCGGGGAGGGGCTGGCGCTGTGGGGACGGGCTTGCGCCGCGGGGACAGGCTGGCGCTGCCGGGAGGGGCCAACGCCGCTTTCTCCGTCTGCGCTGCTCAGGCTCCCGGCTGCTCTATATGGAGCGCGGCCCGCGCTGTGCGAGGTTCCAGCCCTCGGGTGTTCCACAAAAGCGCCGAACGAAAAGCTGCGCCTGCTCTCTGTGCCTTCCCCATCAGAGCGGTCCAGGCAGCCAGGGGCTTGGTGGGCGCACTCTCCCCAGGTGCGGCGCGCCCACTCCCTTCCACGGACCCAGTTTCAGTTTCCTCTGGCCCCAGTCGGGTGCGCGCGCCTTCCGCCCTCCGCGTCCCCAGCCCCAGTCCCCGCCAGCGCCGGTCGGGTGCCTGCGCGCTGTGTCTTGCCGCGACCTTCCCCTCCCCCCTGCCTCCTGCCTCCGGCGGGGCTGGGCCGGTCCGCAGCCTGCGAGCTCTTCTCTGGATTTTCTCGGTCTCTTTGTTCTGCGAACGGCCGGCAGTGTGTTCGGGCCGGTTAATTTACTCTCTCTCCTTTGGTCTCCCACAGTTCAAGTTGGCAACTCAGAGAAGCTCCCTCCAATTGCCCTCAGGGCACTCAGGCCCGGACCCTACCCCAAGCAATGCCGCCTAAGATTCCCTTCCCAGGACGGATCTCTGTCCTTAGCTCTTTTGTCTCACTTTTAATCTTTTATATTTTGTCCTACCTCCTTTCGAAGATAATGGGCTGCTTTTCTGGGCGCCTGATGACCTCAGCTAGCGATCAGAGGTTGTTTTGCGAAGTTTGCTCCGCGTTCAGTTATTCTTTTGATGAATTTGTAGGAGAGAAAGTGGTCTCCCCGTCCTACTCCTCCGCCATCTTGGCTCCTCCCCATGAATAGAGTTTCAATAAGAATTTTTTTAATAACTAGGTTTTCCTTTTATTTAACATAATTATTTAGGAAAAAAAAACAACAACAAAAAACTGGAAAGTCTGTGTTAGTCCTCATATTTTCAAAATATTTACTAGTATATAAAGTCTTAACTATTTTAGAAATCATCATCTTATTAGAAGTTTCCACCATACTCTTAAAAAGCTCAATTTACTCTTCAGTCACAAAAGTTTTCCTTCTAATTTATTAAATAAATCCCTCTGCTATTGAAGTACATAGTTGTTAATATAAAGAGGAGGAAAGCTGCCCACAACACTGTATAGCAATTTTCAATTAGAGGTTAAAATAAAGTGACTGTTTTTTTCTTTGCCAATGAATGTGTTATTCAAAACTGACTACTGATTAAAAATCAATGGTAGTAATGAGAGCTCAAAATAGCTTAGAGAATTTTAACCAAGGAATCTTATAAAATGTATATTCTATAGTTTGTTTACCCTCATCTAATCTGGAGAAATATGGTTTTCTCCCAACATGTATTTAAGTCTCCAGAAACTGTTTGCAGGGTTTCAGCCCTGGTTTTTATTGAGGAATGTTGGTAAGGCTTCAGATTCACCCTCTTTGAAGTGACCGTTTGTCACTTCTGCTACAAGATAGTACATGTTCAGTTTAGTTCAGTCGGTCAGTCGCGTTGACTCTTTGTGACCCCCATGCCAGGCAGCATGCATGCAGCATGCCAGGCCTCCCTGTCCATCACCAACTCCTGGAGTTTACTCAAACTCATGTCCATTGAGTCGGTGATACCATTCAACTCTCTCATCCTCTGTCTTCCCCTTCTCCTCCTGCCTTCAATCTTTCCCAGCATCAGGGTCTTTTCAAATAAGTCAGTTCTTCACATCAGGTGGCCAATAGTACATATAGAGGTTCCCTAAAGCCTAAAAGACTGGATTGTAAAGATAACTGGTGAGTCTGTATGCCATCATATCTTAATTGGAAAAAGTTAGGCTAGATTGGAAACAGTTAACTCTGAATTTCCATATTCTCTGTATTTTTTTTTTCAGTGATTATATATTATCTATCTCAGGTGAAATAATGCAGTTTTGAAAATAGTTGACTTCAGCTTTAGGCTGAATCTCTGTGTTACAATCTTAGAACTCTAAGGTATGCTATAAAGCATGTGCTAACCCACCCTGATCCTCCAGTGAGTGTAATATAATCACAGAAGCAATCATTTTAATTACACAGTGAGAGAGGTTCACACAAGAGTTGTTTTTTGGAGCTGTCTAGCGGTCTGCAACTGGGAGGATTAGTAGGGATGGGTAAGGTTATGGGAATGGAGTATCTGTTGGAAGAAATTAAAAGCCAAACTATTATAGGAGGGTCAAGCTAGTTGAAATAAGCAGCAGATAAGCAGCTCTCTTAAAAATGTTTGCTTTCTCAAGGCATTTCAACCAAATATGAAAGCAGCTCATACTACCTTTAGTCTCTAAATATAGATGAGTGAGAGAATGAACATATCTCTAGTTTGCACATTTTCTGCCATCACATTTCAAAATACTTCTCAGTGAAAATCTCAAGGGTAGAAACCTTACCTGAAAACTTTGTCTCTTCAGAAAGTATGTACTTTCTTATCATGGATTTCGAATACATAGTTTTGAACGCTTTTTGAAGTCATCTTCAAATTCTGTGTGCTACTCTTAGGGCTGTCCATCACAATGCACTTTTCTGTATTCACATATATAAACCTATGCTGCTTCTGAGCACACCTTTCCTTTCCAGCGTTACCCAAAAATCACAGACCCAGCTGAAAACTCATTAGTAATCAACATTATTATGAAACTGAAAAAAAATTACTACAGGGGTCAAAATAAATTTACAATTTAATGTAGAAAATTATTTCACCTGTCTCAGCTTCTTACTTAGTGCATTTTCTGTGTTAGTTGTTTTTTTTTTTGTTTGTTTGTTTGTGTGTTTGGTTGGTTTTTGTGTATGTGGGGTTACTGTTCCTTCTTCTTCCCTTTCTCCTCCACATTCCCTTCCCTCTCCTCTTTGCCTTCTTCTTTTTCGTATTAATTTCTTGCTGGACTGTGTCTTTTGTTACTGAAGGGAATTGAGAGACTGGATTCAAAACATCCCTCTTAATGAAAAAATGGTCTTTTGCTACTATACATAGCATACAGTAGCATCTGTTCCCATCATCCTTCAACACAAATAAGGTTTCACCTCTTCATTTTTTAACACAATTAATCTAACTTGAATACTGTCTATTTTGGTCTACTTCAGGAAATGAGCAGCTACTTGAAATTCTTAGATGTACTTTAGTTTTCTTCTTAAGGAGGATCATGTCATATGGGGAAGATTGTCACTAAGCATGACTGAAAATTTTTCTTATACTAAAATGGGTACAATAATATGCACTCATGACCTTTGAAAGCAAAGCTATGTACATTTTCTAAAATTATTTCAGGGCCTAAATAAAGTATATTTTTAAAACAATACTTTTTAAATGGCAAGGAAAATAACAGAATGATCTTGTGTTTACAGTTCTCCCTCAGTTGTTTTACAGGTAAAATTTTTCATAGATTTTTGTCTATGAAAGACAGTTTTCATTTTAACTATACTAACATGAGATTATGCCACAAGATATTATCATCTATTTAAAATAGTTTTTACTATCTTGAGATGTTTATTTGAAATGGTTACACTAAGCTAGAGTTTCTACTAGGGAAACATTGAAACTCCAGAATTATTTTTTTAACTCAACATTCTGCAAGGCAAAAGAAAATTTATATGTTTATAGAAATAGCATAAGCCACATCTTCTCAGACACTGAGGCATCATTTGGTGCTTAAATCCCAGTACCAACTATGGAGTTGAAACTGCATTTGCTTTTAGATCTCTGGCAATAAAGGCCAGATGTAAAAGAGTATCGCTCAGTTAATTCTTGATTTTCTCATTCTGGGAGTTAGAATTAGAGTAAAAAACTACATATATGACAATATACAGACATTCAATTAAGAAAGAAGCTTGAAAATCAGTTAAGGTACACCCCAAAATAGACATTATTTACTTTCCCTAGATAAAAGTCTTTTTAGGATTAATCACAAATCCACAATAGAGGGGAAAATGTCTCACAAAATACTTCAGGATTTTTAGCTAAAACTAACCTTTTTATTGTTATCAAACACAAAATATAGCTGAGATGAGAAAAATCATATTTAAACCGTCCATGAGAGCAATGTCTATAAAAATAGCAAAAAATAATTTAATGTGTACCAAGCAGTATTTCACTTCTGGCCCTGAGAGAGGAGATGGGTCCAAACTCACCCTCTCCTCGTAGAAAACTGACAAAATATATAAAACAATAGATTTTAAAAACTGAACACTGAGTAGCACAGGACTATGATTCCTGAGAAGAAGAAAATGAAATGAGATGTATGATGACCTTAGGTTTCTACCTGGAAAGTTTCCAGATCATTGTGGGGGGGCGGGGAGGAGAGAACTCAGGAGACACCAGCATTCGCACAAAAAGGGGAAGACTGGTATCAGTGTTTAGGGAGTCCAAAGAGATGAGAACTTTCAAGGCATAGTAGGAAAAAAGGAAGGATATACAGAGAAAGAGTTTCAGGACTCTGCAGTCCTCTCGAGTATTTAAGGCTTCTCTGGTAGCTCAGTTGGTAAAGAATCCACCTGCAATGCGGGAGACCCCGGGTTGATTCCTGGGTTGGGAAGATCCACTGGAGAAGAGATAGGGTACTCACTCCAGTATTCTTGGGCTTCCTTGGTGGTTCAGCTGATAAAGAATCTACCTGCAATATGGGAGACCTGGATTCGATCCCTGGGTTGGGAAGATCCACTGGAGAAGAGGATGGCTACACACTGCAGTATTCTGGCCTGGAGAATTCTGTAGACTGTATAGTCCATGGGGTCACAAAGAGCTGGACATGAATGACTTTCACTTGTGTACTTAATGAATGCCAGTTTTCACATGGACTTCCCAGGTGGCTCAGTGGTAAAGAATCTGCCTGCCAATGCAGGAAACACAGGACACTCAGGTTCGATCTCTGCGAGGGGAAGATTCCTTGGAGGAGAAAATGGCAACCCACTCCAGGATTCTTGCCTGGAGAACGCCATGGACAGAGGAGCCTGGGGGGCTACGGTCCATAGAGTAGCAGTGTCTGACATGACTGAGCATTTGCACACACAAGCAATTTTCACGTGTAGAAACTATATGAAGTCAAGCAAAAAACAACTTTTATAAAAATAATTAGAGAGCAGATACAAAACAAATAATTCCTAGAGCTCGCACAAAGCAAGAAATCACTCAAATCTCCACAAGCCAGTCTGGGGAGACCTCATTGACTATATGGGACATTCACTTGAGAACTCACAGAGTGACAATTTATTAGCAGGGCTAACCTTGGCCAAGGATAAACCCTATTCTGGACCTACACTAAAATAAAAACAAGACTCAAAGAAAACAAACTAATCTCAGGTAACTTGCTTCTTCTTAAAAGAAATGCAATATCCAGCTTAAAAAATATGAGAGTCACAATGTTTGACTTTCAACCAAACATTACTACATAAAAGGAGTAACAGGAAAAATTGATCATAACCAGGAAAGATGTCAACTGATGAAAGTATAATCAGAAATGAAAAGAGATAATTGAAGTAGCCCAAAAGATATTGATCAATATACTTAAAGAATTAAATAAAAACATAGTGTGGAGAAAAATAAATTTTATAAAGACCCAAATGGAGCTACTAGAGATGGAATATAAAGTCTGAATTAAAATTTCTCTATTCTTTAGAACACAACAGACACTTCAGAAGAAAAATATCAGTGAACTTTAAAAAAAAGTAGCAATAGAAACTTTTCAAATGAGTATCAAAATTTAAAAACTTTGGACAATGACAATGACAACAAACCCCAAACTTCTAGAACCTATGAGACAACATGTTCTAACATAAATATAACTTGTCAAAGGAAAGGAGAATGTGAGAACAGAAAAAAAAAATTGAAGTAGTGGCTAACTTTTTTTCAAGTTTTATGACAAGATAAACTTAGAAATTCATTGGACTTGGAGGGTATTATGCTAAGTGAAGTAAGTCAGAGAAAGACAAATACTGTATGATATCACTGATAATAGCATCTAAAAATAAAACAAACTAGTGAATATAACAAAAACGAAGAAGACTCGCAGATATAGAGAATAAACTAGTGGTTATCAGTGTGGAGAGGGAAGAAGGAAGGAGTAAGAAAGGGGTAGGGATTAAGAGGTACAAACTATTATATATAAAATAAATAAGCTACAAGGATATATTGTACACTATGGAATACAAATAATATTTTATAATAACTATAAGTGGAATACAGCCTTTTAAGATTATGAATCACTATGTTGTATACTTGAAACATATAGTATTGTACATCAACTATACCTCAATAAAAAAAAAAATTTAAGATCCAAGAGGCATATTGAACTCTAAAAAGAATGAGCAAAAGAAAAGCAAACTAAGCGACACATAATCAAATTCCTGAAAACCATTAAAAAGGGGAAACTCTTAAAATGACCAATAAAAAAGATATACACAGAGGAAAAAATATTTCTTAGAATCTCAGCAATCCAGAAAAAAATTAAATTGCCTTTTAAATTGCTAAATAATAAAAGCTAATGTATGGATACAATATTGAATAAAACTTTTTAAATATTTGAAAAGTAAAGATGAAATAAAAATGAAATAAAGAATTTTTCAGATAAACAAAAGCTGAGGCAATTTGTCAACAGATCTTCACTTCAAAAAATATTACAGAAGTTTCTTGAAACTGAAGGCAAGTATTACCAGATGGAAAATTGGAGCTACAAAGTGGAATAGAGACAGAAATAGTAAACATGTGAGCAAACACAGAAGACTTATTTCCTTATTTAAAAAATTTCTCCAAAAGATAGCTGACTGATTAAAGCAAAAAATAATACCAATGCTTTTGTGGAATTTGTGACATATTTTTTAAAATATGAGAAAAATAGCATAAAAGCATACAAAGAAGAGATGATATTAAACTATTGTAAGATTTCTATATTCCACATAATGAGGTATCATATTTGAAGGTAGACTGTAACAAATTAAACATACACCTTTTAAATCCTAGAGGAATGACTAAAAGTATAAAAGAATGAGGTATATCTGATGAACCAATAGTGGAAACAAGATATTCACAAAAACGCTCAAACTAAAAGACAGAAAAAGAAAAAAATGTATATAAGTAGAACAGACAGACAAGAAGTAACAAGTCTGCAGATTTAGGCATAGCCATGTCAATCATATTTTCACTAAATGTAAAAGGAAAAAACACTGCAATTAAAAGAAAGAGGTTGTTAGGCTAAAAAGGAAGCACAACCCATCTATATACTGTCTATAGCACCTGACTTGAAGTATAGATACACATATAGATAGAAACAGATATAGACACAGCTGCAAAGAGGTATACTATGTAAACACTCATCGTAAGAAAACTAGAGTGACTATATTAAAACATTCAATATATACTTCAGGATAAGAAATAATATTACAGAGAAAGATATTTTATAATAATAAAACATTAACAATATTAACTGTACATTTGAACACTGAACTTCAAATATCTGAAGAAAAACTTGAAAGAACTGAAGAAAGGAATAAATAAATCCACAATTGTAGTTAGACATTTCAACATTCTTACTCAGTAATTGATAAAACAAATAGAAAATCAATAAAAATATAAATGATTTAAAAATATTGTCAACCAACTTACTTAACTGTCATTCATAGAACACTTCACCAACAGCTGATAAGTAAGTATAGATTTTTTTCAAGAGCACATGGAATATTCCCCAACATAGAATTATGCTAGGCTATAAAACAAGTCTCAATTATTAATGTAGTGGAATAATACAGATTATATTCCCTTCAGTTCATTTCAGTCACTCAGTCATGTCCGACTCTTTGTGACCCCATGAATCGCAGCACGCCAGGCCTCCCTGTCCATTACCAGCTCCCGGAGTTTACTCAAACTCTTGTCTATCAAGTGGGTGATGCCATCCAGCCATCTCATTCTCTGTCGTCCCCTTCTCCTCCTGCCCCCAATCCCTCCCAGCATCAGGGTCTTTCCAATGAGTCAACTCTTCGCATGAGGTGGCCAAAGTACTGGAGTTGCAGCTTCAGCATCAGTCCTTCCAATGAACACCCAGGACTGATCTCCTTCAGGATGGACTGTACCACGATGAAATTAATTCACAAATTAATATCAGAAAGTTATCTCTAAAACCCCAAAATAATTGAAAATTAAATACCACACTTGAATATTGTACCTGAAATCCTAGTTAATGCAACAAAATATAAATAAATAAACTTTACATGTGCACTAGACGAAACCAAATTGTCATTATTTATAAACCATATAATTGCAAACAGATAACTTTAGATAAATTAATCATTAGACTAATATAAAAATTCCTCAAGATTCCTGTTTATAATGTCAGCATACAAAATTCAAAAGCATTTCTATGCAGTCATGAACAATTATAATATTTAATAAAAGTAAATAGTTTCATCAAAAAAAAAAGATGCAGGAAATCAATATTTTTCAAGTTAACTTCCTAGTAAGAAATCATAGAATTTGACAAGCTGATGCTAAAATTCATTTATGTGAGGAAAGGACAAAGAATAGCTAAGACAATCTGAAGAACAAACTGTAGTTACTTGGTCACTATAAACAAACCTATTATATTTCAATAATAATTCAGAAAATATAATACTGAGGCAATGATAAATAGACAAACTGAATAGAAAAGAAAGCCCAGAAACAGACCTATGTATATACAAAAATTAATATATATCTGTGATGAAATTGCAAATAACTAACAAAAGGATTGCCTGTTATATATATCATACAATATGCAAACTATGATTGGATCACTGACCCACATTACACACAGAAATTCAAGCTGAAATTAATGATTTCTTAATTTTTATTTGGGAACAGAGTGGCATAGCAGAAGTGTTAACTCCAGAAAAACATCTACTTTTGCTTTATTGACTATACCAAAGCCTTTGACTGTGAGGATCACAACAAACTGTGGAAAATTGTTAAAGTGATGGGAATACCAGACCACCTGACTTGCCTCTTGAGAAATCTGTATGCAGGTCAGGAATCAACAGTTAAAACTGGACATGGAACAACAGACTGATTCCAAATAGGGAAAGAAGTACGTCAAGGCTATATGCTGTCATCCTGCTTATTTAATTTATATGCAGAGTACATCATGAGAAATGCTGGGCTGGATGAATCACAAGCTGCAATCAAGTTTGCCAGGAGAAATATCAATAACCTCAGATATGAGATGACACCACCCTTATGGCAGAAAGCGAAGAACTAAAGAGCCTCTTGTTGAAAGTGAAAGAAAAGAGTGAAAGAGTTGGCTTAAAACTCAACATTCAGAGAACTAAGATCGTGGCATCTGGTCCTATCACCTCATGGCAAATAGATGGGGAAACAGTGGAAATAGTGACAGACTTTATTTTTTGGACTCCAAAATCACTGCAGATGGTGACTGTAGCCATGAAATTAAAAGACTCCTGCTCTTTGGAAAAAAAGTTATAACCAACCTAGACAGCATATTAAAAAGCCGAGACATCACTTTGCCAACAAAGGTCCATCTAGTCAAAGCTATGGTTTTTTCCAATAGTCATGTATGGATATGAGAGTTGGACTATAAAGAAAGCTGAGCACAAAGGAATTGATGCTTTTGAACTGTGGTGTTGGAGAAGACTCTTGGGAGTCCCTTGGACTGCAAGGAGACCCAACCAGTCCATCCTAATGGAAATCAGTCCTGAATATTCATTGGAAGGACTGATGTTGAAGCTGAAACTCCAATACTTTGGCCACCTGATGTGAAAAACTGACTCATTTGAAAATACCCTGATGATGGGAAAGATTGAAGGCGGGAGGAGAAGGGGACAACAGAGGATGAGATGGTTGGATGGCATCACCAACTCAATGGACATGAGTTTGAGTAAACTCCAGGAGTTGGTGATGAACAGGGAGGCCTGGCATGCTGCAGTACATGGGGTCATAAAGAGTTGGACATGACTGAGAGACTGAAATGAACCGAACTGAATTTGTATTTGATTTGCAAAATATCACATATTTAGAACAAGATAGGAGTGGATAGAATTTCTTAAACATGATGTAAGATAACACAAACCATGAAAAAATGTATTAACAAATGTGATCATATTAATTTTTTTTAAATTTCCTAATGTTTTATTCCTTTAAATTTGCAGTGAGCTCTTCTGTGCAGCTGGACAGATGGAGGTCAGGTGTGATGGGCCTGGTCATTCCCCAGTCATGGTTGTTGCTTTTGTTTGCTTATCTTTTTTTTTTTTTTTCATATTTTCATTGGCTTTTTTGTAGTACAAATATAATATGTGAAAATATTCTTGTGCAAAGTTCACCATAGTTTTTGCATTTTTTCTATGGTGTTTTACTCTTTTTTTTTTTGAGTCTTCATGAGTCATTTATATTTTCCTAGAAAATTTTCCATTTCAACTATGCTTTTCCATTTATTGGTAAAATGTTGTGCGTAGTGTTCTTCTGTGATCTGTATCTCTTTGTTTCATTTTTGTCTTCCTTTTCAACTTATTAATTTGTTTCAAAAGTTTAAAATAAAAATCCTCAAGTAAATTAAAAAAGAGTCATAACCAAAGTTGGAACCATTTGAGCAATAAAATTAAGTAACACTGAATTATAATCTAAATTATAAAATTACTCTCCATAAGTTCATCTGATATTAAAAATAAATTAAATAAATGAATGCATGGGGGAGAATAGACAAATATCCAGTGCAAAAGAATTTCACATTATTTTTATATAAATTCTGTCCTTACAGAGATGGAATCTAACCTCCCACGTCTTACGTGTTGACTGCCTATAGTGACTTCCTTCCAAACTGGAGAGAGCAAGGAAATGGAAAAAAATGAATTACTTGACAATGGAGAACCTGACACATACTGCCTGAGTCAGGTGATTGGTGCTGACATTAACAATGATAAGTTATGTTGATAGTATGCAACTTTTGCATGTGATATGATGAGAATGGTACTTTTTGTGATTTTCCTCCCTAGTATAACCATTTGCAAAACATCATGTAAATTCCAACTGACAAATGCTTGATCAGTACTCAAAACTATTATGGTCATCAAAAACAAACCACCACCACCAACAACAAAAAGCCCTGGGAAATCATCGTAGCCAAGGTAATCCTAAAAAGAAGCAATGACTAAATTAACATCCTGGGTGGGATCCTAGAACTGGAAAAGGACATTAGTAAGAAATTTGAACTTGCTTAATAATAACATGCAGTATTAATTCATTAATTTTGACAAGTGTACCATACTAATATAATAATAAGAGAAACTGGTTGTGGGATATAAAGGAATTTTCTATACAATATTTACAACTTTTTTGTGAGCCTGAAACTGTTCTGATATAAAAATTTTCCTAAAGAAAGAAGATAGCCATACTCTAGGAGAAAATTTTTGCAACATGTAAAATAGATACAAATTAATATTGAGGCTATGTAAAACATGTGATAAATCAATAAGTAAAAAGCATAAAATCCAAGAGAAAACTTGGCAAAAATTATAAACTGTCAATTCAAAGAATTAGACAACCCTAATGGCCATGTACTCAAAAAAACCTCAACCTCATAATTCAAAAGGGAAATGCAAATTTAAATTACAATGTGATAAAATTGTACATGCACCATATGATTTAAAATTTAAAAATCTGACAATGCAGAAAAGGAGATGGAAGGATGGTGAGTCTCATGTTCTAACTATAGAGTGAAAATTGGGTCACATATTCTGGAAATCTACTTAATAATATTTAACAATGCTGAAGATACATCATAATTTGCAACCCAAGTATTCACCTTAAAGTACTTTCACCTTAAAGAGCAGTTTTCTTCCCACTGAAGTATTCATACAGCTAGGGCTATATAATGACATCATGAGGAATATGTAGGCATAGATAGTTTTATGGAAGCCATCATTAAGGGTCTTCAATATCCATGGTACCCTTTTTAGAAATAGGAGTCGTCAGAAGAGAGATCTGACTATTCTCTTTAAATACCCCTAGGTTCCTATACTTATCCTTTTCAATAAGAAAGAATGCCTCTCTCTTTTTTGAACCTTACAGTGGTGGACTGCCCAAAGAGACATTTCAAGAATACATAGCTCATAAGCAAAAGTCCTGGGACTGCAAGCAGTAACCTTGGTTAAAAAACTTTGAAGGGGGCAATGGCTTTTTTATCCTAGTGACCAAACAAGGCAAAGTCCTTTGTCTTTATATTTTCATCTATTCTTTCTTCTTTTCACCTACCTTAGAAATAGAATTCCAAAGTGAACTGGTTGTCATGGTGATGAGTATAAAGCATGTTTATTTGAATTGAAAAATAAAGTCATATATTTCTGACAGAACATAAGTCTGATAACTGTTTGTTTTGACAACAAAGACCTATTTGCCTTTTTAGTTAAATAATAAACAATTCCTACAAATCATGTTAGCCAAATCTGCTCCAAGGTTTTGACCAAAATGTATTTAAAGCAGAAATACAACTTAGAATATGATGAAATTTATATATCCTCTGTAATTCTTAACTTTGGATTAAAAAAAAACATAGATGTTCACTTAAAGATGTGCTGAGTGATATATAGTTTTCAAACAAAGTGTCTATCAAAAGAAAACCAGATCAATGAATGCTGGCATATTCATACAATGTATAATAATAAGTTTAAATGAATGAATAGATTTACAAGTATCTTCAGCTACATCAAAAATGTGACTTGGAAAATTAAATAAAGCTGCAAAATACATTCTTTGAATATCCTGTCAATTAGTATTTATTGAGAAGTTGTTATATTGCAGGCATCATCTCAAGTGCTAGGGATAGAGTATCAAGAGAACAAAAATTTCTACTCTTAATAAGACTTGCATTCTCTTTGAGGAGGAAAACAAACAACCAATTAGTAAGCAAAAAAACATGTCAACAAACACACATGATTCTAGAACTATCAAAAGATGGGAAGGCTGGAAAGTAGGATAGGGAGTACTAGCATAGACAGAATGGGTTAAGGCACCAGAGGAGTAAATCAGTTCAGTTCAGTTCAGTTCAGTCACTTAGTCATGTCCAACTTTTTGCGACCCCATGGGCTGCAGCACCCCAGGCTTCCCTGTCCATCACCAACTCCTGGAGCTTGCTCAAACTCACATCCATCAAGTCGGTGATACTATCCAACCATCTGTCTTTCCTTTCTCCTCCTGCCTTCAATCTTTCCCACCATCAGGATCTTTTCCAATGAGTCAGTTCTTCACATCAGGTGGCCAAACTACTGGAGTTGCAGCTTCAACATCAGTCCTTCCACTGAATATTCAGGACTGATTTCCTTTAGGATTGAAGGGTTTAATCTCCTTGCAGTCCAAAGGACCCTCAAAAGTCTTCTCCAACACTATAGTTCAAAAGCATCAATTCTTCAGAGCTCAGCTTTCTTTATAGTCCAACTCTCATATCCATGCATGACTACTGGGAAACCATAACTTTGACTAGATGGACCTTTGTTGGCAAAGCAATGTCTCTGCTTTTTAATATGCTGTCCAGGTTGGTCATAGCTTTTCTTCCAAGGAGCAAGAGTCTTTTAATTTCATGGCTGCAATCACCATCTGCAAAGATGTTGGAGCCCAAGAAAATAAAGTCTGTCAGTGTTTCCACTGTTTACCCATTTATTTGCCATGAAGTGATGGGACCAGATGCCATGATCTTAGTTTTCTGAATGTTGAGTTTTAAGCTAGCTTTTTCACTCCCCTCTTTCACTTTCATCCAGAGGCTCTTTAGTTCTTCTTCTCTTTCTGCCACAAGGGAAGTAAACAGGTTGGTCAAAAAACTCGCTTCTCAGTCAAGACCTGGACTACTTGAGCAAGTGAGCCATGTGGTCATCTGGGGAACACTAATTACAGGCCAAAAAGGAACTGGAAAAGCCCAATATGGAGGGCTAGAGGAACATTAAAGGGGCCAAGTAGCTCATGCAGAGTGATCAAGTAGGGGAGTAATCAAGGGAGTAGCAGAGTGAGAGGCTGTAAATGAGATCTGAAGGAGTGTCTAGAGGGTTGGGAAATTATCTAATTTCAACTATCAGTTCAATTCAGTTCAGTCACTCAGTTATGTCTGACTCTTAGTGACCCCATGGACTGCAGCATGCCAGGCTTCTCTGTCCATCACCAACTCCTAGAGCCTACTCAAACTCATGTCCATTGAGTCGGTGATGCCATCCATCTCTTCCTCTGTCGTCCCTTTCTCCTCCTGGCTTCAATCTTCCTCTTCCCCAGCATCAGGGTCTTTTCCAGTGAGTCAGTTCTTCCCATCAGGTGGTCAAAGTATTGGAGTTTCAGCTTCAGCATCAGTCCTTCCAATGAATATTCAGGACTGATTTTCATTAGGATGGACTGGTTGGGTCTCCTTGCTGTCCAAGGGACTCTCAAGAGTCTTCTCCAACACCACAGTTCAAAAGCATCAGTTCTTCAGAGCTCAGATTTCTTTATAGTTAAACTCTCATAACCATACATGACTACTGGAAAAACCATAGCTTTGACTAGACAGGTCTTTGTTGGCAATGTGGTGTCTCTGCTTTTTAATATGATGTCTAGTTTGGTCATAGCTTTTTTTCCAAGGAGCAAGAGTCTTTTAATTTCATGGCTGCAGTCACCATCTGCAGTGATTTTGGAGCCCAAAAACATTTCAACTATAAATTCCTGAAATTAGAAAGCTTCTGAATTAAACAACAAAAAGCTATAGATGTAGGGGCAGGCTTCCCAGATGGCTCAGTGTAAAGAATCCACCTGCTATGCAGGAGACCCCAGTTTGATTCCTGGGTTGGGAAGATCTCCTAGGGAAGGGATAGACTACCCACTCCAGTATTCTTGGGCTTCCCTGGTGGCTCAGATGGTAAAGAAGCCACCTGCAATGTGGGAGACCTGGGTTGATCCCTGGGTTGGGAAGATCCCCTGGAGGAGGGTATGACAACCCACTCTTGTATTCTTCCCTGGAGAATGACATGGACAGAAGAACCTGGGGGTCTACAGTCCACAGAGTCACAAAGAGTTGGACATGCCTGAGTGACTAAGCACAGCATAGCACACACATTTATGAATATAATTAACATATGAAAATATGCATGTGAAAAATGGCCAAATTCATAATTGTAGTAATCAATGAGTAGACAGATAGGTGGCTTCTACTGTATGCATATTTTAATTTAAACAAAAGATGTAACATTGAGGGAACTTCCCTGGTGGTCCAGTGGTTAAGACTCCACACTCCCAATGCAGGGAGTGTAGGTTCAATTCCTGGTGGGGGAACTAAGATACTACATGCTGCATGATATGGCCTAAATAAATAGATGTTTCAAAAAAACATGTTCAGAATTTAAAAATAAAGTTATAATATTGTTTCTGCCTTCAAGAAACTTTCAATTCACTCATGAAAAAGACTGGCATACATTAGAAAGTAAAGATACTTACGACAGAATGTACTGGATTTTGTTGTTGTTCAGTTACTAAGTCCTGTCTGACACTTTGCAACCCCATGAACTACAGCACTCCAAGCTCCTCTGACCTCCACTATTTCCTAAAGTTTGCTAAAATTCATGTTGTTGAGCCAATGATGCCATCCAATCATCTTACCCTCTGTTACCCCCTTCTCCTGCCCTCGATGTTTCCTAGCATCGGAGTCTTATCCAGTGAGTCAGCTCTTCACATCAGGTGGCCAAAGTATTGGAGCATCAGCTTTAGCATCAGTCCTTCCACTCAATATTCAGGACTGATTTTCTTTAAGATTGACTGGTTTGACTGCCTTATAGTCCAAGGGACTCTCAATAGTCTTCTCCAGCACCACAGTTTGAAAGCATCATTTCTTTCCCACACAGCCTTCTTTATGGTCCAACTCTCACATCCATACATGACTGCTGGAAAAACCATAGCCTTGACTATATGAATCTTTGTCAATCAAGTAACGTCTATGTTTGTTTTTTTTAAATTAATTTATTTTTTTAATATAGGATAATTGCTTTACAGAATTTTGTTGTTTTCTGTCAAACCTCAATATAAATCAGCCATAGGTATACATATGTCCCCTCCCTTTTGAACCTCCCTCCCATCTCCCTCCCCATCCCACCCCTCTAGGTTGATACAGAGCCCCTGTTTGAGTTTCCTGAGCCATATAGCAAATTCCCATTGGCTATCTATGTTACATATGGTAATGTGAGTTTCCATGTTACTCTTTTCATACATCTCACCCTCTCGTCCCCTCTCCCCATGTCCAAAAGTTTATTCTCTAAGTCTATTTCCCCATTGTTGCCCTGTAAATAAATTCTTCAGTACCATTTTTCTAGGTTCTGTATAAATGCATTAGAATATGATATTTATCTTTCTCTTTCTGCAACTTACTTCACTTGTATAATAGGTTCTACGTTCATACATCTCATCAGAACTGACTCAAATGCTTTCCTTTTTATGGCTGAGTAATATTCCATTGTGTATATGTACCACAACTTCTTTATCCATTCATCTGTCGGTGGACATCTAGGTTTCTCCAAAGAAGACATACAGATGGCTAACAAACACACAAAAGGATGCTCAACAGTGCTCATCATTAGAGCAATGCAAATCAAAACTACAATGAGTTATCACCTCACACAGGTCACAATGGCCATAATCGAAAAGGCTACAAACAATAAATTCTGGAGACAGTGTGGAGAAAAGGGAATGTTCTTGTACTATTGGTGGGAATGGAAATTGATACAGCCACTATGGAAGATGGTACGGAGATTCCTTAAAAACTAGGGGAAAAAAAAAACCCAAAAACTAGGAATAAAATGACCCAGCAATTTCACTCCTAGGCAAATACCCTGAGGAAACAAAAATTGAAAAAGAAACATGTGTGCCATTGTTTATTGCAGCACTAATAACAATGTCTCTGCTTTTTAACAGACTAAGTTCATCATAGCTTGTCTTCCAAGGAGCAAGAATCTTTTAATTTCACAGCCACAGCCACTGTCCACAGCTATTTTGAAGCCCAAGAAAATAAAGTCTGTCACTGTTTCCACTTTTTCCCTATCTACTTGCCATAAAGTGATGGGACTGGATGCCATGATCTTAGTTTTTTTAATGTTGAATTTCAAGTCAACTTTTTCACTCTCCTCTTTCACCCTCATCCAGAGACTCTTTAGTTTCTCTTCACTTTCTGCCAATAAAGTGGTATCATCTGCATATCTGAGACTGTTGGTATTTCTCCTGGCAGTCTTGATTCCAGCTTGTGATTCATCTAGCCCAGCATTTTGCATAATGTATTCTGCATATAAGTTAAATAAGCAGGGTGACAACATACAGTCTAATTATGCAGTATTAATTTAAAATACCAAGAAATCCAAAGAGTAAAGTTATATGTGTTGACATTGTCTAGTATGCAAACTATGTCCACAAACTCTTTCTTATGCCTGAGATTTATTTGAATGCATTGATTTACACTAGGTTAGAGTAACAAACTTGGGGTGATATTGAGGAGATAGAAGTAACATGTCAACAATAACAACACAGAAGTTCATAATCATACCAAATTGACTGTATGTATGTGTGTGTTTGTGTGTGTGTACATGGCTGAGGGCAACAGAATCAAATTTTTAAAATAAAAAGCACAGTTTCAAATAAACTCTTCCAGAAAACTGAAAATTCTTCACAGATTATTTTATTAAACCAGATAACATTGACAATGAAATCTAACAGTGACATTACAAGAGAGAAAAATTTGGACCAATGTCTCTAATAATATACTTTGAAAGATTCTTAAATCAGTTATCAGCTAAGTGGATCTAGCAATATGTAGAAAGGATCATTTACCCCAAGAAGAATGTGGGGAAGATTTAATAGTAAAAACTCATATATATAACTCACCTTTTTGAGAAAAAAGATCAATTGTGAACATCTTAATAGATGTAGAAAATGTACTTGATAAAGTTGAATATCTATTTATAGTTTAAAAAAGTTAAAAATTAGATGTAGAATGGTCCTCTCTGAATTTAATATGTGCTATCAACCAATAAGCCTACAGAAAACATCATACTTGATGGCTTTGACACTTTAGTGATTTTGTGATAATTGAAAATATCAAAGATAAACAGTGATAGTTATACCATGACTTAATTCAAAATGACATCCCTGTTTCAGAAGTTCTGATCACAAGTTCTAAAAGAAAATAAAAAGTCCTAATGGAAATATTTCCTGAGAGAGCAAGAATTGTAAATAGTGCATAAAAAGATGGCAGGAAGTTGGATCAGTCAAAGACAGAAGGGAAAATATTAAAAAATACAGTTTAAAATAGAGTGGTGAGGAGAGGAGGAGAAAGAGCAAAAATAGTAGCTGTCTTTAATATGGTATTCTGGATAATTTTATTAAAAATATTAATGGAGCTTATTGATTATCCTTATATAATATTTTTAACTAGTATACACTCACCAAATATTTGCTAAATAAGTAAACTGACCAATGAACATGCTAGTAATTAATTTTGGTCATCAAAAACACATCTCATAATTCTCAAGTTATTATTTTACTTTCTTGGAAATAATTTCATAAGAGCATTATTGGGCTATCCCAACTGGATAATTATAAGAAAGGGTTGACCAGCTCTTTTGAATCTACTATTAAGTCAATAAAGTGTTGTAACTGCTACCTGAAAATACAATGTAAGGGATGAGGAAGATTTGACCAGATCAGCTTATTTCAGGCTAGAAATTCCCCTAAGAACTACAATACATTTTTCACTGTTCTGCTCTCTTTTTCCATGTCTAGTTTTCCCCCTTCTATTTATTCTTCTTCCCTATCTGTATCTGCCAATTACTTTCTTCTTTTTCTTATGTTTCTTAATGAGTATTCCCATTACTCTGGGTATATTTCTTCCCCCACTGTTTTTCCTCCCCTTTCTGTCTCTCTTTCTTTCTTTTCTGTTTCTCTACTGTCTCTTTCCGCTTTATCTCTTTTAACAACATACTCCTTTCCCAATTTAGATCAGTCATTATATAGAAATCAAATGGATATTTAAAAAAGATGCTATATTTTTAAAGTAGAGTTTATGTTACTTCTGGATTTAAGAGCAGTCCAAATATTTTATATGATTTTAAGGGAAACTATAAATTAGTTGTATTCCAAGAGCCAAAGGAATGGCCTTCTCAATATCAGAGTCAGCACAACTTCTTCAGGTAACTCCTTGACCTCTAGATAGAGTTAATATCCTCTCCTTACATAGCATATACTATGAAACAAAATTCAGTTATTAGTTTCATTATTATCTTCTTTGCATGTAGTGACTTTTTTCTGCTAATGTGTAAATTCTGTGAAGTCAGAGACTATATTATTTTGTACACTCTACAAGCCCTAGTACCTAGCTGAGTGTCTGGAGCATAGAAGGCAGTTAGACTATGTTTGTTAAATGAATGAAATAATAAATACTTTATTCATTCATTTAACAAACATACGGTAATGTATATGCTTCAATGTTAGTCTCTCAATTCATACCACCCTCTCCTTCCCCCACTATGTCTGCATCTCTATTTCTGCCCTGCAAATGAGTTCATCCATACCGTTTTTCCAGATTCCATATATTAATATACACATTAATATACAAAATTTGTTTTTTTTCCTTCTGACATGATAGCTAAGAGGAAGATGCTGTATATCACAGGGAGCTCAACTCAGTGCCCTGTGACAGCCTAGAGGGGTGGGATAGAAGTTCAAGAGGGATGGAACATATGTATACTTAGGGCTGATTCCTGTTCCTATAGAGCAGAAGCCAACACAATATTGTAAAGCAGTTATTCTCCAATTAAAAATAAACAAATCCCAGCCCATCTCCATTTTCATGTCTTCAAAAATAGCCCTCCTTCCTCATTCTTTGTAACTCATCTAAAACTTTTCTACTCATTCCACTGTTCCCTGAAAACGTGAAGACCAGAAGTGGACTGTGGCAAGTGGGATAATGAAGCCATTCTCATGGGCAGTGAGTTCTGAAATAAATTCTATAAATTTTAAGTTTCTTGCTGTGATCTCATTTTTAAGCTATAATGTGCTACACATTCCTCTATTTTCCCTTCAGCTCTTGATGCCCCAGGAATACCTTCTCTATCATCGCTTAACACACGGAGGCCTCCTAGACGTCCCACCCTCTGAACCACAGTGGGCCTCCTTGTCTCACAGTTTAGTGCCTAGTGTCATTATTGCCTAATGTTTCTCATTCCCATCCTGCGATGTGTATTTTTTTTCTCCCCTGAAAGGGTAAAACACCAATAAGTGAAGATAAGTTGTTGGCTTTGTTCCAAAGCAAGCTTGTTGTTTTAGGACCCCAAAGAGTCTGAAACACCATTAAGATGCTGCAGGCCACCCAAGGTTGTGCATCAATTAGCAATTAGGTCACACGTTGGGTAGTTGAAGGCACTCAGCCTTTGGCCTTGTTCCTCACAGCACACCCAGGCAGGGCACTGCTACCCAAACAATGCCCAGCCTGCTGTCTCTTGTTCCTTAATTGGGATGACTTAGAGATGCTAATGTGCACAGGCAGACCCTGTCGCCCCAATTAGGCCTCATTAGTGGCTCTGCCAGTGGTGACCACTGCAAAATGATATTTGCTCTTGGGAAGGCTTTGTGAGATGCTCCCAGTTCCTGCAGAGAAGGAACAAGTTCATGCTTTACACCCGCCCCGGCAGCAAACTCCTTCCCTCCATCTTCCACTGCCAGTTTGGTTGGTGTTACTCTCCGGGTCTCAGCTACAACACCTTGACTGGAGCCCAGGGTGGTAGATGGAAATTCTTATAGACACTCACTAGTTTATGAGAAGACTGGTTTATGTCTCCCCCTTCCCTTCCCCCCCACAGATTTTCCCGTGAAATACAGAAAATGTGTTCAGAGACAGGCTTCTGGAGCCCAGACACAACACCATCCCGAACTCTGAAGTGTCCCATAAGTGATTTTAGATGACTAAAACATGAAAAATAGAAAACAACAGTCTTGAAAAATGCATAGGGAATGAAGAATGCAATTGTTTGCTATTTTTTAAGTCAGGCGTATTTCAAAAAAGGCAGGTTCTGAAAATATTGCCATTAACTCTTCACAAGGGAAAACTGTTTGTTGGTCTAAGAAAATTGAGGAAAAATGTTCATGCCCAACTAACAGAGGACTTTCTGCAGGAGTTTTAGTCCCTGCACATTTAGCTTAAAAGAGAGACACAGTGTGACGCTTCATTAGGGCCACTGGCGCAAACCCATCTGGATTGTATCATAGTTAGAGTTTACTCCACAATCCTCACAGACGAGAGTTCTGTAAAGGCCAGGCAGCCAAGGCAATACCCCCTCCACTGGGATGGGGCCAGGCTTGAAAGGAGATGTGGTTAGATGCTTCTGCTGCTGTCCCCTCAGTTCACTCAAAGGTCATTAGAGTGCTTGTTTTAGCATTTTCATTTTTTTTTCCATAAGAATTAGAGGGAATGAAATAAATTTTACACTTGAATGAGTAAGACTGAAGATAAAGAGAATGATCAATAATAGAAGACATTAAAAAATGGTGAATCCGAGTGTCACTTGCTTGCAATTAGTTCTATTAAAAAAAAACCCTTTTTCTATTTTTTGTTTTTGATCATTCATGTTCCAACAGCTGCCTAAATGCCTGGAATTGCTGTATGTATCCAGACATATTAGATGTATCCCCATCTAATGAGACTTTAGGAGAATAATAAGAGCAGGGCTTTCCTAGTGCCCATTTCCATCATGTGATTTCCCATGCCCACCCCCGCCCCCATCCCTTGCACCCTTGCATCCTTCTTCCTGCCCTTTGACTTGTGTGAGCAGTGGCTGCAGAGATGGCAGGATGTCAATGCCCCCAAAATTGAACCTGTGATTTGTTTTTCTTTGATTTATGTTCTTGTAGTCAATAAACTTTATAAAGGAAAGTATCAGACTGAACAATCAATCAAAGATAAACAGATTCCTGTCCTTTAAAAGCATTTCAGCCCAGTAGGTGAATGCCTCATTCATCTTTTGCAGGCAGGCTTTCGGCCTTTCCACTGAGACACAACTGACTGCTCACTACAGGCAGTTTTCCACCAAAGGGCTGCTGCAGTGGAGCTGAGATTTATCAATTTCATGGCACCAGTGGTCCTAATATGGTATCATTTTCAGGATCTAAATGGTTAAGCATGCTGTTTGCGTGCTGACTCGGGCTTTCCAATCTACCAGAAAGGAGAGAGGGACAAGGAGCTTTAAACACTTTGGGTTTACACTGGATAGTTCTATAAAAATTCATATGGTGCACTTTCTTTTTTTTAATTCTAAAAAGCCAACTCCCTTCCTTGCAAAAGAGAATTCCCTCTTCGTTCTATTAGTGGGTTTCTGAATCTTCCTTCGAATAAGGCAAATGTCATCCTGCATTTTTTTGCTTCTCTGCAGCACAGATGGTGTGCATATGCAGATTGGTGATTTTCTAATCAATACAGTGGCACTTGGGAATATCTGTAAGTATTGTAATAATGCATTAGTCAGGAATGATGTTGTAACACACTGAGATCATACACATAAATCTAAGACACCATGTCTAGACACTCCAGGGAAGATGGCATGGCATGGGTTAGAGCAGGCATTAAGGGAGGGCAATATTTCAAATATGATGGGAAAATAATGCAATTTGCAGACTTTAATAAAACCATCAGGGAATTAATTTCAGTAGGGGTACATTCTCTCCCCAAACATTCTCGTTCTTCTGTTTGCTTCCTAGACACTTGTAATGAGATACTTTTCACCTGTTATCTCAGGCATAAACACAGAATGGGATCTGTGAATTGAGCTAGATTCTTAATGTGCTGCATATGAAAATAATCCCTTTATAGGTAGCGCTTTAGCTGTACAAAAGTGCATTATGCAAACAACACAGAGGCAGAACAAACCTTGGAGATTCAGAGTTAGAAGAGCTTATAAATTAATCTCCTAAGCATACATTGAGCATGCTCAGAGAGCCCACTCACACATAAAATGACCAACCAAACCTGCAAAGTTTTAATAGGGATGGACTTGCTGACAAAAAATTTAAATGATATTAAACATATGACCATTTTCACACCACCCAAAAGTTACAGGCTGGTTTATTCTCTACTCCTCCAATGCCATTTGCGCTTGAGCCTTTTCTTTTAATCAACCAGACTCAGTTTAAATTGTTCAGGCTGATAGCAGTCCTGTCTTCAGGTACTCACGCCTGATGGAAAAGCTGTGATAAAAATGTTAAATTAAAAGTAGCCAGAAATGAAATCTGTAAGTATTCTCAAGCAAAAACAAAAAACAGGTACAAAATGTGCCACCCCTGCCCACGCTGGCCAGTTTCCAGCAGCCACATAACGGGCTCCTGGCCCCATACACTGCTTAGGCCGTCTTCTGGTTGTCATTTTGGTCCATTGCTGCCTAAGTGAAATCTCCTCATGTCTCAGGCCAGCTCTGTGCTTCACTCGGGAGGCTTTTCAATTAAAATGCGAGAGAAGCAGAAGGCTAGATGGAATCAACCCAATTATCTCTGTAGCCATAGAAATGCACATGATAAATGAACTCCAACCTTTTCCTTTCAAATGACAACTTGGGCTCTGAATAGAGGTGTGATTTTTTTGTGTGTGAGTATGAGGAAGAATGTGGCTTTCTTTAGTATAAAATGAAACACCACTGCCTTGGCAAAATATCTCAAGGCATAATGCTTCCAGCACCTGTACAATCAGTTCCATGAAGGCTTAGACTTAGAGAAAAAAAATAAATAAATTCTCAGACTGCTGTCTAGAAGAAAACTACATTGTAGCATCTACATTGCAGCTTCTCATCCCTCATTCACAGAAGTCTTTTCCTGCAGCTTTAGTGATCTGCTTCCTTATTACATTAATTTTTAAATTTGCGTTTCTATATATTCTACTCTCTTTCTTTCAAACGTTGCTTTTGAAGGAGGAATAAGTATATACACTGGACTTCCTAGGTGGCATTAGTGGTAAAGAATCTGCCTGCCAATACAGGAGACATAAGAACAGGGAGTTGATCCCTGGATTGGGAAGATCCCCTGGAGGAGGGCATGGCAACCCACTCCTTTATTCTTGCCTGGAGAATCCCATGGACAGAGGATCCTGGTGGGCAGCAGTCCATGGGGTTGCAAAGAGTTGGACATGACTGAAGCGCCTTAGCATGCATGTAAGTATAAACATAGAATGTATTAAATCTCTTTTATTTCAGTCATGTCCGACTCTTTGTGACCCCATGAACTGCAGCATGCCAGGCCTCCCTGTCTATCACCAACTCCTGGAGTTTACCCAAACTCATGTCCACTGAGTCAATGATACCATCCAACCATCTCATTCTCTGTCGTCCCCTTCTCCTCTTCCCTCAGTCTTTCCCAGCATCAGGGTCTTTTCAAGTGAGTTAGCTCTTTTTCACATCAGGTGGCCAAAGTATTGGAGTTTCAGTTTCAACATCAGTCCTTCCAATGAACACCCAGGACTGATCTCCTTTAGGATGGACTGGTTGGATCTCCTTGCAGTCCAAGGGACTCTTAAGAGTCTTCTCCAACACCCCAGTTCAAAAGCATCAATTCTTCTGCACTCAGCTTTCCTTATACACTGGAGTTTATCCTGTTTGAATTCTTAGTCATACAATAATCAAAACTTAAATCATCATGTTCCTTTTGCTATTTTTTCCATGTCTTATTCTTAGGGCCATTTGAAATCCCTAATTAGAAATTTAAACATTTTATGACAGTGATCACCAAAATGTGTGTTTAAGCATATGTCCTCTGCAAACAGTAACAATTTGACTCACTTTTTATAATTCACTCTACCATAATCTGTTTACCTAAGGTTAGTTTCTCCTGGGGCCAGAAAAATTTGAAATGACAATATGATCTTGGAGATAATGTGCATTCACTTTTATTTAATACTTTGTAGTTTACAAATTACATTTGGGAACATGATAAATAGAGCCTATTTGGGAAGAAAGGGTAGAAAAAGGGAATAATTATTAAAACAGCATTTAAGAGTGATCTTTCTGATAACTCAGTGCTCTGAGATTCAGCCTGAAAATAGAGGATGCAATGTCTGAGTGGGGAGTTGAGCATCAAGTTATTAGAAGGACAGGCTCTCGAAAAAGAGACCCTACCCCTCAGCATGAGGTCAATGAGGGGATAGGAATCTTTCAAGCAGAAAACAAAATTAAAGAGTTTTTCCTATCAAGAGAAATAAATAAAATTATTTTTCAAGTGATGACGTTTGTTTCTACATTTATGATGGCATCTCTCATGACCATTTCCTCCCCAAGCCCATTAAAGTTGTTTGATTTACATGATGACAACCTTTAAGTTTATACTTTACTATCTTCCCCTCTAGGAAGATTGGATCCTGAGTATGATAGAAGTTCAGAGAGAAGTTTATTGAAGACTAAAACATCTGTGTCACCAATACAACCCCCAAACTCCTGATTCCCAAGGTTTATGGCTTTGTACTTATTAAAATGCAAATATCCCAGTGGAATGTTACATTTATAAGTCACTTCTATTTTAACATTAATGGTATTATCGGGTCTTTACCTGATAACAAATTTTAATACATGAGGTCCCAGAGGCCCATGGCAGAGGCAATTCTTCTTTCTTAGAGGAATGAAGAGTGTGTCTGTCCCCAAACCTGGAGAGTGAGGTGAGGGAAGGGGAGAGGGAGATGGAGAAGCAGAGGATGGGGAGGAAGTGAAAAAAATAGAAAGCTGATGATGCTGGAAACTCACTCTTTGCTTACCGGTGATATCAAGACGGTCCCTACCTGAAGCTGAAACAATGAAATGTGTATTTCTAAAACAAGAAACAGGTATTGCTAGAACAAACCATCCTTTGTGTATACTCCCCACTGACTCAAAACTGAAAACAGTATGAAGGACTGCTTCCACGGTGTGGGACAACATGACCAGAGGTGCACAGAGAAAGTGCTGACTTACCTTCTTGTGATGTTTAACAGGGATGTGTGTGCCCTCTGTCCCCTAGTTCTCAGCCTTCTCCTATTTTCTCTTAAGAGTCCCGCGGGACTACAAGGAGATCAAATGAGTCACTCCTAAAGGAAATCAACCCTGAATATTCACTGGAAGGACTGATGCTGAAACTGAAGCTCCAATACTTTGGCCACCTGATGTGAAGAGCCAACTCATTAGAAAAGACCTTGATGCTGGGAAAGATTGAAGGCAAACGGAGAAGGGGGCAGCAGAGGATGAGATGGTTAGATAGCATCACCGACTCAATGAACATGAATTTGAGCAAACTCCGGGCGATAGTGAAGGACAAGGAAGCCTAGGGTGCTGCAGTCCATGGGGTCACAAAGAGTCAGACATGACTTAGAGACTGAACAATAACAAATTTTCTACAGTAGATCTATTCATCATCAGATGACAGACAGATTACTGATTAAACCAGTCTTAGACTTGCAAATATACACACTGAGTGCTCTAGAGACAGAATTTGCTATTTTACAGGCTATAGATCTCATTCTCTCTCACCCCTCCCCCAACTATTTTAAACAATTGAAATTATGAAGTGCTAGAACAATGATGATATTAATTTGATTATTTAGAAAATAGCATTTCCTATGCTATATCTGCTTTTTTGCAATTCTTCTTTAATTAATTCTGTTTGATAAATAGAACTATTTTTATCCCTGGTTTCTCTTCTGACATTATTGGGATAGATAATGATTATATTATATTCTATATCAATAACACCATGCAAAAATAAAATGGCATTTTAAAAGATCTGCATTTAATTAAATTGCCTAAACAGTGTGGTAGAACAGATGAGCATTGAAAACTAGTACAGCCACTATGGAGAACAGTGTGGATATTCCTTTAAAAACTGGAAATAAAACTGCCATTCAACCCAGTAATCCCACTGCTAGGCATACACACCTAGGAAGCCAGAATTGAAAGAGACATGTGTACCCCAATGTTCATCTCAGCACCGTTTACAATAGCAAGGACATGGAAGCAACCTAGATGTCCATCAGCAGATGAATGGGTAAGAAAGTAGTGGTACATATACACCATGGAATATTACTTAGCTATTAAAAAGAATGCATTTGAATCATTTCTAATGAAGTGGATGAAACTGGAGTCTATTATACAGAGAGAAGTAAGTCAGAAAGAAGAACACCAATACAGTATATTAACACATATGGAATTTAGAAAGATGGTAATGATGACCCTATATGTGAGACAGCAAAAGAGGCACAGATGTAAAAAACAGACTGTGGGACTCTGTGGGAGAGGGCGAGGGTGGGATGATTTGAGAGAATAGTATTGAAACATGTTTATTATCATATGTGAAATATATCATCAGTCCAGGTTTGATGCATGAAGCAGGGTGCTCAGGGCTGGCGCACTGGGATGACTCTGAAGGATGGGATGGGGAGGGAGTTGGGAGGGAGGGTCAGGATGGGGAACACATGTACACCCATGGCTAATTCATGTGAATGTATGGCAAAAGCCACCACAATATTAGCCTCCAATTAAAATTTTAAAAAATAAATTAAATTAATAAAAAGAATAGATGAGCATTGGATTCATAAGTCAGAGCAGACCCACTCTTGATTCTGCCTTACCTTGATGACTCAGTATTCTCTTCTTTATGATAAAGAGGTTAGACTTTCAACAATAACCCAATGGTTCCATCTTCTCTGTCAACTCAGACCAGTTGCCAATGATTATCTGAACTGTTGTGTTAAGGGCTATCACTTGCAGCCCTGGCTCTGCAGAAAAGACTTCCACTGTTCAGCAACATCTGCCGGAGGTAAAAAGTTAGGGATTGGAAGGATCTGAACCAGACTCTACCAGCCTAGAACTAGGTGATTTCAAAATGCTCCTCCTAGTTCTGGAATCTTCATCCTCAACTACAGAATAATTTACTTTTGTTATTTAAAACAAAGAAACAAAAAAACTAAACATATACAGGTATAAAAGTGAAAATAATCAATTACTTTATATTCTTTAAAAAAGCTGGAAATTATCAATACATTATGTATTTACAACTAAACATGTTGTTAATAGGGCCAGGTAAGCTTTATTGTAGCTTGAAGCACATAGTTTATTTAAATAGATATACTTTTAATATCTGCAGATTTCTGCCCCATTATTTTACCCATTTGTCAATCCCCAGTGATTACAGTTGAAAAAAATCATATAGTTCATTTTTCTTTCTTAGCGCTGATGGTACTATGATGAAGTAATTCCATCTGAAAAAAAAAAAACATATTTTGAGGATTTCAGATAGTCTTACGTGTTTTCAGATGAACTATACTTTTCACCTACATGTTCATGTTAATTGTCAGGAATTGTGACAGGGAGTACATAAGTTTCATTTTACACCTGCTTATTTAACTTCTGTGCAGAGCACATGAGAAACGCTGGGCTGGAGGAAGCACAAGCTGGATTCAAGATTGCTGGGAAAAATATCAATAACCTCAGATATGCAGATGACACCACCCTTATGGCAGAAAGTGAAGAGGAACTAAAAAGCCTCTTGATGAAAGCGAAAGAGGAGAGTGAAAAACTTGGCTTAAAGCTCAACATTCAGAAAACTAAGATCATGGCATCTGGTCCCATCGCCTCGTGGGAAATAGATGGGGAAACAGTGGAAACAGTGTCAGACTTTATTATCTTGGGCTCCAAAATCACTGCGGATGGTGACTGCAGCCATGAAGTTAAAAGACGCTTACTCCTTGGAAGGAAAGTTATGACCAACCTAGATGGCATATTAAAAAGCAGAGACATTACTTTGCCAACAAAGGTCCATCTGGTCAAGGCTATGGTTTTTCCAGTGGTCATATGTGGATGTAAGAGTTGGACTGTGAAGAAAGCTGAGCGCAGAAGAATTGATGCTTCTGAACTGGGGTGTTGGAGAAGACTCTTGAGAGTCCCTTGGACTGCAAGGAGATCCAACCAGTCCATCCTAAAGGAGATCAGTCCTGGGTGTTCATTGGAAGGACTGATGTTGAAACTGAAACTCCAATACTTTGGCCACCTGATGCGAAGAGTTGACTCATTGGAAAAGACCCTGATGCTGGGAAGGATTGGAGGCAGGAGGAGAAGGGGACGACAGAGGATGAGATGGCTGGATGGCATCACCGACTCAATGGTCATGAATTTGAGGACATTCCGGGAGTTTGTGATGGACAGGGAGGCCTGGCATGCTGCGATTCATGGGGTCGCAAAGAGTCGGACACAACTGAGTGACTGAACTGAACTGGACTGACTGATTCAATATGAAAGACAATCATTGTGTGGTTGGTATTAAATTAGTAAATCCCAAGAGATTGCATCATATCACAAGTTGGGAATGCTGTGTGTTTAAGGAACTTAATTATCATCTTGTCTCTTTTTAAAAGAAAAAAAAAAAAAAAGTGTTTCTTTCCCTTAATCGGCAATATACCCTGTAAATAATGCTGTTCTCTTCACACTGAAAAACCATTTAATTCCCCATTATCTCACTTCATTAGCCAAATGTCCTGTTTAGGCAAACTCTGAATATGAAGCACATTAAAACGTGGTAGGCAAATAATATTTAGAAACATCTTTGAACTGGAAAGAAAAACCTAGCAAAACAGAAGTCAACACAGATGATATGTATTCGTCATATTCTGGGCTATTTCAGGGATCTGATTCCTATTATGATTGACCTTGAAAATCAACTAGGAGCAATTTCTACACACTGTAGTGAGGAAACAATAACTTCTGGGACATACAGAACGGTAACAAAAGTTAGAAATTGATTTTTCAACAAGGAGTTTGAATATATGTAAAACCTTAAGCCAAACCAGAAGGGCATTAGTGAAGTGAAGTCGCTCAGTCATGGCCGACTCTTTGTGACCCGTGGACTGTAGCCCACCAGGCTCCTCCGTCCATGGGATTCTCCAGGGAAGAATACTGGAGTGGGCTGCCATTTCCTTCTCCAGGGGATCTTCCCGACGCCGGTATCGAACCCGGGTCTCCAGCATTGCTGGCAGACACTTTAACCTCTGAACCACCAGGGAGAAGGGCCTTAGGGACCAGGAAATCCTGTGTATCACCAGCTCATGTCTCCATCCACTGTTGCCCTCTTCCCTAGCAAAATATCCCTTGAAATGTGTGAAGTATGAACCAAGAGTGCCTGTAATAGGGAAGAAAGAGGAATGGGTACAGAAGGAAGGCCATCTCAAAGGAGGAGATGTGGGAGAGGCCATGGGCCACAGGCAAACACCAGCACTTCAGAGATGAGACTTTCCTGGCAGTAGCGTGGTTAAGACTGGTGCTTTCACCACCTTGGGCCCCAGTTCTATCCCTGGTTGATATATCCTACAAGCTGCATGGCATGGCTTTAAAAAAAAAAAAAAAAAAAAACACCAAACAACACTTTAGAAATGAATTGTTCACTGCTAGCAAAACCATTTCCTTCTCCCTCTGAGGCTCCGTTCTCAGTTCACGGCTTGTATCAGGTGCATGCTGTTCAGTCGCGTCAGTCGTGTCGGACTCTTTGCAACCCCGTAGACTGTAGTCCATTGGAGACGGCAATGGCACCCCCTCCAGGACTCTTGCCTGGAAAATCCCACGGACGGAGGAGCCTGGTAGGCTGCAGTCCATGGGGTCGCTAAGAGTTGGACACGACTGAGCGACTTCACTTTCACTTTTCACTTTCCTGCATTGGAGAAGGAAATGGCAACCCACTCCTGTGTTTTTGCCTGGAGAATCCCAGGGACGCTGGAGCCTGGTGGGCTGCCGTCTATGGGGTCGCACAGAGTCGGACACGACTGAAGCGACTTAGCAGCAGCAGCAGCAGACTGTAGTCCATAAGGCTCCTTTGTCTGTGGGATTCTTCAAGGCCAGAATACTGGAGTGGGTCACCAAGCCCTCCTCCAGGGGATCTTCCCATCCCAGGGATTGAACTCACATCTGCCTGCTTCTCCTGCATTGCAGGCAGATTCTTTACCCACTGAGCACCTAGGAAGCCAATTAACTAGTATCGGGAGCCTCACCCTAAATCAAAGAAGCCTAAGAAGTCATTCTAATAGTAATGGCCCTCATTGTCAACTCAAGCAGTTCCTTCAACTAGGAGCAGAGCAGCAAGGACTGTTCTGGAAGCTCAGAGGAGAGACTGAGAATGTCAGGGACACCTTCCTGCTCCAGCTATTTCCTCTTAACACAGTTGAACGAATTGTTTTAGCTCCTTTTCAGAGGTGAAAACAAGATCATTAAAAAGTGCTGCCCCCACCTCCCCCCCCGCCACACACACACTATTAGATGAACTTTCCATTTCTTACTCAGTCCTATAGTAGATAGCATTACCATCATAATCCTGCTGCTCCTTCCTTTCTAGGTCTGTCTCTAAGAGAGGATTCCATCTCTTATCCCACCAATGGCAGAATTAGTAATGTGTCTTTTTAGTCAATGTATGAAGAGTAGAAACGCCAAATGCCACTTCTAAGCAGAAGATTTAAAAGTCTTCATGAAGTCACGTCATTTATCTTTTTGTTTATTCATGAGTCTAGCAAAGAGTTACCAGAAAACAAATAGGACATGCATTGAAATCTGAATCAGATAAATTGCAAATAAATTTTTGGTATAAGTATGTCCCAAATATTGCAGAGAATATACTTACACTGAATAATAATAATAATAATTTGTTACTTATCTGATATTTAAATCTAATGGGAAGTTTTATATTTTTATTGACTATGTTTGGTAATGCTAGTTTTGCAGGATCCCATATAATATTGCTCCTTTGATCTGTGTTCCAGAAAAGAAAAGCAGATGCATAAGACCTCAGTGGACTTGCAGCCAACTTGCAGTGTGATCAAGCTTTATGGTCTCAAGCCACTTAGACTCGGAGGTCATCTCTAAGTGAGACGTAGAGAAAGATGACTGATAAAATCAGCATCCGTTTCTCCCCGAGATGCTCATGAAGCCTTTAACTAGGAGAAGCTGGGGAACATCCTTCTGGTTTTAGTTGAGTCCTTTCTCTGCTGCTTGTCACATCGGCTTCTACATACTCTGCTCTCTGCATTGGTCCAATCTCACACTGTCTGTGCTGGTTTGATCACTCCTTTTTACCAAAGTCCTTTGTTAGTGGCAGCTGTCAGTCTTCCTGCCTGCAACTAATGTGAATTTAGTGTCTATGGCACAGAGGTTTTACTCCCCTGACCATATACATTTCATCAATGATATTTCTAATACTTTGCTTATGTCAATCAGTCCCTGATTGCCACTGCAGAATTTGGGTTCATATTCTGGAAATTCTAGAAAGCACATGTGACCTCTACAGAAATACTTACTACAAAATGTATTCTGATTATGCAGTTCACTCATTCCAGAAATGTTCATTGAATCCCACGAGATTCAGGTGGCTGTTCCATAGTGAACAGAGCAGGTGTGATAACTGGCTCGGTGGAGTTTACAGTCTAGAAGATGAAGAGGGTACACGGATATCCCTAGATTTAGAAAAAAATAATTAAGTAGGGCTTGGTTATTTTTCCCTTTTCTTTAGCCATCATGCCTTCTGATTTATTCATATTCTTGTTTCCTTTAAGATTTATATCTATCATTCATCCTCAAATGTCCCTGTATCTGTAGCAGCTGTTAGTTAAACTTTTTTATCTTCTGCCAATCTGAGCTTTTTCATTTAACTTTTAACGCCCCTTTATACAAAATTTACAATTGGTTCCCTTAGGGAATATACCATATTTTACTCTCGTATGTGTTAATTCAAATAAAACACTACCAAATGCTCACTCTCAGTGGACTCAGGACAGGAGGAGGGTATAGTAAAAATAAGTAAAAGGTATGGTCTTTACCCTCAAAGGGCTTTTATATATTCCCCTAGGAGGAATTAAAACCAACACCTCTGAAATAGTGGATTAACTATATATGTCATAAATAGTAACTGGGGTTATCAAGATGTAAGGTAATATATATAAAATGGATAAACAACAATGTCCTACTATATAGGACAGAGAACTATATTTAAAATCCTATGATAAACTATAATGGAAAAGAATATTAAAAAAGAATGTGTGTGTGTGTGTGTGTGTGTGTGTGTGAATAACTGAATGACTCTGATGTACAGCAGAAATTAACACAACAATGCAAATCAACTGTACTTCAATACAAAAATAATAGCTGGTTAGGGATGCAGTTGGGCTCAGGAACTATCAGGAATACCAGGGAATATAAGAGTGTCAGGATTCACTTTGTCTGTACTCAAGGTAACCATTTATTCTTCTGTTCCATTTTTCTTTCTCTTTGTGTAAACAAGTTGGTTCCATTTCATGGCTTAAAATTGGCTGATGAGGAGCTCCCAGGTTAATTGACATTTGACATCTTTGGTTACAAGTGAGCAAGTGAGTGAAGTTGCTCAGTCGTGTCCGACTCTTTGTGATCCCATGGACTGTAGCCTACCAGGCTCCTCCATGCATGGAATTTTCCAGGCAAGAATACTGGAGTAGGTTGCAATATCCTTCTCCAGGGGGTCTTCCTGACCCAAGGATCGAACCCAAGTCTCCCACACTGTAGGCAGACACTTTACTGTCTGGGCCACCAGAGATTGCCAAAACTCCCACTCTGAAGTTCAAAATCTCAAGGAAGGAATTCAGAGGCCCAGTTTGTATCAGATTGTCACTACTGAGTCAACCAACTGCAATCTAGGAGAAAATTTATTTGTGTAAAATAGGTGTTTACATGATAACAATGTGAATATGAAGAGTGGATGTCCCTAGAAAAGTTAGGGATGAGCCACACAAAATATGTGTCTTATATACAGAGTGACATTTCCAACCATATATATTGATGCTTTTGGACTGTGGTGTTGTAGAAGACTCTTGAGAGTTCCTTGGACTGCAGGGAGATCAAACCAGTCCATCCTAAAGGAAATCAGTCCTAAATACTCATTGGAAAGACTGATGCTGAAGCTGAAACTCCAATACTTTGGCCACCTGATGCAAAGAGCTGACTCATTGGAAAAGACCCCGATGCTGGGAAAGACTGAAGGCAGGAGGAGAAGGGGATGACAGAGGATGAGACGGTTGGATGGCATCACCAACTTGATGGACATGGGTTTGGGTAAACTCCGGGAGTTGGTGATGGACACGGAGGCCTGGCGTGCTGCATTCCATGGGGTCGCAAAGACTCAGACACAACTGAGCAACTGAACTGAACTGAACTGAATGGTGACTTCAGCTGCTATTGCACGTTGGTTGATAGCCTTGCAAAACTGGTTTTGTAACCAGCACATATGGAAAAGAACAGTGTGGAGATGATCACAAATGGGATTTTAGGGTCTTCACAAACTATCATTAAGATTTATCTTTAAACCAAAATTTTTCAAAGATAAATCATCTCAGAAATTTGAAACAGAAAATGACAAGTTTCTGTACTTACCTATTTGCATGTATGTGTGCTCTTGCACTGAGTTTAGTTAACTGCAATGTACATTTCAAATGAAACATAAATTCTGAAAGTAAGGGCCCGATCAAAAACTTCTTTGGCCACAAATCCTTCCGTCTCCATGACACACCTCACTTATTCCACCTAGCAATTATGCCTACAACATTTCCTTAACTCAGGAATTGTTCCATGAATATTTATTGATAAATTCATGATATAAAACTCTGCAGGAGGAATCCTCATCTGCAAGGTGGGTTTGGTAGTAGATGTAAAAAAGAGTAAATATGGCAAAATAAATTTGTCATCACTTGTTAGTCTATATACATATTTATAGGGAACACAATGGTGTGCTAACAATGAATATGGAAAGAAAGAATTGTTTTTCAAAAATATTATGAAGAAAAGGAGTAAATAGGATGTTGAAATTGTTTAGAAAACAAACAATAAAAAATAAAAAGATAAGAAAAGGCAATGTTAGTTTTTCATCTAGGAGACTCACAGAGTTAGGAAAATCTGGAGGTAGATTTGAGGAAGAGATAAGTTTCAGGAGATGAAGAAATATTTAAGTGAAAATATCTAGTAACATATTATTAGTTATGTCAAGGCATCTTCCAAAAGAATACAATAAAGTACTTTAAAGTAGATTTCAACTTGAATATGCCTAGTACGAAATTTAAGATCAAGTCTGGGTGAATTATCATCTGAGATGATAAAGTTATAAGGTCTTGTGCTTAAAAATTTGAAGCAAATTTTATTTACACTATCACCATCTTTTAAATTTACATATAAGAATGGGGCTGATAAAAGTTCCATGAGTAACTTGCAATGTACCATAGTCAATAGATTTACATTTTAGTATGCAGAGAAAAATCTAGAATCAGAGTTCAAAGATATGGCTTCTTGTTTCTGCTACTAAATAGCTGTGTGATGTTGGGCAAGTCATATATCCTTGCTAGGTTCATTTTCCAGCTTTAAAGAAAATGCTTTTATAGATGCACTCCAAGTTTCCTTCTGGCTCTAAAATTCTAAGGTTCTACTCTCAAGACTTGGAGACTTAACTTTTAAGGGATTCTATTTTGTGTTTTCACTTAGTAGAAATCCGAGGATGTCAGAATGAACTAAGGCTCAGTTAATAAGCAGAGTGAACATCTTTGGTGGCAGTGGTTTAATAATCTTCTTTTTGCCTACAGTAATCCAAAATAGCCATTGATTTGGTCAGTCTGTCATGAGTATAGTGGTAGATGATTTTGCAATATTTCTTAATGTTTTACCAACAATGCTCTATCTTGGTATGACAATTCTGTTCCTCATGAGACATTTGGCAGTCTCTGAAGACATTTTTCTTATCACAACTGGGTAGGGGGTACTATTAGCATCTTTTGGGGCAGAGGCCAGGGAATCTGCTAAATATCCTATAATTCACAGGGGTACCCCTCCCCCTCCAACGAAGAATTATCCTTCCAAACTATTGGTAGTGTTGAACTTGAGAAATCATCTCTCTTATTTCATATTCCCTAAGTCCATTACAAATTAGCCTTAAAAACATCACACAATATAGCCATGTCATGGATGTCTTGTTCACAGTCCCTTTTAAGACCTGTCTGGGAAAACTGAATGACAAGGTACATGACCCTGTTTTTACTAATTCTTGGAAGCAAAGAGGGGAAATTGGGAAATGAACCTGAAGATGAATTTACAGATGTGTCTAAACTTACAAACTAAGTGCTTAAATTACATTTTCAAAAGGAGTTTGAAGTTGATAAAACAGCAGGCTTCTTTTTCCCTACCACATTTTTCACTTTTGAGCTGGTTATTTTGGAAAACAGCAACTAAGACTTGTAGGGGAAGTTAATGAATTTATTCAGGAAACACAATGTGAAATTAGTGGCACAGTTTTAAAAAATTAATTCTCTTATACAAAGCTTATAAAAAATGATTAACAAGCTAGTAGCAGCTATTCAAAGAACATGCATTCTTTCACATCTTTTAGAAAACCGCTTTAAATTATTGTGAAAGCTTATATGTATTTTGAATTAACACACGTCTAAGTATTTCAGTGTTTTTTTCCTCCTATGTTCCATTTTCAGTTTATTTTCACTTTTGATCCGCTATTATATAATCTGAAAGAGAAGGAACTCGCAGCAGCAAACTTCAGCTAGTGATAAAGTGATCTGTGTTACCTGCTCCTTTTGTCTTTTTCTTTCTTCCCTTTCTGTTATTATTTATTGGCATTTTGCCTGTGGCAAGACAGAGGTTGTAAATGTGGACCTTATGATGTTTGTGAGTCAATCTAGAGAAGGCAGAGTATTTCAAGGGCAGCACAAAAGATAAGTATTCTTGAATTTTAATTTGAAGCATTTTAGCATACATATGCAATGGAGGTTTATTTATTGAATTTGAAAAATTAATTCCTTACAGCCCTGAGTGTATTTTGTTTTGTCTGCCTCTGGGTTTGTACATATTGGTTTTTTTTTTTTTTTCCTTTTTAATATTTCAACAGGTGAGGTTAGCAAGACAGCTGATGATGCTGTTTTACACCTAGAGGTCTTATGGAACCAGGACTGCATTCGTAAGCGGAACAAACAACTTTGGGGGATGGTTTAATAATTGCCTTTGGTAGAACTTGTCTCACATTCATTAAAAAGCCCAAGCAAGGCTGCTTCCTTGATCTTCATTTCTTTTCAGTTGCCAAGCAAACAAACAAAAATCTCTTCCTGAAAGCTGCTTAGTTATCTAACCTAGAATATCTTTGACTAGGATGAAAGTTATACATCTCAAATATCTCAACATTTAGATGTTGGAGCTTGGCAGACATTTGGATAATTGCTGGAATGTATGACTTGTCTGCTTCTCAAGCATTTAAAATAGTCTAGAATTTTAAACTTTATTTACTGTCAGATTAAGATTTTCACTCTCAAATATATATATATATATATATATATATATATTTGTGATCATGTCTAATCATCTCTGATGTAGGAAATGACTAGAGACTAATTAATACAGAAAAGTATGATTTTATTTTTTTGTAAATTATAAATGAATACTAAACCTCTGTCTAGCTTATAGTTACAGATTACAGAAACCCATCTGTCTTTTTTCTTCATCTAGTTTTATAACTAGGTCTGAACTTAGGTTTGTAAGAGTGACATTATACATGAACACCACAGAAATGTATCTTGTATAGAAAGGAGATAGCGAGTATTCACTTTTGCCTGTCAAGGGATGCCCATAAGAATTGTTGGTAGGCGTCTAAATGTGGAGGTAAGTAATAAGCAGGTATTGACTTCTGTTGAGATCAATATCAAGATTTGTTGACCCAAAGAGGTTAAAATTGACTGAAGAGTGGGACAATAAATCTTGTTATTGACTAGAAAGCAGAAGTCAATATATGTATTATTATAAACATTTTTCTTTCAGTGTAGATGATAGGGGTGGAGTCATTTTTAAGATTTTAAGTATATATAGCCACATGCTCTTTATATCTTGGTGGTGGCCATACAGGCTCCTTGACTTACTAAAAGTGTGTTTATTCACGTGACATCAATAACAACACTCCTAGATTATTGTTTCTGATGTCAACTATCTTCTCCCTGTACTTTGGGTCTCTTATTCTGATTAACTTTTCACTGAAATGTGGAATACCCAAACTTGCATAATGAAACTTTATTTGAAAGGAAAAAGGCAGAAAAGATACAGTTTATTTCCCTAGAGTGTGCTTCAGATCTTTTTGCAGATCTCTGAATGCTGCTCTAGTTGTATGTGTGTGTGTGTGTGCACATGCATGTGTATTTTCATGTATACATTCCGATGTTCTGTGTGCCGGATCAACATTCTTTTATTTTGGGGCAAAAGAGAGACTTTCTTTCAGGTTTCCAACTGCTATGATTCTGCTCTTCGCTTGAGGTATCATATTTACTGTATAGTCTTAAAAGCATATGAAGATTAAGACACTTTAAAAATGTATATTTAAAATTGTTTTTCCCAAACCACAAAATACATGCAAGCTGGGTGTTACTAGGTCACTTCAGAGTTTTTCTCTTCACCGTCAACCACCCAATTGTGCACAGGCCAAACAGATTTTATGATACTATAGTTGAGAGAAGTGGAAATGGAAAATGATTTTCCATTGTCCCAAATAGCTCTCAAGTTGATAAGAAATCAAACTCTGTACATCCAAGCTGAACAGAACTTGCTGGGTTACACCAAGTCTCTGTTTGACCAGCAGCTTTGCCCAAACTGAGGTCTATACACATGGATCAAGAATGCATGAAATCCTGGAGGAATGGTCAGCCAGGACATGGATATTTCAGATTACTCACCCCAAATTCTTTCATGTGATGTGAATTCACCCTTGTACCTTCATCCCCAGCCTTGTTGCAATAAGGAAGGAAAAACACTGAAGTTTCTTTTCTTCCTAACCTTATCCCCAAAGATGGTACTTTACAAGGAATATTCAAATCTATAAATGCTCTGAAATCTGCAAGTAAGGGATGAAACGTGAATGATGCCTTCAATGCCTCAGACTATGGGGTATCTCCAATTCCTCAATACACCCCATTGTGCTTCACGGCTAGAGAAAACACTGCACAACCCATTTCCTCCTTTAACTGTGAATTTCCTCGCTTCTATGGGTTTAGATTTTAATGGTTGAATTACATTTACATCTACTTGTCCATTTGCCATCAGCAGCCGAGTTCCTGCCTAAAATCTTTACTAACTTTGAGAACAAGTTTCTCATAAATAGCCTCATTTGGTCTCTCTCTATAAATTCATGCAATGGCTCTTAACTCTTTTTTTTTTGTTTTTGTTTTTTTGTTTGGTTTCTTTCATTTATTTTCATTAGTTGGAGGCTAATTAGTTTACAATATTGTAGTGGTTTTTGTCATACATTGACATGAATCAGCCATGGATTTACATGTATCCCCCATCCTGATCCCCCCTCCCACCTCCCTCTCCACCCGATTCCTCTGGGTCTTCCCAGTGCACCAGGCCTGAGCACTTGTCTCATGCATCCAGCCTGGGCTGGTGATCTGTTTCACCCTAGATAATATACATGTTTCAATGCTGTTCTCTCTAAACATCCCACCCTCGCCTTCTCCCACACAGTTCAAAAGTCTGTTCTGTACATCTGTGTCTCTTTTTCTGTTTTGCATATAGGGTTATCGTTACCATCTTTCTAAATTCCATATATATGTGTTAGTATACTGTATTGGTCTTTATCTTTCTGGCTTACTTCACCCTGTATAATGGGCTCCAGTTTCATCCATCTCATTAGGACTGATTCAAATGAATTCTTTTTAATGGCTGAGTAATATTCCATGGTGTATATGTACCACAGCTTCCTTATCCATTCGTCTGCTGATGGACGTCTAGGTTGCTTCCATGTCCTGGCTATTATAAACAGTGCTGTGATGAACATTGGGGTGCACGTGTCTCTTTCAGATCTGGTTTCCTCAGTGTGTGTGCCCAGAAGTGGGATTGCTGGGTCATATGGCAGTTCTAATTCCAGTTTTTTAAGAAATCTCCACACTGTTCTCCATAGAGACTGTACTAGTTTGCATTCCCACCAACAGTGTAAGAGGGTTCCCTTTTCTCCACACCCTCTCCAGCATTTATTGCTTGTAGACTTTTGGATAGCAGCCACCCTGACTGGCGTGTAATGGTACCTCATTGAAGTTTTGATTTGCATTTCTCTGATAATGAGTGATGTTGAGCATCTTTTCATGTGTTTGTTAGCCATCTGTATGTCTTCTTTGGAGAAATGTCTGTTTAGTTGGTATACTAAACGGCAGGTTATCCTGGCTATCTGTTGGTGGTGGTGTTGGGTTTTTGGGGGGGGACGGGTGGGGAAAGATAGGGAGAATTATTTGGTTGCTTTTTAATAATAGCTAAACTCTTCTTTTAAAAATTGAAGTACAGTTGATGGCTAGTATAAGTTGCAACCATACAATATAGTGATTCATAACTTAAAAAAAATTCATTTATTTATTTGGCTGTGTTAGGTCTTAGTTGCAGCATTCAGGATCTTCAAGGCATCACATGGGATCTCTCCTTACTGGCAGAGATGCTCTAGTTGAGACACATGGGTTTAGTTGCTAAGCAACAAGTGGGATCTTAGTTCCCTAACCAGGGATTGAGTCTCCATCCTCTGCATTGCAGAGAAGATTCTTAACCCCTGGACCACCAGGGACATCCTAATTCATAACTTTTAAAGGTTACACTCTATCTATGTGTGTATGTGTAGTCACTCAGTCATGTCTGACTCTTTGCAACCCCATGGACTGTAGCCCACTAGGCTCCTCTGTCCATGGGGATTCTCCAGCAAGAATGCTGGAGTGGATTGCCATGCCCTCCTCCAGGGGATCTTCCAAACCCAGGGATTGAACCCAGGTCTCCCACATTGTAGGCAGATTCTTTACAGTCTGTGACACCAGGGAAGCACACACTCCATCTATATTTATTATAAAATATTGGCCATAATACTTTATTATACAACATATCCTTGTAGCTTAGTTAATGCATAAGAGTTTGTGCCTTTTAATCACCTACCTCTATGTGGCCCCTCCCCTCCCCTCTCCCCACTGATAATCACTAGTTTGTTTTCTCTATCTGTAAGTTGTCTTCTTTGTTGTTGTATTCACTAGTTTCTTGTATTTTTTAGATTCCATATATAAGTGATATCATAGAGTATTTGTCTTTATCTGACTTATTTCACTTAACATAATGCCCTCCAAATCCACCCATGGTGCTGCAAATGTCATTATTTCATTCTTCTTTATGACTGAGTAGTATTCTATTGTGTATATATATACCACATCATCTTTATCCATTCGTGTTAATATACATGCACCTCAATGTTCATAGCATTGTGTATGCTAAGTCACTTCAGTTAATTTCAACTCTTTGTGACCCCAAGGAGTGTAACCCACCAGGCTCCTCCATCAATGGGATTTTCCAAGCAAGAATACTGGAGTGGGTTGCTATTTCCTTCTCCAAAAATTTATGTTTTTAATCTAACTCACCCTGCAATGAAATTTCTGTTTATCTCCATATATGTATATGAATTTCCCACAAAAAGTTAAGAAACTTCCACTTGAATCTTGAATATTTGTGATTATTGCAAATATATAGTCTTACACCTCATGTGTATTCTGTATGCAAAGATGAGAAAAGTACACAATCTAAGTCCTTCTTTTTTCCTAATGGTGATAGGCTTGTAGGAACAGCACAAACTTCTCATTCATTCTACTGTCTAGCTGGGCAAAGTCTGTCATGGATGTCTGATGGTAGGGCTTTTACCCCTGGAAAATCACAGAAGATGGACAGAATAATGCCCACAGATGTGAAAAGGGCATTGCCTCAAAAATTTTTTGACTAATTGCAGAGATGATTTCATATCCCTCTGAAACTATCTAATTGCCAGAAAAGGCATTTATTATGGCATAAAACCAAGTATGGGTTGGCTTGGAAAGAAGACAGCAGAAAAAAAAACATGAAATCTTAATCAGTCTGTAACAGCCATTCTTAAAGGTGAGTCATTAAAGATTATTAGATAATGGAAGATTGTAGGAAAATGTGTATTCTAAAACAAAGTTGGAAACTATTTAGAGGAAACAGACATTGGACAGTTAGAAGAACTTGAAGAGAAAAAATATTCCAACTGCCACTGCATATAGTTATTTTAATGTATGCACATTAATGTAAAGTGTACCATTTGATCAGTTTTGGCATGTATATGGACCAATGAAACCACTGCAATAAGATAACGAGCACATTCAATCATTCTCAAAGTTTCCTTTTGCCCTTTGTAACCCTCCACTTATTCCTTCCTTATTTCTTTCCCATAAACCTGATGAAATTCCAGTTGAGCTATTTCAAATCCTAAAAGATGATGTTGTTAAAGTGCTGCACTCAATACGCTAGCAAATTTGGAAAACAGCAGTGGCCACAGGACTGAAAAAGGTCAGTTTTCATTCCAATCCCAAAGAAAGGCAATCCCAAAGAATGCTCAAACTGCCGCAAAATTGTACTCATCTCACATACTAGCAAAGTAATGCTCAAATTCTCCAAGCCAGGCTTTAACAGTATGTGAACCACGAACTTCCAGATGTTCAAGCTGGATTTAGAAAAGGCAGAGGAACCAGAGATCAAATTGCCAACATCCACTGGATCATCAAAAAAGCCAGAGAGTTCCAGAAAAACATCTACTTCTGCTTTATTGACTATACCAAAGCCTTTGACTGTGTGGATCACAACAAACTGGAAAATTCTTAAAGAGATGGGAATGCCAGACCACCTGACCTGCCTGCTGAGAAATCTGTATGCAGGTCAGGAAGCAACAGTTAGAACTGGACATGGAACAACAGACTGGTTCCAAATAGGAAAAGGAGTACTTCAAGGCTGTATATTGTCACCCTGCTTATTTAACTTGTATGCAGAATACATTATGCAAAATGCTGGGCTGGAGGAAGCACAAGCTGGAATCAAGATTGCCGGGAAAAATACCAATAACCTCAGATTTGCATACGGCACCACCCTTATGGCAGAAAGCGAAGAAGAACTAAAAAAAACCTCTTGATGAAAGTGAAAGAGGAGAGTGAAAAAGCGGCTTAAAACTCAACATTCAAAAAGTGAAGATCTTGGCATCTGGTCCCATCACTTCGTGGCAAATAGATGGGGAAACAGTGGGAACAGTGACAGACTTTCTTTTCTTGGGCTCCAAAATCACCGCAGATGGTGACTGCAGCCATGAAATTAAAAGACGCTTGCTCCTTGGAAGAAAAGTTATGACCAACTTAGACAGCATATTAAAAAGCAGAGACATTACTTTGCCAACAAAGATCCATCTAGTCAAAGCTATGGTTTTTCCAATAGTCATGTATGGATGTGAGAGGTGGACTATAAAGAAAGCTGAGCGCCAAAGAATTGATGCTTTTGAAATGTGGTGTTGGAGAAGACTCTTGAGAGTCCCTTGGACTGCAAAGAGATCAAACCAGTTCATCCTAAAGGAAATCAGTTCTGAATATTCAGTGGAAGGACTGATGCTGAAGCTGAAACTCCAATTCTTTGGCCACCTGATGCAAAGAATTGATTTATTTGAAAAGACCCTGATGCTGGGTAAGACTGAAAGCAGGAGGAGAAGGGGATGACAGGTGGAGATGATTGGATGGCATCACCAACTATGGACATGAGTTTGAGTAAGCTCCGGGAGTTGGTGATGGACAGTGAAGCCTGGGGTGCTGCAGTCCATGGTGTCTCAAAGAGTGGACACAACTGAGCAACTGAACTGAACTAACTGAAACCTGCTTTCTGTTACTATAGTTTGCACCTATTTTCTAGAGTTTTATATTAAATAGATTCACATAGTGTTCCTTTTTGTCAGGATTCTTTCATTCAGCATAACTGAGATTCATCCATGTTGTGTGTATCAACAGTTCATTCTTTTTAATGTTGAGCTGTATTTCATTGTATGTATACACCATAATCTGTTTATCCATTCACCTGTTGAGTGGCATTTGGGTTGTTACCAGTTCAAGGCTACTACAAATAAGGTTGCTATGAGCATCTTGTATACGTTTGTACTAGCATGCTTTCATTCTGGTGTGTAATATCTACAAATGGAATGACTAGACTCTATGGTAGGAGTATAACTGGTGTTCTAAGAAACTATCATATTATTTTCTAGAGTGGCTATATCATTTTACACTTCAACCAACAATATATGAGAATTCTAGCTGTTCCACACTCTTGTGACACTTTTTCATATTAGCCTTTTACTATTAGTCATTTACTGGATCTTTTCAAAATTTCCAAAGAAATGCAGTTTTGTTATAACTTGCACACTGTTGACTGCCCACCCAAGGGTGACGTCCTGCATGTCCCTCCACTTATGATACCAACTTTCCCATTCACCCTTGTAATTGGAACATGCTGTAAAAACAAATCTATGAGAAAATCTGAGAAGCTTCTGAGAAAGACTTCTTTCTCTCTAAAATAATAATAATAGAGAAAACTGAAGAGAGGCACTCATTCTCGTGTTAGAAGTGGTTATATGAGGATATATGACGCTTAAAGCACAACAGCTGTGCTGCTTCTTATCTGTTTACACTTCTAGAAAAATTCTCTTTCCTTCCCCATTCTGCTTTCTGGAAGACTGGCCTATCAGAACAAGTTAAACTATTCCCTTGCTCTCTGATTTCCTAGGGTTTAACCAGAGAGCAGCTCTGACAGGACTGGAGGAAGAGAGGACAGTCAGGAACACAATAATTCCTCTATTTCCCTGTCTACACGGTCTCCTGGTGGTTGTGTCTTCATGCTGAAAGTCACAGCTCTTTTCAGGCTCGCTTCTCTACACGTCTCCTTCCCGGCTCTAGTAGCTGCTCTGTCCTCCTGCCCCTTCATGCTTAGGGATGGTGGCTGTTCTCCTGCTATTACCAGCCAGCCCCTTGGCTAACAGTACCATCCCTTGTGGTTGCCTACAATCTTCCTGCATTTTTGCAAACAGTCTTGAGTTATGTTAATTTAAAGTTCATCTATTTTCCTTGAAACCCTTTCTGAGTCAAAATCCATCCTAAGTCAAGGCAAAAGTCTGAACTTAAAGGCCAACAATGAATGAGAAAAAAGTTGGAAATCACCTGAGCTATATTTTTGCATCTTTAAATTAACCAATACTGAAGCTTCTTAAACAAAACTACTTATTTGCTATATAAGACATAGTTATAAGTATATTATAAGTACAATTATAATCATTATAAATACCTTCTTAATCTTATCACTTTTCCTAATTAGAAGACTGAGCTTACATTTTGTGACTTGGACATCACACTCACCTCTCTGTAGACTCAGCCAATCTACAGTGGTAGGTCTTCCATGTATTCCTTTCCCATCTTTCTTTGTTCTCATCTCCCTTCCATTCTCCTAGAACTGGAATCCTAGATTCTGACCACTTGACTGTGGATTATTCCAAAATGTCAGTGTTATTAGACTCTTCTTTAGTGAAAAGGAGCTTCTTGAGCAATATAGAGTGTTTAGCTTCATACTTGTCCTTCCTTGGGAATCCCTAGGTGGTAATGTTACAGTTACTTTTCTTCTCCTTATAGGCAACCTCTACTATTTTCCCCTGGCCACCATCACAATTAATTTAACTGGTCAGTTAAATTAAATACCTCTGCTTTGAGGAATGTAACTATGAGTGCACATCTAGGCCCTTCAAATTAAGTAGGAGCTCAAGCCGGGTAGCAGGCTTCCTTGAGTAAATGAAAGTCAAGCATACTTAGGTTATGAGATCAACCTTTTCTTTTGTTTTTTAATGTTTTCACGCCTGTGATGTAATGACTATGAATCTACATACCCCATATCTACATATGGCTCTACATAACCCATCAGGTCACTAGAAATAATTCATTCATCATGTTAGCCCTTATCTCCTGATATACACTCATCTCTAAGAAATTATCCCCCACAACTGCTTAGGATGAAATGTTTCATTGGTAGCATTTTATTGAACTGAAAATTTAGAATTAATTACAGATATATTTAAGATAATCAAACACATAGTGTTAATATTTATGAACTAAGGAAATATGCTTCACTTTTGAGTATTTATAATGTTTAAAATATTTTAGTCAATTAAAGAATAGGCAAAACTTATGACCCAACTTAAAATGTATAATTAGCAGTTGGTTTAGGCCTGTGCAGTTAAGTAGAAATCTTATTTAGCTTAAATAGTAATTACAGTAAGTGTATAAAATATTAAAACATTTTAGAAAACTTAAGGTCCATATTATTTCTAGGTTTAATTTATCAGAGTCATTAGAGGTATTTTAAGTATTCTGGAAAATTTGTTTTTAAATCACCCATTTGAAGTGTCTAAATAAGAAGTCAAATATATTTAACTTATAAATTTAGTTTAAAATGTTCAAAGGAGTTTAATTAACTTAGTTTGTAAATTGGACTAAACATTAATCAAAGACCTCATAAAAGTGATTGCTAAATTTGCCAGACTTATAAATATAAGATTATAGAAGAGCTAAGTTTTCAAATTTTTACACTTAATGACTCAAATATACTTTTAACTAAACTCAACCTCTGAATAATCTTTCCTGTGTACAAATCTGCCCTTGAAAATATTGACACTGACAAAGCAAAACAGGCCAAAAGAAGCAAAAAATTGACATTGACAAAGCTAGCATATAGCAAGATAAGAAGCATTAAATTACTATGATAGTAAAGACCTTCCAAGAATATTGCATACCACAAATGTCTTCAAATACTCTTAACTTCAAGCAAGTTTCATAGCGTTAGTGCTGACAGTAGAGAATGTAGTGGTCACAAACTGCGGCTTTGGAGTCAGACCCATGAGGTCCAGCTATATAGCTGGAGGATTCTGGATGAGCACTAAACGTTCTAAGATGCATTTGCTGTATTTGAAAACTGGAAATAGCAATAGTTCATGAAGTGTAGAGAGACTTGACTGAGATAATGCTTACAAAGTACTCAGTACAGTGCCTGGCATCAAAGTAAAGGCTAACTAAGTGTTAACTCGTAGTAGGAAGGGGAGAAATCTCCTACAGGGACTACTCTCACCTTGTTTCCAAACAGCTGCCCTTACAAACACTGCATAATTATTGCGAATTCAGTGAAATGCTGTCTAGAAAGTTATGAACTTGGTAGTGGGTAGAGAGAGAAAAGAACAGCTTTGTTTTCTGGTGAAGAGAAACCATAATAATCAAAGATTAAAAAAAGAATATTGTTTATCAACAATATCAACTCTTATATGTCTTCTGATGAAAACTCTTACGTATCCATTCTCAAAGAAATTATAGTTTCATAAGTGCACTCAATAAATGTATGACTTATTTAGCTTAGTTCCTGCCCAAGTGTATTACTATAAAATGAAGTGAGAAAAAAATCATCATATCAGTCCTCAAAACTGTATATTTTAAAATATTTAGTATTCTATCATTAAAATAGTAGAACAAAATGGAAGCCAACTTACATTAGTAACAATAACTGATCTATTAAATAAACAGTTATACATTTATAAATGAGTACGTTATTCAGCCATTAGGATGAATTATTATAGAAATTTATATATGTTATCAGAAAAATTCATTTACAATATGTGTGTGTACTATGCTGATGAATAAATTTTAAAACCAAGTTGCAAAGGTTATAAATAGAAGAGGCTATTTTTTGTTTAAAAAATGGGAGAACATATCCCAGTTTTACCTATTTATACCAACTATATCTATAGGGTATATAAGTACATAGGAATAATCTAGATAATTATATGTGGTTACGTGCATTGTTGGCAAAAAATTTAACATCCATATCTATAAGGTTGTACAGAAAGATCTGCCCAACATTCTTTTGCTAATAAAGGAATTGCTACACCAGCCTAAAAAATAATGTAATGGTTTTCTATTGAAATGTCGTATGAGAAATACTACTTTCGGCAGTTGACATAAATAAAAATGTCAGCACACACATAGGTAATTTTTATCACCTTTGTGTGTTATCAAAGAGGAGAACAACTTAGATGTTTCTTAACTGCACCATGGAAATGGTGTTATGAAACTTTCAGGTCATAAAAAACACAGATTCATTCACCTCGTTCTCTGTTGGATTAATTACCCAGGGAAAAGCCAGACACTCAAGCAGTCCTATGTAGGGGTCTACATGTATAAAAATAGATGTGGTCTTCCAACAACTGGCACGGAACTGAGAATCCAGCCAACAGCTATGTGAGTAAGCTGCTTTGGGAACAGATCTTCCCATCAGTGAAGCCTTCAGGTGACTGCAAACCTAGCCAACAGCTTGACTGCAGCCTCAAGAGAAACCCAAAGCCAGAACGACCAAACTAAGCTTCTCCCAGACTCCTGACACAGAAGTCGGGGATAATTAATGCTCACTGTTTTGAGTCACTGCTAAAACTGTGCACACTCATACAACCAAACATTATACTTCTAACTGAGAAAGTATCATGTAATACATACAAACGAAATTGAACAGTAATAGTATCAAAAATATGATTACACAATAATGTATACAATATGATTCAACTTTTGCTTAAAAATGTAAAATTGTCTATTTGTTTATATATATTTTTTGAGAGTAAGGAAAGTGCTAAATGATTAGTTGTTGTTTAGTCGCTAAGTTGTGTCCAACTCTTTTGCAACCCCATGTAGAGTTGCCCACCAGGCTCTTCTGTCCATGGGATTTCCCAGGCAAGACTACTAGAGTGGGTTACCATTTCATTCTCCAGGGGATCTTCCTGACCCAAGGATCAAACCCACATCTCCTGCTTTGGCAGCAAATTCTTTACCACTGAGCCATGAGGGAAACGCAAATGATTCATGGTGGTGATGGTTTAGTCGGTGAGGCATGTCCGACTCTTGTGACCCTATGGACTGTGGCCCGTCAGGCTCCTCTGTCCATGGGATTCTCTAGGCAAGAACTCTGGAGTGGCTTGCCATTTCCTTCTCCAAGGGATCTTTCTGACGCAGGAATCAAACCTGGGTCTCCTTTACATTGCAGGTAGATTCTTTATAGACTGAACTATGAGAGAAGCCCAAACTGCTAATTTTGGTTACCTCAGTAATGTGGGAAAAATTAAATTTTCTTAATATACCTTATAACTATTTATATCATATGAAGAGGAGGTATTATTTTTTATAATTCTAAAATATTTATTGAATAAAGTGAGATCAGTAGCTTTATCTGGATTTCAGGATTTTTAACTTTTTAAAAATTTACTTTTTTCTTTCATGTCTAATTTTTGCAATAACTATAAATAAATCAGATAAACTTAGATTTAAAATGTTTTGAATAAATTTTAAAAATTGAAAAGTAAACTATAAAAGACCCTTCCAAATGTAAACAAAGAACCATTGTTCTCAGTGGAGCTTCACTCACCAATCTGATTGCAAAATTTGCTGAGAGTGCTATTTAAAGTGTGAAATTTGTCCAGATTCTTTACATCAGAGTAGAGTAGAACATTTTTTAGTGTATGAAATGATTAGTATTTAAAGCATTCTTAATATTTTGACGGGAAAGATGACAGTCAAGTCCAATCCCTGGGAAATGCAGTCAAAGTAAAGTAAAGAGGACCACCCAGGGTTATCCGACAGTAAACTAAGATTAGGGCACATCTCTCACCTCTGTGCCAGTTCATTGACATCTTATTCCCATCAACACAAATTGGTAGAACTGAAGGAATTATTTGTACACAAACGTATCTGCATAAAACAAACACCAAACCTCTTTGTTTGGTCACTTTAAATCAGTCATTTTTTTGTCATCATGGTGGACCATGTGTACAAAACCCAAAAGCCATTCCTTTGACCCCAGGCTGATGAGCTGGAATTCTGCTTAACTTCCATGGCAAACTGCAGCTTTTACCTAGTAAATACATAGGATGGAATTCAGTTGTCTCATGTTTCCATTTTTTCTCTGCTTTGACAAAATCAGAGTCATCAAGTCAATATAATGTATCAAATTGAACTATAAAGATATAAGTAGCACTGCTTTTCTTAAAAGAAAAATTTGTTTTGAAGAAGGCAGGAGGGAAAAATCACCAACCTTAATCATGTCTCCGAGCTAAGATGTTTGAGTCACAGCAGCAGCCTTTAAAATGAGGGGAAAGTGATGAGTATGAAGAAATGTACACATGCTAACCTCACTTTAACGACATTCTCGAAGTATCATGTTCTTAACAGATAAATACATCTTTAAAAAGAAAGGTGTATTTGCTTTGTTTTTTCTTTTTAATGGGTTCATTGCTGGGACTGATTCAAACTCGTGTCTTTCTTAGGCTTCAAATGGCAATGTGTTATTTGATTTCTAAGATAAATCATTTCCATATTTGGATCTATTTAACTCTCACAACAACCTTTTAAGGCCAGGTATCGGTCCTATTTAACAGAGCCAACAGCTCAAGTGCAAAGAAATTGAATGATTAACTTGTAGCCATTAAGTGGCATAAACAGGACTCAAAGTTAGATCTGTTTTCATTCTTTAAATGCTACATATTTTTTTCTTCTTTGCATCTGCCTCCCATGCTACTGCCTCATTTACAGGCTTTGAATGCTTCATAGGAATCCCGCAGCCCTGCTTCACCTCTGAACACCACCCCCAAAGCCTAAAATGGAAAAGCCAACACATTAGAATTGGTGATTCAAATAAACATTGAGCTATTGCTCTAATTATTGGCAACTTGCCTACACATTTGATATGTGAGCAATTATTCAGTCTACACCCATGACCTAAGAGAAAGGCTCTTGGGAAAAGGGTGACTCATTCCATGTCTTGTTTGGGTAAACAGAAAGGCTGAAGAGGCACATGCATATAGTAATCAGGAGGTATCGACTTCTGCTGAGATCAGGAGCAAGATTTATTAACCTAAGAGGTAAATATTGACTGAAAATTTGGACAGTTACTCTTTTTCTTCCCAGAGACCTGGTAAATTACTCAGACTGCCATTCAGACACTAGAAACTCAGAATTTCCCTCCCAATTTTATATCCATCTTTAGTTATAGACCTCCTGAGGGAGGAAAATCTTGGTAGTCTATTTTAGAGGGATATTTAAAATGCTGCTAATTATTTCTTCATTTTTATCTATTCTAAGACTCACTGGCCAAAGCCTTTTATTATACAGTAATAGGTTTCCACATCCTTAGGGCTTCCCACCCACCCCCCACCCGTGGTCTGCAGTGTCTGGCTGTGAGTCTAAAATTCAGTTCATCTCATGTGACAGCTTCAATTCTCCTTCCCCTCCCCCGCAGTTTTCTCTCCTCCTTAAAAAGTGGTTTGTCTCCTTTGGAAACCCCTCCTATGCTGCCAGGGCTTCCCTGGTAGCTCAGTTGGTAAAGAATTTGCCTGCGATACAGGAGATCTGGGTTCAATTCCTTGGTCAAGAAGATCTCCTGGAGGAGGAAATGGCTACCCGCTCCAGGATTCTTGCCTGGAGAATCCCATGAACAGAGGAGCCTGGCGGGTCAAGGTCCCTGGGGTTTTAAGAGTTGAATGCGACTAACGACTTAAACCACTACCTATGCTTGCAAATTGTGCAGGAGATGCCTTAGGACTGTTAAGTTCTGAAAGTTCCTTGTAGTGACATGTTATCATCAGGCACAGTAAGTTCTATTCTCCTCAGATAAGTTCACAGATTTCCCAGTCCTGAGGCCTGGCTTGGATTGCCAAACATCCAGGTGTCCGTCCTTCTGTCCCCAAGGTTTGAAAGGGTTTACATGTGTCTTCAGATGTTAGTCAGGTTTATTCTTTTCTTGCTCTTGATGACATGTGACAATCACCTCAGATAACACGCTTTCCTTTTCAGACTTCTTTCTTCAGTATTTCTTTTCTTGGAGCCCATCTCCTCTCAGTAAATTTAGAGGTACATCCCCAAATTATATTAATAGCTTCACAACTGTAAATCTGTGAGGCTTCATAAATGTACTCTCTTCATTTTAAATATACTTCTCCCTGATCAGAAAAATCAACACCTTCCACAGCCTGTTTCTGCTGAGAACGGGTGTGTTCAAGCCTCTTATCTCTCTGACTCCAATAAATTACTCAAAGTATTCATTCTAGTTACTCTCAAATACCTTAGAAACATTTGTGGCATTAACACAGTGTATTGAATCTTTTGAAGCTTTATTACTTGTCAGTTCTTTTTTTCTTATATATTTAAACCCTAATCCCCTTTCTTTTCTTGAGATGATTGTGTTTGCCAGAGACCTGCTTGGAAAAAGTCTGCCTATATACATGCATTTGCTATCCTTCAGTTTCATTCCTTTGGAGGCTGTTAGGGATTTATAATTACAGAAGTTACTATATCTTTTCTCATTCTTTCTGAGAGTTACAACCATGCTTTGACATGACTGCAGTAACTACAAGGCGCTGTGGTCAGTGTGTTGCCTAGGGAACAAGTGGGAGGTCTTGTTAGAAATGCTGAGTTGCGACTTCAGCAAGCAAGACCCACTTTCTATTAGTAACACATTTTCTTAGCAAGTAATATTTGAGTATGCGACAACTGTGCAGTGTCCTAAAATGGGTTCTAGGCTGCGTTGAGCTGAAGTTTGTACATCATTCCTTCTGCTTCAACACTTTCCATTGTGTTGGTGGTCATTAAATTCGGGAGAGCAGAGTTGAAGAATGGGGTAAGCCTGGCCATGGGGAATGACATGCTGAACAGGTCATGCAAAACTTGTGAATGGAAAACATCCCTAGACACACACACACACACACACATACACACACACACAGAGGCTGATTCTCAGGGCTAAGTTCACATCAGCGTCTTTGCCTCAGAGAAGAGCTGGATATTATCAATGCCCAAGAAGCCCTTGAAATTCTCCTTAAACAGATCCAAAGAGGCTGAAAATCAATCATCTGCCACAAGGTGGCGTAATCACATTGATGTCCTTACTGCTCCATCTCCCCATAGAAACCTCTTAATGTCAACTATTTGAGGACAAAGGTATCATTTTTACATTTAGATAAAAACTACTTATCACTAAGACTTACAAAGCATTTCAGTGCATCGAGACATCCATCTGCATATACTGGATCGTGCATAAAGAGGAAAGGTTGCGGCTGCTGAATAAGAAAACACAAAGTTATATTTTGTTTACTCAGCTTCCTGTGGGAACCTGCTCTCCCCACATTTGATGACCCTTTTCTTTCTGGACTTAGTCATGATATGGCATCCCTTAAAAATATAATTTAAAGATTAAGAATAGAAAACATTTAGAATATATTTCATAGCGTATCATAAAACTTTTGCGAAGTTCAGTTTACCTTAGATCTGGGGGTGGGGTATGAATAAGGATGCAAATGTTATAGAAAATATTTTAAGTGCCATCACAGGAGAAAAAAGGGGTAGCTTCTAGATGCAGTCATGGCACAAATCTTGCTGCTATTGTTCACTGGGGTGTGAGTTTTGCTCTGACTGCAATTTTCAAATCCTGGCACAGTCACTTGTATTCTTGGGGATTTGACTAAACTCTCTGGGCATTAATTGCCTCATATTTGAAAGTATTTAAAAACAATACTCCAAAGAACTGTTGTGGGGATGAAATAGATGAGTTCATATAAGCATAGCTGCTAATAGTTTGCAGCACATTGTGGAAATTAGACAGAGGGGCCCTTTCAGGGTGGACACACATCCCCTCTGTAGGGTACATAGCATGACAGACAAAGCTACCCCCCTAGATTTCAGCCCATTCACCCCCCCCTTACCTGGTCACCCTTGCTCAGGGAACACCCTGCACAATTCTTTGTCTAAGTTTTACATGGAAAACACTTAAACCAGAGTTGGCACAAGTCAGATGAGCCTTCTAAAAATGTTTGCTGTCATCATCTTCTTCATCATCATCATCATCAGGTCCTCTCATCATGCCCTTCCTGTGTCTAGTTTATTCTACAGAGAGGTTAGAATTGCTACTTATAAGCGGGGTAAGGTGAAGCAAGGGCTTCTCTGGCAGCTCAGACGGTAAAGAATCCTCCTGCAATGCAGGAGACCTGGGTTTGGTCCCTGGGTTGGAAGATCTCCTGGGGGAGAACTTGACAACCCGCTCCAGTGTTCTTGCCTGGAGAATCCCCATGGACAGAGGAGCCTGGCGGGTTATAGTCCACGGGGTCACAACAAGTTGGACACAACTGAAGGACTAAGCGCAGCCTAAGGTGAAGCAGTATTTATTTTAAAAACTTGATAAATTAACATATTGACTTGATGGTAAAAAATTATGATGAAAACTTGGTCCTGGAAGGAGTATGGAGAAAGACCATGAAAGAAACAGAGAAGTCCTAAACAATGGGACCAAGTTCCCCAGCCTGCCCACAGGGTGGGTCCCCCCTGCAGCCTGAGCTCCCTGCCTAGCCCAGGGCTCCTTCCACTGAGATTGGGACCTGGTAATGCTTTTAAAACAGATGTTTTGCTTTGTTTAGAGATTTGGGCCCTCATACCATCATGTAGTTTCCTAGGTGATGACCATTCTGCAGGGTCCCAAAGTATCAGCCAGCTCCAGTCGACTCAGAATGACCAGTGTACTAATTGGTCAAGGACCCCATGACAGCCCTGCCTGTCATTAGTTAGCGTGCAGAGGAGACCCGGGCAGGGAACCAGTTGGCACAAGCAAGCTCTGACAAGCCACAGGGTTTCAAGGTGCCTTTTTATTAAAAGATCATCATTATTTGCTTCAATTGTGGCAATAGGAACAATGCCAACACTTTGCATTTGAGAGAGTACATAACATAGGCAAAGTGTCTGACCAGGGACCTTTCAGTCTAAGTAAAACAAATATTAACATAGGAATGGTGACCAATGAGACAAGTTTGCTCTTACAGTTTGCATCTGGTTCAGGGGAACTTGAATCCCTGTCAGAAGAGGAATAAAGAGTATTCACGCCATACTTGGCCACTAGATACAAGTCCTGTTTTACCATTTTACCCATTTAGCCTCAGAATGCAGTTGGTGACAAATATGTATGTTTATTTCACAAAATGAAGATTTCTCAGCTACTGGTAGAACTTTTATGGGGGAAGACCTCACTTAGAACTTTAACATAAATTAAATGTCTTAATGATATAGCAATTAAGTCAGTTCTGTTGTTTTGGAACTGTTAATTTTGTACTCATTCAAGGGAGAAAGGGGCCTTTGTTTTCTAAGATAAAAATGTTCAAACTGTTAGGTTTTATACTCCAGGCCTCAAGCCCTTTGACACCGTCTTTCTGTGAGACGCTTTTGAAGTAAATGTGTTATTAGTACAAGAAATTATGACTCTTGTAAACAAACAATGACTACTTGTTTCAGTTGTGTTTGTTTGACACATGGAGCTGTCAAAGCGCTTAAGCCACTTGAAAAGTCATTGATCCAAAGCACGGTATTTTGGGGGAATCTGTTGTAAATTCTTCCATAACCGAATCATATTGGGTAGTTTATGACAAGCTCTGAAGCAGTCACTGGTAATAACCTGGAAAATTCACAGAGCAAAGAAAAGAATATTATTTCGGGTTGCAGTAGAAGTAGAAGCCCCATCCACAGGGACAGTTTGGGACTAACCTGAAGCTGGATTAAGGGGATCTCCCGTAGGAGTGATGGGGCCCCCATTTCAGCCTGGGGAACTGTTGACATGGCGTCTTTGTGACATGATGTTCATTCTTCCTTGCCCTGACAGAATGGCAGCTCAAAGAGGAGATGGGAGTGTAAAATTGGGTAAGAGTGGAGTACTCGGGGTGGGGAAGGGTGACATTCCAGTATCTCTATCCAACTTTAGAGCAGAGCTGAACATCTGTTTTACACATCAAGCTTCAGAGCAAGATTCTGTTTGAAAGAGTCTTGTTGTTTAGTTGCTAAGTCATGTTTGACTCTTTTGCAGCCCCATGGACTGTATCCCGCCAGGATCCTCTGTCCATGGGATTTCCCAGGCAAGCATACTGGAGTGGGTTACCATTTTCTTTTCCAGGAAATCTTCTCCAGGGATCGAACCCTCATCTCCTGCATTGCAGGCAGATTCTTTACCACTGAGTCACTATGGAAGGCTACTACATACAAACAGAAAAATTTTAAACTGATGTTATAGGAAGAGTTAGTGCTGGGAAAACAGAAAAATGAAAACGAAGGGAGAATGAAACCAGGTCAAAACAAAAGGCCTGATTAACAGGGTCCTTGGAGCATCATTCCTGAGAAGTAGATGAGGATGGGATGTGGAAGCCAGGTTAGAGTGTCCTGACAACTTCACTGGTCTTGAGGATAGAATTAATTTGAATGATAAGGAGCAGGAACAGAAACAAAGACCAAAAAAGCAAAAACAACTTTCTCTCAAAAGGAATTTTTCATCCTAGATGTACCAAGCTAAGAATTTATATTGCTATTTTATCTATTTTTATTTTTAACTTTTCTTAAGAGCATTTATTTTGTTGTCATGGTTAATTTTATGTGTCACCTTGGCTAGGCTATGATGCCCTGTCGTTTGGTCATATGCTAGCCTGGATGTTACTGTAAAGGTATTCTGTAGATGGGATTAACATTCACAACCAATTGACTCTAAGTAAAGCAGAACAGTGCCCATAATACAGGTGGGTCTCATCCAGTTAGTTAAAGGCCTCAAGAGAAGCACAAAAAACAAAAAAGAAAGAAAGAAAACTAAGGTTTTCAGAAAACGAAGAAGATATTCCGCCTTAGTAACGTCGAAATCCTGCCTGAGTTTCCAGTCTTCAGGCCTGGCCTATAAATTTCAGAGTTGCCAGTCCTCATTACAGATAGATAGATACATAAATAGAAAACTGATTGATTCTGTTTCACTGGAGAACCTTAACAGTCCCCAGAGAGGTTCTGGTCAACATCTAGTCTTATACTAGGAGAAAAGACATGATTCCAGGGGCCACACAGCTCAGATACAAACCCAAGCCCTGCCACTCACTAACAAGGCTGTATGTAAGTTATTCAGTTTCCTTGATTTCTGATTTCCTCAAAAATTACAAAACGAGAGTCTACAAAATGGAAGTCATGTTATTTGTCTTTCTGGGGTTGTTCTTTTGAGCATTAGTTGGGAAAATATATATGAAAATAGATGATACAAGATTTGGCATTTAGTAGGTGATCACAAATGACAAAAATTGTGGATTATCTATTTTATCTATTATACTGAAAAAGTTCAGACTGTATTACCAGCTATTCAAGTCTGTGAACACCAAACCTTTCTCAGTTCTTATTTATAAACATAGTCAATTAAAAATAGCCTTTAGAGTATATAAAAATTTCCTAATTTGGATTCCACAAAATGATAGTGTAGATTATTGAAGGAAAAAAAAATGGTCCCAGATTCAGAAAAGAATGACAGTCTACATACTATAACATCTTCTGGGAGATTTGTATTTTACATCAATATGTTAAAGAATGAGAAATTCTGCAGTCTCATTTTAATTGTGTAATCTAAGTATGGTAGTCGTTAGGCCTATTTACAAATATCCAAGTTTTCCTCCCCATCCCCAGGCACATAGTAAGCTTTCTTTCCTCACATTTGAAATTAGATGTGGTCCTATGACTTGCTCTGGACAAAAATGTGTGAATGAAGTGCCACGCAGCCTTTCTTGGGGGAACCATGAAAGTCATCCTTCCCTTCTTGGCCACAGCAGAAGCATGACTTAGACAGAACTTCCATCTGTCTGTCGCTGAGTAACAACAGAGAGCAGTGTCCCCCCTCCGCCAGGGTTCTGGACATGGTTCACATGACTGAGAAATCAATTTTTCATTGTTCTAAGCCAGATTTTGTGGTTGTTGCTGCAGCATAACTTGGCCTAGCTTGTGTCATACAAGATTTGGGGGTGGGGGGGCGTGATGCGGGAAGCCATACTGTAAGAAAATCCTCAAGTATATGACATGTGTTAGTAGTTAGGTTGCAAATGTTAATAAAATTATTAGAATATTAATAGAATCTGAAAGGATAGAACAATGTTTTGCAATATCAATACCTATAGGACTACTAATACCAGGAATCCCTATCAGTAACATATTCTGGAAAATGCTGATCCAGGACAGTTTACTGCAATCCTTTCCTTTTTCTGCATGTAAGTTATTGCAAAAACAAGTTACTGACTAACTATCTAAGTAAATAAATAGATAAATATACAATAAAATATTAAATGAATGGAAAATAATCATCCAATATTTCTTTCATAAGCTATTTATTTTTATGTCTTCTACTATTTACTCAAACTGCAGTATTCTTCCTTCCTTACAGTCTCATTTGTCCTGTCTTATTCTTCGCAGTTGAGTTCAAATAGCACCTTTTCAATAAAGCCTTACCACATTCAACCATTCATGATTAATTGTTCATGATTAATTAATTTGGGATTGTACTTCCTGTCTAGCATTTACCACCTTCTGCCTAATAATATGGTTAGTTGGCATAAGTATCTCATTCCCATCAGATTCTACTCTCCTTTAAGCTTCATACCTTATCTTATTCATCTTAGTATTTTCTATAGGACTTAGCATGGGATTTTACACTTGAACTCAGTGAGCATTCACAGAGCAGGATTATGTTAAGTAATGATATATTTATTAATAATAACAACAATAATAACTTTCTAAGTAAAAGTTATTCATTTCTATTAAATAAAATAAACTTCTTTAACATTGGCAATGTGACAGAAACAGTAATAAGATGCTTATACAATTATCGAATTAATTTTCATATTGTATCTATGTGGTGTGTGTGTTCATGTTAAGTCATTTCAGTGGTGTCCGACTCTGTGTGACCCCATGTACTGTAACCCTCCAGGCTCCTCTGACCATGGGATTCTCCAGGCAATAATATTGAATGCTCTCCTCCAGGGGATCTTCCTGACTCGGGCATTGAAACTGCATCTCTTAACTCTCCTGCATTGGCAGGCGGGTTCTTTTCTACAAGTACCTACAAGCCAATCTTTGTGGTATGTACTGTTATTCTCATTTTATAGACAAGAAAATTGATGCTGAAAGAGATTAAGCAACTTGACCAAGTTCACACATCCAATAAGCTACTTCCATATTCAGCAAATGTCACCTCGCTATCGGTTTCAGGTACAGAAAGTTAGATATTTACAGTTACATGTGCTGTATCGACACAAGCCAGCAATCTGTTTTCCAGTTTAGGGTAGTCAGCCCCATAGTTTGGCAGATTTAGCTTAGAACGACACAAAAATAGGATTTGGGCTGCAGATAAAGAAAGGAATAGGGAGAAATTTTAAAGACAAAGGAGCAAACTCTGTAGAAACAGATAGTAAGGCTGTGGTAGCCACTGCTCAGCCTTCCCCTCTCATAAATATGGAGGAGTGACAAGGAGCAGAAGAGGAGGGAGCAGAGGGAGGAAGGAGGGGGATGTGTGTTGTGTGTGCTGCACGTTGTCCTGGGCCAGAGATGAGGGTGAAGCTCAGTGAGCCCCTGGCTTCAAAACCTTAGAGATACTGGTGGGGGAACTATTCAAATAGTATCTTCGGATATTCCATGTCAAAAGAACTAAGATAAGCTGCAGATTACTTTTTAATAAAAGTAGCTTTGGATGTTGTCTTTGTCTCTTATCCTTCTTATTTGCTGTATTCTTTGGAAACCCTGCCATTAGCATTAATTGAAAGAAAGCACCCAGTGTGCTTAAATCTTTGTCAGGGGAGAAAAAGGCTTCACCGATCAAAGAACCAACATTATGCTCTGATGAAAAGATAATCCTATTTCTGTGACTTGCCACAAGTGATTTCTTTGTGGACCAAATTGACAATCCCATTCACACATGACAACAACATGTCATGACAGCTACATGACAGCTGCTGCTCAATGTTCTTGTGTTACAGCAAATGTTTAATGAATGCCTACTATGTGCTAGCTCAGGTCAAGCATTGTAGGGAACATGAGAACCAAAGAAAAAGTATCCCTTCCCTCTGGGAGTGTGGGAAGATAAAATGCAGACATCTGATACATTTGAGACAGTAGGGGTAGCACAGGATATATTGCTGTTGTTTAGTCACCAAGTCATATCTCGTCTCTTGTGACCCCATGGACTGTATTTCACAAGGCTCCTCTGTCCATGGAATTCTCCAGGCAAGAATGCAGGAATGAGTTGCCATTTCCTTCTCCAGGGGATCTTCCTGACCCAGGGATTGAACCTGAGTCCCCTGCATTGGCAGGCAGATTCTTTACCACTGAACCATCTGGGAAACCCATGGAATATATATGGAATCTCAAAAGAGAGCAGAATAAGCTGGTCCAAAGTAATGTCAGAAAAGTTAATGTGGGAAGACCCACAAGAGCAAATACAAAACTGTAAATGAGAGGTTACCAGCATAGGCAGAGAAACATCAATTTATTAAAAAAATAAATAAACTACAAGCTATACATACAGGAGCCAACTCATTGGAAAAGGTGCCAATGCTGGGAAAGGAGAAGAGAGCAACAGAGGCTAAGATGGTTGCATGACATCATCAACTCAATGGACATGAGTTCGAGCAAACTCCAGCAGATAGTGAAGGACAGGGAGGCCTGGTGTTCTGCAGTTCATGGGGTCACAAAGAGTCAGACACAATATAGGGACTGGACAACAACAAGAAGTCACACATGCAACAGTGCAAAATACTGACTCTCCATTCACATTTAGGGTTTTCTCCTGTTTCCCACAGAGAGTACATAGATCTAGGAGGAATAGAGAAAGGGAATTTAGCAGATAAGTAAGGTAAGCCTTATTAACAAGCATTGTTTCCAGTTGACATCAAGGCCCAGTTGACGTCACACTCCAGAATGTCTGCCTCTGGGTTACTGACCACACCATTGTAGTTATCTGGCTAATTAAGATCTTTTTTGTAAAGTTCTTCTGTGTATTCTTTCCATCTCTTCTAGATCTCTTCAGTGTCTACTAGATCTCTACCGTTTCTGTCCTTTATTGTGCACATTTTTGGATGAAATATTCCCTTGATATTTCCAGTTTTCCTGAAGAGATCTCCAGTCTTTCCCCTTCTGTTGTTTTCCTTTATTTTTATGCACTGTTCATTGAAGAAGGCCTTTTTGTGTCTCCTCGCTATTCTTTGAACTCTACATTCAGTTGGATGTACCTTTGGAAGGACTGATGCTGATGCTGAAGCTGAAGCTCCAGTATTTTGGTCACCTCATGCATACAGCCGACTCATTGGGAAAGTCACTGATGCTGGGAAAGAACGAGGACAAGAGGAAAAGGTGGCATTTGAGGGTGAGATGGCTGGATGGCATCATCAATGCAATGGGCATGAACTTGGGCAAACTCTGGAGATGGTATGGGCCTGGGAGGCCTGGAGTGCTGTAGTCCATGAGGTTGCAAAGAGTTGGACCTGGCTGTGCAACTGAACAACGGCAAGGTGAGCCTGGGCGTGTCTTATCCAAAGTTCATGAATCTCGTTTTATAGATATAGCTTGGTTTCAAGGATATTAGCGAGTTTGTCGATTATTACACAGATGAACAAGCTGAAATTCAAGCAGAGGCCATCAAAGCCCTAAAACTGTTTCGTTTTGTTTGTTTTTCTCTACATTACTCAGCTTTTCCTGACATAGTCAGGGAAATGGCTAAGATTGTATGCAGGAAAGACAGAATAGTATACAGCTACTAAGCTGTCCCACCTGGCCCCTCATGATCTCTCTGAGTAGCCCAAAGGGCTCTCACATCTACATGGTAACATCAGTTTTCTCCTTTGGCCATTTTAACCCCAGTAACCCTCTCCTCCCAGCCAAGACTGACCAGGCCAGAAATGGCACAGGATATATTTGGGACAATCAGTGACCTTTCTCTCTATTTCATCTTTTGACCCTACTTGATTTCCTCAGAGATGATTGGTCCCTGAACCAAACTGAGTGAGAAAAAGAAAGTAAGTCAAAGTGACAAGCCTTTATTATATGACTAGGAACAGACAGCTCTATGTCTTAGTAAAAGCCTATCTGTAGACAGAAAATACAGACTAGAAAGAGATTCAGAACCCCTGGAGTCCCAGCTGTGTCCCTGACCTAGACACCACGAGACACTCCATAAGTATTGTGAATTCCCTCTTTCTACTTAAGCCAAGCTGGTGGATTTCAGACAAATAAACATAATTTGACCCAAGATCTTAGTGGATATTATTGGTGAAGTGAGGATACAATATTGAGAAAAGAAAGTCAGCTGATAACCAAAGTGATTTAGAGAAATAGGACAAATGGTGAGATACTGAAAGAGTAACATGGCTCAAGAAGTTATGGTCCAAACACAAAATAAGCATCTTTTTCTACTGCAGCTATCCCATGATGAAAGCTTTTCTGAGCAGGTAGAGTCATTAGAAAATGTGGTTCTAAACTATCAATAGTAGATTATTTGTTGTTGTGCTCATAGAGAGTCTCCTTTGGCTTAAGAGACAGATGGAATAGAGGCTTACCACGGCAGCCAACAACATAAATGGTGAAGGGTAGCATAATATGCTATCCCAAAATACACAGTTTTGGACTAAGGCTTATTTTCAGCTGAAGGTAATTTCATAGGGGGCAAGAAAACTCTCTGCCCACCTCCTACTTGCCTAAAAGCAGGACATAATTTTGTAAAGTTTTCTAATCACTCCTTTGAGATACTCTAAGTGCTCTCATGTGTATGAGCAATGCACATGTTAACAAACATCTGTTTCTTTTTCTCCTGTTAATCTGTTTTATTGTCAATCTAATTCAGAAGAACCTAAAATGGGTAGAGGCAAAGGATTTTGAACCATGTAGACAAACTTTGAACCATGGTTGAGAAAGGTATTCAGTTAAGTAGAATGGAGATGAGGTGAGGCAATAAATGAAAAGATGGATCACAGACTTAAATCTGAAAGTGGAAGAGATGGGAACTTTTTATTTCATTTTGTTACTATAAACAATTCATGACTACTGGGGTGGATGGAGGATGGCAAGTTGTTGGCTGTTCATCTTTATGAAGTTATGTGCTTCACACTTGCCAATTTTTAATGGAATAATGGCATAAGAGCATGGAGGATATAGTCGCAGTGTGAATGCTAAGTCACTTCAGTCGTGTCCAACTCTTTGCGAACCTATGAACTGTAGCCCACCAGGCTCCTCTGTCTGTGGGGATTCGCCAGGCAAGAATACTGGAGTGGATTACCACGTCCTTCTCCAGGGGATCTTTCTGACCCAGGGATCAAACCTGCATCTCTTATGTCTCCGGCATTGGCAGGCAAGTTCTTTACCACTAATGCCACCTAGGGCTTCCCTGATGGCTCAGACGGTAAAGTCACAGTGCCTAGCTTTGAATCCCATGTCTGCTACATTTATCTTTGGAACTGTGAGCCAGTTATTACACCACTCAATACCTCAGTTCCTTATTTATAAAAGTGAGTGTATAACTTAATTTAGTTATCATTATGTCATATAACAAACCTCAGACTCATCAGTTTAAAACAAAGAGCATTTATTCTTGTTTCAGTTATATTGAGGCAGGGGGTAGATACTCCCCTTCCACCCCCACATAGGATGGATACTCCAAGACAAAAATAGCAGGACAATGGAGGAAAGAACCTGGGCCCTGCCCAGACTGAAGATAAGAGACCACATATTTCTCATTCTCGAAGTCAGGAGACCTCCCCAACTACACATGCATAGGAATACTCCTTGGAGGTCAAAAGGGAAGTGATACTAAGTTCCCATAGGCTTCTTCAGTAGAATCCATCTTGACTAAGAGATGTGGGTGCACATACAGGAGGATCCTGAGATATAACAAATACGGACTTTGAACCAGGCAAATCAAATGACTGGCCAAAAGAAACCCGGAAGAAATGCCCCATGTAAGTGATTTAAACTGCCACAAGGATGCGACTCTGTCTCTGAGCCCACCCCTGTGCCTATCCACATGTGTTGTACTCTTTTTCCTCCTAATAAATGCTTTACTTATTTCACTACTTTCTGTCTTTGGGAGAATTCTTTATCTGCAAAGCTGAAGAGCCAGGACTTCATCACTGACCAGGGGTCTAGTGGCTAGGATTCAGTGCTGTTACCACCACGACCCAACCTCAGCCTCTCACTGGGAACTGAAGCCCCACTTCAAGCTGTGTAGGCCGAGGCCACCTGAGACCAATATGATTCAATTGGATGGGGCTTTTACGGTCTCAAATCCAGTATTTCTTTTGATTTCAACTGGACCTGTTTGTGACTCTGGCATTCATGCTCTTGAACCAGTGTGCTATGTAGCTTCACAAGCGTAAACTATATAGCCCACAATCTTGTTTTGATTCTCACATATTTTGGATGTGGTCTCTCCCCTTAAGGGCTTCCCAGGTGGCACAGTAGTAAAGAATCCATCTGCCAATGCAGGAGACTCGAGAGACATGGGTTTGATCCCTGGATCAGGAAGATCCCCTGGAGTAGGAAATGGCAACCCACTCCAGTATTCTTGCCTGGAAAATTCCATGGACAGAGGATCTTGGTGGGCTACAGTCCATGGGGTCGCAAAGAATCGTACATGATTAAGCAGACGTGTACACACTCTCCCCTCAAGTAGGCTCTCAGGCTCAGGCATATGGTGGTGACAGGTTTCTAAATACAAAAGCACAGAAAAGTGCAAGGCCTTTGTGTCCTGGACTCAGAACTGCCACGGCATCACTCTTGTTGCATCCTATTAGCCAAAACAAGTCACAAGCTCAATGCAAAAAAGACCTCACTCTTAATGGAAGAATCTGCAATGTCATGTTACAAGGGGTATAGTTCCAGGGAAGGACTATCTAGTGGGAGGGTATTTAATCTCTCACTTTGGGGATGGCAGTGTCTCCTACATGGTATTATTGTGAGGATTAAATGAGTTCAACACAGTGCTGGGCTGGTTGTCAGAGCTGCATAAGTTTTCAATTTTATTATTATCCTAATGCCCCAAAGGAACCAAATAGAATAGCACATTATCCACCTTCTTAGCATGGAGCAACAATGTTAAAATCATGTTTTTTTAAATCAGATTTTAAAACTTAAGCCAAAGAATGGAGTGATTCTCATTCAATATTTAAAACTATAGGAGAAGATGAGGTCTAATCTCCAGTTTTTTCTTTATGGTCTTTGTTTTAAAGGCCATATTTTGTCTGATATGAGTATCGGGACCCCCACTTTCTTGTTATTTCTATTTGCATAAAATATCTTTTTCCATCACACTGGTCAAAATAGCCATCATTTAAAAGTCTACAACTAGCAAATGCTTGAGAGGGTGTGGACAAACAGAAACCGTCCTACACTGTTGATGGGAATGCAAATTGGTGCAGCTACAATGAAGACCAACGGTACAGAGGTTCCTCAAAAAACTAAAACTAGAATTGTTATATAATCCAGCAATTTCACTCCTGAGCATGTATCTAGACAAAATTATAATTCAGAATGATATATGCAACCCTATGTTCACAACAGCATTATCCACAATAGCCAAGACATGGAAAAAACCTAAATGTCCATCAACACATGAATGGATAAAGAAAATGTGATCCGTACATACAATGGAATATTACTTGGCCATAAAAAGAATGAAATAATGTCATTTGCAGCAACATGATTAGATCCCAGAAATTGTCATACTGAAAGAAGTAAGTCAGAAAGAGAAAGACAAATATCGTTGTATCATTCATACATGTAATGTAAAAAAAGTACCTACCTATGAAATACTCATAGACATAGAGAACAAATTCAAGGTTACCAAGGGCAAGGGGCATGGAAGAGGCACAGAATGGGAGTTTGGGATTTGCAAATGCAAGCTATTATATATTGAAAGGATAAACAAAGTTCTCCTGTATAACACAGAGAACTATACTCAATATTCTGTGATAAATCTGAGGTCATGTATACACTGCTATATTCAAAATGAATAGCCAACAAGGATCTATTGTATAGCACATGGAATTGTACTCAATGTGATGTGCCAGCCTAGATGGGAGGGAGGTTTGGGGGAGAATGGATACATGTATATGTATGGCTGAGTCCCTTGGCTGTTCACCTGAAACTACCATATTGTTAATCACTATACATCATACAAAAGAAAAAGGTTAAAGTTTGGAAAAAGGAAAAGAGTATGAAAAAATGTATATATAAATATAACTGAATCACTTTACTGTATAGCAGAAATTAACACATTATAAATAGACCATACTTGAATTAAATAAGTTTTTAAAAATCTCCGGTTTCACTTTTGCATCTGGTTTACAGTGACTTTTGTCAGGATATCACAAATGTCCAGACTTCTGTTTTCTCAGTTGAAAAGGGAGGGGCTTGGACTGAATGATTTTAAGTGTCTCCCAACTGTTAACTGTTGATGAATTCTAGTAAGAATTTTCTCCCCTATTTTATTCCAGCAACTAATGGGAAAGTCTTCCTTTGGAATCAATGGCTTTTAACAAGAGAGAATGCCAGAGGAAAATGGATTGCTGAGAAAAACCAAGAATTTAAAGTGTATTGTCAAAAATAAATTGACCTAAAACAATTTTCTTGAAGTCAAATTGTTGGAAAGGATAAATTGGTCAAAAATATCATCTGATATAGATTTTTCATCTTAGTAATTTCAATGCAATTGAAGAAGTTTTGTGAGATTTCATGAGCCATTAAGCTTTTTTGTCATTTTTTTCAGAATTTTTTTGGGGAGGGACAAAGTTTTTCTTTTCTTCCTCATTCTTAATTTATATACAGGCAATTACATCTGTTCTGTTCATTTTTCCAAAAGGTAATTGTTGTAAAATCAATGTTTCAAATCATCAGTTAACATTATTTTGTAATTTTTTGAATCTTGGTGTAATTTTCACAACTTTTAGTCATACTTTTAATAAAAATTTTACTAGCTATGTAATTTTGCTCATTAAAATGGTTAGATTCATTTTTAGCCAGTGATGTTAACTTAATTTACTTAACCCTATTTTATGTTCTGTTTTGGTTGAACATTTCTTGTGCATTTCAGCGAATTTTACAGAGAAGTGTTTTTACTATTCAGTGTTACTGTCAGAATTGAAGCTATAATGAAAAGCAGATACAGTCACAATGTGGCTTCCCACACTAAGCTTAGGTTTAGATTTGTCAACCTAACAATGTATGAAAAAATTCTTGATAGCAGATGACTCTGAACCACTGATATTTTCACCAAAGAAAGGGGTGATGAGAATTTTATGCCAGATTTTCTGACTCAACCAATCCTTACATTATTTTGATAATGGAAAGACTTGATCAAAATGAAAAATGCAGAATGTTCTGAGTAATCGTAGTCATTAACAAACTTCAGTAATTTCCAATGACTGCATTCTTCACAACCACCTTTTATCACATCATGTCTTTAATTCTGCAGATTCCTTAGAATATACACTAATCATAAGACTAATTAAAACAGACGTTAGTTTGTTTCTGGTGAGTTTGTACAAAACCATAAAAGTATTGCTAAATAAGCAAATGTGAAACAATGAAAGCCTATCATAAATTGAAAATAAAAGTTCAAAGAGCTGGAGAAAAACTGCTAAAATTCTGAAAAATGAAAAAATAAAGCATTGATATTCTAAACACTTTCTCCAATGTTTCAACATTAATGATACATAAGCAAAAAATTACAAAAGAAGAGTCATGTTTAATTATTTTTACCAGGTTGGTTTTAGGCAAGTTGTTTTCAACCAAATAGACTGCAAGCAAATAGAAATGGTGATATACAGCAAGACACTGTAAGTGCGGCTAATGCCAGTACACGCGCTACTTTTAACAAGACAGAATTAGATCTGCATGTTTTGACACAGTCTCTCCCCAGTGCCTCAGATTCTTCTCCTCTGGGTCATAGCCTTTCTCTACTGTTGTGATTTCCCTGCATCTTTCTGATCATGGGATTCTGATCCCTCACTTCTGCCTTAATTTACATCTACTGAGAGCTAGTTCTCAGCTTTCTGCTTTCATCCTTTTGTATGCTAACTCCTTTTCCTTTTTGAGGGACTAAAATGGGTTAAGATGCTCAGCAAGACTTCTTCTCTTGGTTATTGCTAATAGTCACCCTCTCTCTACGTGAGACTGTTGTCTCAAAGGTTCCCTTAGTTCTCTCTGGCTCCTGTAATCAAACAAGGATCTAGGGTTCAGTTCAGTTCAGTCACTCAGTCGTGTCTGACTCTTTGCAATCCCATGGACTGCAGCACGCCAGGCTTCCCTGCCAATCACCAACTCCTGGGGCTTACTCAAACTCAAGCCCATTGAGTCTGTGATGCCATCCAACCGTCTCATCCTCCATTGTGCCCATCTCCTCCTGCCCTCAATCTTTCCCAGCATTAGGGTCTTTTCCAATGAGTCAGTTCTTCACTTCAGGTGGCCAAAGCATTGGAGTTTCAGCTTCAGCATCTGTCCTTCCAGTGAATATTCAGGACTTATTTCCTTTAGAATTGATTGGTTTGATCTCCTTGCAGTCCAAGGAACTCTCAAGAGTGCTCCAACACCACTGTTTAAAAGCATCAGTTCTGTCGTACTCATCTTTCTTTTTTTTTTTTTTTTCCATTTATTTTTATTAGTTGGAAGCTAATTACTTTACAATATTGTAGTGGTTTTTGCCATACATTGACATGAATCAGCCATGGATTTACATGTGTTCCCCATCCTGAACCCCCCTCCCACCTCCCTCCCCATCCCATCCCTCTGGGTCATCCCAGTGCACCAGCCCCAAGCACTTGTCTCATGCATCCAACCTAGACTGGTGATCTGTTTCACACTTGATAATATATATGTTTTGATGCTGTTCTCTCAGATCAGCCCACCCTTGCCTTCTCCCATAGAGTCCAAAAGTCTGTTCTATACATCTGTGTCTCTTTCTGTCTTGCATATAGGGTTATCATTACCATCTTTCTAAATTCCATATATATGCATTAGTATACTGTATTGGTATTTTCTTTCTGGCTTACTTCACTCTGTATAATGGGCTCCAGTTTCATTCACCTCATTAGAACTGATTCAAATGAATTCTTTTTAATGGCTGCGTAATATTCCATTGTGTATATGTACCACAGCTTTCTTACCCATTCATCTGCTGATGGGCATCTAGGTTGCTTCCATGTCCTCGCTATTATAAACAGTGCTGTGATGAGTATTGAGGTACATGTGTCTCTTTCAGATCTGGTTTCCTCAGTGTATATGCCCAGGAGTGAGATTGCTGGGTCATATGGCAGTTCTATTTCCAGTTTTTTAAGGAATCTCCACACTTTATCCATAGAGGCTGTACTAGTTTGCATTCCCACCAACAGTGTAAGAGGGTTCCCTTTTCTCCACACCCTCTCCAGCATTTATTGCTTGTAGACTTTTGGATAGCAGCCATCCTGACTGGCGTGTAATGGTACCTCATTGAGGTTTTGATTTGCATTTCTCTGATAATGAGTGATGTTGAGCATCTTTTCATGTGTTTGTTAGCCATCTGTATGTCTTCTTTGGTCATCTTTCTGTATAGCCCAACTCTTGCATCCATACATGACTACTGGAAAAACCACAGCTTTGACTAGACGGACCTTTGTCAGCAAAGTAAATTCCCTGCTTTTTAATATGCTGTCTAGCTCTTCTTCCAAGGAGCAAGTGTCTTTGCCTCCAAGCTGTGTCCCCAGCCTCCTGTGGGGCTGACATTCTTACACTTTCCCCACAGGGGGAGCCAACCAGCAGGCACATCTATATGAGATGAAACATCTTTCATGATCATACCTTACTGGGCCATGAGTAAGCTCTTGAAAAAACTGGATCAGATTTCTAGAATTTTAAAGACTATCGCAGTCTTTTTAAATGGCTAAAATATGTACTATAAAGTCAGATGCTAAGGAGAAGAGGGCATTTTACATTATGTCAACCAGTAAATCAGAGAAAGCCAGGGTTTTTTAATTTTTTTTTTTTTTAACCACAGAAAGATATCAGATTCCTTATTAAGCTGTGTTCTTTCACCAAAAATCAGTGGAGAATAGTTTGACATTTATTGTTACCCACCAGAGGCCTTTTCTCATCCAATTGTATGTGGTATGTGTCCATAACTTAGCAACATTTTCTGGCTTAATAAATCTATGCACAGATTTGTTACCAGACAAATTTAATTACCTACAATCATTTATCTCCTCTTTTTAATTGTGACAAAATTCACAGAATAGAAAATTTATCATCTTAACCATTTAAAGTGTACAATTCAGTACTGTTAAGTACATTCACATTGTTATGGAGCCAATCTCCAGAACTCTTTTCATGTTGCAAAATGGAAACTTCATACCCATTAAACAGTGACTCCCTATCCTTCCCATCCACCAACCCTGGCAACACCATTTTACTTGCTGCCTCTATGAATTTGACTGCTCTAGGTAACTTATATAATTGGGAGCATTCAGTCTTTATTTGTGACTGGCTTATTTCACTTAACATAATGTTCTTAAGGTTCATCCATGTTGTATCATGTCAGAATCTCCTTCCATTTTAAGGCTGAATAATACTCCATTGTTTGTATATACTGATATTATACCACATTTTGTTTATCCTTTTATCTATCAATAGACACTGAGGTTTCTTCTGGCTATTGTGAATAATGCTGCTATGAACTTGGTGTACAAATAGAAAGTAAGTTTTTAAATAGAGAGAATAAAAAATGCACAAAAAAACTAGAAACAATAAACAAAGATAGGTTTCTTATACCTTTTCTGTTCCTGGTTCTCATTATCTGTTGAGATCCACATGCATTTCTGTTCTTTGGTTATATGAATCACCGCTGTATCCTTACACAGTAAATTTTCCTTTTTAGTTTAAGATGGCTCAGGCTACTTTCTGTTATTGAGAGCCAAAAGGTCTTGACTAATATATGAAGACAAGTTCAAGTCATAAAAAAAATCCCTTTTATTCTGTAAATAAGAAACAGGAGAAAATTTCAGGTTCAACAAAGGAATTAAAAACTCCAAGTATCAGTATGAGTCAAAACATCTGAGAACTTCCAGACCTTTAGCAAACAACTGAGAAATAGAGGAAAAGTTTCTAGATGAAACCTAGGATGGAAGGTCAATGAAATTTTAGATTTGATTGCTAGTTTTTTTTGTGTTTTTGTTTTAATGTTTTTGCTATCTCTCTACAGGGCCTGAATGGTCCAAAATGGATGGAATTTTCTGTGAATAGTTTGTCCTTCATGAGCTTCACAGATGAATTAGCCATCAAGGGGAAAATAGATAATGTTATCACTTTATCAAGTTCAAAATATCTCTCCCAAATATTTATTGTATGCCTCAACATTTTTCAGCCTTTTAGTTTCATGGATTTTGAAATTGCTTCTATAAAAGTTAAGATAATAATACATACTGCTAGTGTGCATGGCGTCCAATGAGAAGAGAGGCTCTCATCTCACATCTCATAGAAACAGCTGAAACAAAAACAAACAGTTCTAACATAGACTCTCCCTTAGTCCTGCCTTGTGGTTTTGATAGCTGCGTTAGCTTGGAAATTTCATTGAGCCCAAAAAATGCTGAGTGATGTTCTCTTCCCAAAAAATGGCAGTGAATTTTCTTCTTCAAAAGAAAATTAATTTCTATACTTATTTGGCACAGTCTTCTACCCATTTTCTTCAAAGTAATTTCAATATGCAGACCTTTACTCCCAGCCCCCATGAAATTTTTTGTGTTTCTCTCTTCCTTTCCCATCACTCTTCTCATTAATTTTCTCAGGTGACCTGCTGCTTTTCCTCATCATACTTTGGGCATGTATTTTCTTTAGCCTTTCTTTCTTCTCCTTCTCTTTTTAATACTGTCTGGATAGTTTCCTTTTAAAGACTTGATTTCTAAGAGACAGTGCTAACAAAAGTATATATAATGAAGAGGGGAAAGAGATAATTATATATTTCTAAGTGCTCACACTGGTATTCTCCCTCTGTGCTGAGGCATAGCAGCCTGAATTTATGCCATGTCTAGAATTTTGTATTGAGAAAGTATACAGACACACAGAATATCTTCCTACAAGCCTCCCTGAGAAATCTACACATCAGCATAATTGAGCAGCCAATTCATACATTAGAAGAGAAATTAGCATTTAAGTAATTTAAACAACTAAGAGGACTAGACCCTTGCCAACTTTCTTCAAGTTGGACTTTGTCTGACTAAATTTTTTATATTAAATCAATGTTGGAAATACAAGAGTCAAATCTTCTGTTAAGTGACTTTTCCCCAAAATACCTACTAAGGAATTATTAAGTTTAAATCTACCTTTGGCTTTATACAGTTTACTTTATTCAACAATAAAATGTCCTGCTTAGTTATATATGTGTGTGTGTGTGTGTGTGTGTGTGTGTGTGTGTGTGTATTCAAGCTCTCTGAAGACCAGAAAAAAAAAAGAAAGTTGTGTAGATTTAAAAAACAGCAGCCTAAACAAAAGCAAAATAAGCAAATGGGACCACATCAAACTAAAGAGTTTCAGCTGAGCAAAGGAAGCCATCAACAAAATGAAAAGGCAATCTACTCAATAGAGTAAAACATTTGCAAACCATGTATTCAATAAAGTGTTAACATTAAAAATATACAAAAAACTCATGCAGATTAATAACACAAAGACAACCCATTTCAAAACAGGCAAAGGACCGAGAGAGACATTTTTCTAAAGAAGGTGTAATGAGTGGCCAACAAATACCTGCAAAGGTGTTCAACATCACTAATCATCAAGGAAATGCAAATTAAAGTAACAATGACATACCAACTCATACCTGTTAGGAGGTCTATTATGAAAAGACAAAAGATGACACATGCTGTCAAGGATGTGGAGAAAAGAGAGCTCTTATACCCTATTGGTACAGCCATTATGTAAAATAATGAGGTTAAATAATGTGGTTCCTCAAGAACTTAAAAACAGTACTGTCATATGATTCAGCAACCCTGCATTTGGGTGTATTTCCAAAGGAAACAAAACATTATCTCAAAGAAATAGCAGTAGTTCCATTATCACTGCAACATTACTTGCAATAGCCAAAATATAGAAACAATCTAAGTGTCCATCCACCGACAAATAGAAAAAGAAAATGTGATACATATATCAAAACTTCAAGCCCACACAATGGAATACTGCTGCTGCTGCTGCTAAGTCCCGTCAGTCATGTCCAACTCTGTGCGACCCCATAGAGGGCAGCCCGCCAGGCTCCTCTGTCCCTGGGATTCTCTCCAGGCAAGAACACTGGAGTTGGTTGCCAGCTCCTTCTCCAATGCATGACAGTGAAAAGTGAAAGTGAAGTTGCTCAGTCGTGTCCGACTCTTAGCGACCCCATGGACTGCAGCCCACCAGGCTCCTCCATCCTTGGAATTTCCCAGGCAAGAGTGCTGGAGTGGAGTGCCACTGCCTTCTCTAAATGGAATACTAGTCACCTTTAAAAAAGGAAATCTTGTCATTGGACAACTTGAAAGAACCCGGAGGACATTATGTTAAGTGAAATAAGTCAGATAAAGAAAGATAAATACTGCATGGTTTCACTTATACGTGCAATTAAAAAAAAAAAAAGTCAAACTCATAGAAACAGAGAATAGAAAAGTAGTTGCCAGGGGCTGGGAAACAGAGGTGGGGGGAAGTGAGGAGAGGTTGATAAAAGGGTCAAACTTTCAGTTATATGATGAACAAGTTCTAAGGATCTAATGTATAACATGGTAACTATAGTTGAAAATAGCATATTATATAATTAAAATTTGCTAAGAGTAGAATGTAAATGTTCTCACCAAAAAGAAAGAGATATCTACCTAACAAAAGCAATTTTAATGACTTACAGAAAATATTCCAGTCAATTCTGTGTTTACAGGCAGCTTCCAAGTTGAGCGGTCATTTAATGACAAAAGCATTTAGAAAAAATAAAATAAAGCAAATACCTCTGTAATATAATTGCAGTTATTTTCTAGGGTTTCATTTGTTTCTTTTTAAACAACAGATTGAGATTTGTGAGTAGTACTTTACAGTTTAAAAATCAAGAAGCAAAATTTAATCAGTAAGAAAATTGAAAAATATTTCTTGTGCACCTTCATTAATGATTAGGCATAAGACTATCCTTATAGAGCATAAAGAAGCATATTTCCTGTGACTGATATACTTTATTCTCCTAGAGATCTCCTCTGACTGGATTATGTGTATATCTAAGGGTACCTGGTTGTGTGTTGGGTGCATGATGCCATTTCTATGCAGCACATCTTCCTGAAGTAACAATTTTATCTGAAACTTTGGAGGGAGAGTAAGCTGAGTAATTAAATAGTAAGTAATTGGAAACTTTATATTAAAGCACATATAGAAAAATTATAGTGCAAAATGCTCCCAAAATTTCATGAAAAAGTTTGAGGCTTCAAATACATTTCATCCATGGTTGATGGTGTAATCTATTTCCCCAAAGAGCAGAAGGAGAAAGGAAGCTACTTAAACGGTTTACATCATGTTTACTCTCCTTAGAGCTACTTTGGGAGAAATGTTTATAGTACCATTTCTCTAGAAGATTCTTTATTTCTCCCATACTTCTGTATCCTGCTTTTTACATAATCTGATTATTGGAAGAGCGGAAAGATGATGGCCAAGTAAGGCTGTGTTCCATGATTTAAGAACAAGTGCAGTAGCCCACTCTAAATTTTGGCAAGGCCCATTAGTTTTTTTTGGATAGTTTCTGAGGCTGGAGGCTGGTGAAAATACTTCCAACCCCATCTCCATCCTGTTGAGTTGGTCCTGAATCCCAACCATTGTTCCCTAGGGCTGTGGGTAATGCCAGACAATCAGTTCAGCCTGCACCATTAACCTCCAGGGATTAGTAGCTCTCTGTGCAACTGAATGTTCCCAGATTAGTCCCTGCGGTGAGCCACCTGCCAGGACTCAGCACATGACAGGCAAGCTGAGAAGCTAGTAAAAGATTTAAAGCTCAAACTTGGGCTGAGCAATCAGGATATTTTTCTTCCACAATTTATAGCTACTGTGTCATGACCTAATTTTTCATTCTTTTTTTTTTCCTTTTAATCTTATGGCCTGATTTACCTGACAGAATTAATTTTTCACAAAAAATTAATGGAAGTAATTTCAATTTCTCCATCATACAATTGGAAAGCATACTGCAATCCAACATATTTTTTCAACTTTCATTAAGTTCCCATTGTGAACACTTGATATGTATTAAAATAGGAATTCCTGTCCTCATGCTTGTAGGGACTAGCCTTTTTTGTATATGATAGAGACACTCTACCATTAATAGGAAAGCCTGCAGGAAGCTCCAGTTCTATGCAGAATTTACCCAAAGAGTACAGATCATAAAACCCAGATTTGACTTGCCATATTTAGTGTATTGATGTATACAGAGTGGCATAAGTTTATTGCTTTGCATGTTTCAAAGGGGATACATGTTTTGTTATTAAAGAAGTTACACTAAGGAACATATGCATTCTGCTTCTACCTGAAACAACCAAAAATAAACAGGCAAATTATATGATAAAACAGTTTTCAGGACTCTGGATACCAGCCAAGAAAGGGCAGCAAATCCTGAGATGGGAAGCAAGGAAGGTGTTTTGATTTCCCCAACTTACTGTCTGAAACACTGTAAGTTTACAGCACACAGAAAGAAATCTCAAGAAAAGTCCTTCAACTCTCCAAGTTGGGTAGGTAAACCTGAAAATTTGAGGAGAACAACATGGCTAGATTTTGCCAGATAGAATCCTGGAGAAGGCAGCTACACAGAGAGAAAATTTCAGAGACTTCACAGGGTCCTTCTCAGTTATTGAGCAGAGTACTTTTACTGATCACATGTGAGAAAAAAAAACCCCAAAGCTGGATAGAACCTTCTTAGAGGGATAGAGGGACCCATGCTCATGTTCACACTGGAACAGGAATAGTACGTGTTGCCATAACCTAGAGAAGAAAACCTCACAATTCATGGCATGCCGGCAGACTGCTCAGAAGGGTCTTGCCTCAGCAGTAGGAAATAATTAGTCCTAGACTAAAAACTGCTCTATGCCTACATCCAGGGGGTTATAAATCTTTTTAAAAATCTTAAAAATAAAACCTAATGGATCAAACTATCTTTTAGTAACCAAACTTATTTGAGAATAAAGCTCACTTATGAATACTTCTAAGAATACAAAAGTATTCAGCAGTAAACAAAATAATAGTCACATCATCTTGCATCCAATCAAAGATTATTAGACAAGACAAGAGGAAGAACAATAAAATCCATACTGAGGACAAAAATCAATCAAAACCAATCTAAAGTCAATAGATAATAGGATTAGCAAGCAATGACATTAAAACAGTAATTAAAACTACATTCCAGACGTTTATAAGTATACAAATTTGACTTCTAAAGATAAAAACTATAACATTTGATCTGAACAATACTCTGGATGAAATTAATTTCAGATTAGATATTGCAGAAGAAAATATTCATGAACTTGAAGATATAGCAATAGAAACCAAGAAAAATATGACAGTATCATGATTGGTGCAACAACTTCTAGAATGTTATCGGGCCTCCCAGAACACAATAAAATACTTGAAGAAATAATGGTTAGAATTTTTTCAAAGTAATTTTTTAAAAAGCCTATAAACCTTTAGATTCAAGAAACTGTATCTATGTATCCCAATAATAAGACATTTGAAGAAAACCATTTAAAAGTTATTCATAGCAATAGCACAATAGCACAGTGAAAGTCACTCAGTCGTGTCTGTAGAAATCTCCAGGCCAGAATACTGGAGTGGGTAGCTGTTCCCTTCTCCAGGGGATCTTCCCAACCCAGGGATAGAACCCAGGTCTCCGGAATTGCAGGCGGATTCTTTTACCAGCTGAGCCACTAGGGAAGCCCAAGAATATTGGAGTGGGTAGCCTATCCCTTCTTCAGCGTATCTTCCAGACCCAAGAACCAAACTGGAGTCTCCTGAATTGCAGGCAGGTTCTTTACCAACTGAGCTATCATAATAAAGTTATTCATAATAAAATTATATAAGAAACTTGATAAAGAAAAATATCTTAATAGTAACTAGTGAAAACACATACATTACATTCTGAGAGAGTTAAGGATAATGGCAGTTTTCTCAACAGAAATAATGCAAAAAAGAGGAGAGTATAACATCATTAAAATATTCATAGAAAAAAGAAACCTGTCAACCAAGAATCCTCTACTTAGGAAGAAAATAATTGTCAAAAACAAACATGAAATAGAGGTCTTTTTAGCCATACAAAAGATTTATCACTATTAAGGTAATACCAAAAGAAATGTTAAAGAAAGTATTTTAGGAAGAAAAATAACAACATCAGCTCAAAATATTGATTTATACAAAAGAATGAAGAACACCAGAAATAATAACTACATGGATAAATGTACAAGTTTGTTTCTTAATATTTAAATCTCTTTTAAAGATAAATATGAAAGCAAAAATAATAACATTGCTTTGAAAGTTTATAACAAGTATTAATAAACTACTTTATTAATATAACTAATTAGTGGTAGCATACAACACCATGTATAGGGGAACAATAGCACAGGGTAAATAGAAGTATGCTGTTATAAATTCTTAGGCATGAAGTGGTATAATCTCACTTGAAGGTATATTAAAGATATGTGATATAGAGTTATGACTATAAGCCAACATAGGAGATAAAATAAAATAAGGATATTCATTTCTAAAAGGAAGCTGAAAATGAAAAAATAAAGATCAGAGGGAACAAATAGAAATGAAATAGCACATAATAAATTTAAACCTAACCATATCAATAACCACATTACAACAGCCAAGTTAAAAGGCAGACATTGTCAAATTAGGGGAAAAAAATGAAGAGAAGGGAGTACTTCCTCCAGAAAATACTATGTTGGAAATACTATGTTCCAATACTAATTGGAAAATACTATGAGATTTACATATAAGCTACTAGAACTAATAAGTGAATTTGATGATTTTGGAGTCTACAGGATCAAAATAAAATATCATTTATAGCTATCAGAAATCAAAAACAAAATATTATTTATCAATACAACATTATAAACATACTAAGGGATAAATCTGACAACAAAATATGCAACATTTAACAGTGAAAACTACAAAACTTTGCCAAAATAAATTAAAAATCTAAATAAATGCTTACGGATCAGAAGGTTCAGTATTAGCATGATACTGTGCCTGTGTGCTAAGCCGCTTCAGTCATATTCAACTCTGTGCAACCCTATGGACTGTAGCCCATCAGGTTGCTCTGTCCATGAGATTCTCTCAGTAAGAATACTGGAGTGGGTTGCTATGCCCTCCGTTAGAGGATCTTCCCAACCCAGGGATCGAGCCCCGCATCTTTCACGTCTCCTGCTTGGCAGGCAGGTTTTATACAACTAATGCCACCTGGGAAGCCCTAGCATGATATCAAGTCCCTCCAAAATGACCTCAAAATTCAAAGTATCCTTTGCACTATAGAAGGATTTTTTTTTTTGTAGAACTTGAGAAACTGATTCTATAAATCATATTAAAGTATAAATGAGTTATGATAGCTAAAACATCTTTGAAAAAGAACTACATTAGAGAGTTAACACTATCTGATTTCAAGACTTATAAAGTGTTACAACAATGAGAACAGTATGGTATCAATGGCACAAGAAACAAATATACGAAACACAATTGAGAACACAGAAACAGACCCGTATAGAGATGAACAGCTTATTTTTGACAAAAATATTTAATACAACAGAAATTCAGTGGAAAGGGGATACTGTTTCCCACAAAGAGTGCTGTCATTACTGGTTATCCACACTAAATAAATAAATAAGGGCTTCATGGAGAAAGTACTCCTTTTTAGTCAAACTTCGTTCACTCAGCCTATTACTGAGTAATATTGCAAGATTATACCATGATTGCAAGGTTATACCATGATTCGTTTGTCCATCCGTATTCTGATGAACATTAGGCTTCTTTATTCATGTACAAGTCATTGTAATGACATATACCTTCTTTTCTCTTGGATGACTACCCTGGAGTAGAATAGCTGGGGGGTAAGGAATGGGGAGGGATAAATTGGGAGATTGGGGTTGACATATACACACGACTATAAATAAAATAGATAATTAAAGAGGACCTACCGAACAGCACAGGGAGCTCTACTCAATACCCTATAACGACCTATGTAGGAAAAGAATCTAAAAAAGAGTGGAGGCACTTCCCTGGCGGGCCCATGGTTAAGAATCTGCCTTCTAATACATGGGACATGAGTTCGATTCCCGGTCCAGAAACTAAGACCCCACATGCCTCAGGGCAATTAAACCCATGTGCGACAATGACTGAGCCCACGTGCCTGAGAACCTGTGCTCCATAACAAGGCAAGCCACCACAACGAGAAGCCTGTGTACCTCACCTAGAGAGTAGCCTCTGCTGGTGGCAACTAGAGAAAAGCTGCAGCTATGAAGAGCCTGATGTTTATCTGACCAGCTGTTGGTTCCAGAGGCTTTGAATTCCTCTATTATCCTTGTTTTTCTCTCCTTTGTTGACCTTGGAATTCACCAAGAACTTCTTCTCAGAGAGAGTCTGTGTCTTATAGCTTTATCATCTCTAAGCCACTGTTACACTGCAGCTTTATTTTGACTGGTGGGAAGGTATAGGAGAAGAGAAGCATTCTGTAATTTTGTGATAAATTCTCAGTTTGCCTATGTCCTTGGGTTGTGATACAGTTGTTTCTTAGACATTTTTTCCCTTCTTAAATTAGACAAGAGGGCTAGAGGGGGCTGGAATAAAAAAAAAAAAAAAATGCCCTTCCTTCCAGTGAGATGAGGCTCTGGTGAAGTCTTTCCTTTGAAGAATAAGTCTTTGTCATGGAGAACACTCTGTATATATTATTACAAGTGTTACTCAAACCTGCCAAGTCACAAGGAGATCTTCAGATCTTCAGTGTGAGAACTTGATAGGGTCTCAGGAAGTAAAACCCATGAAAAAAATGTGGGGCTCCCCAAAGACTGTGATCCCCAGGTATTTATTATTTTCATACTTGTCCACAGTTAACCTCCAACAGTTTGTTAAAATATTGTTTCAGTGCCTTCTGCTCTAAGTAGAGAAATCTCAGCTCTAATTCTCTAATTTTACCTATCTTACCAGGTTTCAAGGTTGTAATTTTCCCTGAGACCTCATATCTTTGATGTATCAATAAAAGTCATTAATTTTTAGTTTGTTCAACCTCTTCTTTTAAGAATGGGAGTGACTACTTCTAACCTCTTTACATATTTGAATAGATTCTAGAAGTTTATACAGGGTAATATTTTTCAAAGCAGTGTTCTAGAAGAAATAAGAAAATAAATCCTTATACTTACTGGGCCATTATCCTTATACTTACATGAGACCATTATATATGGTCTCATTTAAAGGATACAACAATTCTGCAAGATAGTTGTCAGAAGATCTAGTTTCCAACACTGTACGCTTTTTACTAATTCACATAGCCTCGTGTTTCAGAAACCTCAGTCTTTCACATCTAAATGGGAAAAAATGAGGAAAATATTTTATTCAGCAGAAAAAATTTTGTTCAGCAGGATTAAACTGTATTAATTACTGACACACTCTTTGACAAGCAGACTCCATGCTGAGAAAAGGCCTTGAGGCTTCAATCAAACCCTCTTTTTTCTTCTATTTTGTCTTTAAATGAATTACATCTTATGCTTACACCTCTAGAATAAGAATAGGATATTTTCTTAAAAAGTGAAATGGCAGTTTATTTTCCAAAAAGGTCAATGCTGAGCTACCGGCAAAACTTGCTATTTTAGAAATAAATTTCAAATAGAGACACTTGATAGGACAATTTCTGGGTCAGAGGGAACTTTAATGACACATGAGAACTGTAAAAAAATATTGCAACATATGGCACTGTATTTTCTTCAGGAAAGCAAGCCTCCTGGGACCCAATTCTTTGATGCTAATCGCAGCAGTAATTAGAGATGATGTTGGTTGGCATTCATGACTGCTCTCCACATTGAGTGCAAATACACAACCAGAGTATCTCCCTTCTTCCACCCAGCCAGGTGCCTGACAAGTTCATCTCTAAGAATGGTTTCACTACTGCTGACTCCCGAGATGTGTCACACACATTTTTAAGATGAAATCTGAGAACTGTTTATTTGAAGGCACGTGAAAGCTTCTCTTTAATTGTTCTTGCTGTTGCTGCTGCTAAGTCGCTTCAGTTGTGTCCAACTCTGTGCAACCCCATAGACAGCAGCCCATCAGGCTCCACCGTCCCTGGGATCCTCCAGGCAAGAATAGTGGAGTGGGTTGCCATTTCCTTCTCCAATGCATGAAAGTGAAAAGTGAAAGTGAAGTCGCTCAGTCGTGTCGACTCTTAGCGACCCCATGGACTGCAGCCTACCAGGCTCCTCCATCCATGGGATTTTCCAGGCAAAGAATACTGCAGTGGGTTGCCACTGCCTTCTTACTTAGCCTTTAAATAATAGTTCTGAGGTCTGAGGGAAAGCAAAAAAATAGGAGGTTGTCCTAAAGCAAGGGCTCCCTAAGTGGTGGAGTGATAAAGAACCCATCTGCCAATGCAGGATACACAAGAGATGTGGGTTCGATCGCTGAGTCAGGAAGATACACTGGAGAAGAAAATGGCAAACCACTCCGGTATTCTTGCCTGGAAAATTCCCTGGACAGAGGAGCCTGGTAGGCTAAAGTCCGTGGGGCCACAAAAAGTCAGACATGAGTGAGCACATACTCATGCAACCTAAAGCAAATGTGAGCATGTACAATTAGGTTTACCAAGTAAGCATCTAAGCAAGACAATGAACATAGAGCTCCATCAAATTTTTTACTGTCAGATTTATGTAAATTGCATCACAAATTTAAGACACAACGTGAAATAAACCTGCATTATGTCCAGGCTATTCATGAGTGCAACAGAAAGATTTTAATCAAGAGAATGTGGACAGTGTGGATGGCATAATTTTGTTTCGTAAATACAGAGACTAGTCTAAGGAGGCTGATGGAACAACATGTGGAGATCAATCAGGAATAAGGAAAGAATCAGGGGCGATTTCTCCAATATTTCTAACAGAGGATGCGAGCAGGGAGAGGAAGTGACATTAGATGACAAAGTTTTCTATTTTTAATTATGAGGTTTATTTGTAGTAATTTCTTTTAGAGGCCTGTACTCTTCTTACCGCTGCCATTATTGGTTTGGGAGAAAGTTAATGTTGCTCTGAGTTTTACATGGAAATTTGGATCCTCAGAAAGTCTCCATGCTTAAGGCAAATCAGCCCAGCAAGTCATGGGGAAGTTCACCAGGAAGGCAGCAGAGAAGATTCAGGGTCCGCTCTGGCCAATGGGTTGAGCAGCCTCCTAGGAATAGGACCAAGAACACAAGCAAAACACAGCCCTATTGGATTGATTGGTTGGGAAAAGCTGCCGGGTGGGCAGACTGAATACTACTGAGAAGGACAAAGCCTTATGGAAAAGATGTACATCAAAACTTCGAAAGGTTGCCTGGTTTTTTTTTTGTTGTTGTTATTGTTGTTTTTCCCTTTGAAGAAGTCAATCTTCTAACATTTAGAGAGACTGAAATTTTAACCTGGTTAAACACACTTTGGCTCTTTTCTTTCTTTACTGTAATTAGGCATTTATAACTAGCATCAAAACAAAATAAGTTCATGACAAATTTTCTGAAATAACTCTTATTATGGATGTTTTTCAGAAGACTGATTATATTGAAGCCAAAAATGTACTCAAGCTGATTTTTGACTGTGTGCACTAGTACAGAGGAGAAAGGGCCAAATAATGTAAACCATAGAAATGCCTTCTATGATGTTTCTCCAGAATATGTACTTTCATAATGTTGCATCATCTCCCTCTTAAAATTCCTTTAATTCTTCCATCACCTATAAGGTCAAGTCTTAAATCCCTAGCATGCCCTTTCTAATGTGCTTCCACAAGTCTCTGTCCTCCAATCATACTAAATTATTTGCCATTCCTTTTACCTCTGTAGCTTTCATATCTATGAGCTAAAGTATGACTAAAATTCCCCACTCCCTTCTTCCACTTGGCCAGATTTTACTCTCTCATCCATAATAACCAGCTTCTCCACTGTAAATATTTTTTCTCCCTCTGGTTGAATTCACTGGAGATATGAATCAGTTATACTCTACATTCTTTGAGAGGTTGGTCCTCACCTTTATCCCAGGACTTTTGGCACCTCACGCAGATGTAAGTGTGAGTTACTTGAGGCCAGGAACCAGTCAGAATTCCTAGGGATCCCAAAGAGCAGCATAATGAATGGTAAATGAGCAAGGGACTGAGTTAGAAAGAGAAAAGGTAGATCAGAAGGTTGCAAGAAGAAATATACTCTGGGATGTATCTGTTACAAGAGATAATCCACTCAATATAGATCTCCCCAGAATGAATTTATAACTCAGATTTAATATTTGTATTTTCACCTCCCTCTGCCCCAGATTCATAGAGACCAGAGAAGACATTTATTTGAAAGTTATACTTCTCAAACAGGAGACCTGGGTTTGATCCTTGGGTTAGGAAGATCCCCTGGAAGAGGGCATGGCAACCCACTCCACTCTTTCCTGGAGAATCCCATGGACAGAAGAGCTAGGTGGGCTGCAGTTCATGGGGTCGCAAAGAGTCGGACAAGACTGAGCGACTAAGCACAACACAGCACTTCTCAAACAGAGTTCAATTTTTCAACACACTTGACAAGTGACTTCCAGGGAGGACAATTCACTGCCTCACAGAGAAAATCATTCCATTCTTAAATGCTTGTAGTTTTTAGAAAGCTTTTCTTTGTTCCAAGTATCAAACCAAAATCTTTGTCTATATTAATCTAGCTCTTCTCCTCCAATCTGGGAGTGAGAACTTGCTTTGACAGCCATAAGTAGTAAAGTGACATAATTTCAGAAAAAAATCATCAAGCATTTTAAATATAAAAGTCTGAGATCTGAGGGAAGTTACCTATGTTTTCTGAGACTCAGTTTTTTTGTTTGTTTGTTGTGATAAATATGTCAGCAAGACCATTATAGCCTCAGTCTCACAGGGTGATGCTGAAATGAAGCAATGAAATGTAATGCAGCTAAAAAAAGTTATTATGATGTTGTTGTTATTATTGTTTAAATATTCCTATTACACTCCCTTCTCTCTCTCCTGATTCTTTCACCTGTTAATCATTTAATGTTTCCTCCAGCATCCTGACTGCTGTCTTGCTGATGCAGTCCAGATTGTCAAAGTCCCTTGGTACTGGTGTCCAGAACAGGACACATTGTAACAAATGAGGAATCACCATGCCATAGTGAGACACTCCTAGTGAGACACCAGCTGCTATTCCATTAGAGCAACAATATTTGTGTTAGTTTTTCCCTGGCAGCTCCATAACACTTTTGATTTATGTTGAGTTTGCGTGCATATGTGCAAAGTTGCTTCAGTCATGTCCGACTCTTTGCAACCCCACGGGCCATAGCCCACCTGGCTCCTCTGTCCATGGAATTATCCAGGCAAGAATACTGGAGTGAGCTGCCACACCCTCCTCCAGGGGATCTTCCTTACCCAGGGATCAAACCCGTGTCTCCTGTGGTTCCTTCATTGCAGGATGATTCTTTACCACTGAGCCACCAGGGAAGCCCTATATTGTGTTTACAGTTAACTAAATCTCCTTGGTTATTTGTGAGTGAAGCACTCTAATCCATATCTCTACTACTCTAATCTTACACAATCATTCATTTTGAACAAATGTGCCAAATTTAAATCTTAGTCTAATTACATTTCTTTTCATTTATTAACCTTCACAAAGTACAACAGAACATTAGCAATCATTTCATGCTTTGTGTGAGAATATAAAATATAAAATAAAGACAATAAAATTTTGACCTGGAAAAAAAAAAAAAAAAATTTTTGACCTGGGTTGTAGAAAAGATTCAACAGAACATATATAAAATTGCAAACATATTACCTAGAACATAGGGAGTGCTCAATAAAATATGCTTTCACTTTACATGATATTAAAATTTGATAATCAACAACTTATGTATTCTAGGATACTGTCCAGGTAGACTACTTCTCAGTAATAAAAATAAAGCAGAAATCAGTCAACTATTAATATTGTTCAGGAATGGCTTTATAATCAGCTATGAATCCATTTAGTTATGCTATTATATATACTTCCTGATTACCTTATATTGATATTAAAATGGGCTGAAACATTAAGGTATATTTTATAAGGTCTCTTACTTTGATTGCTCTGTGTGTGTATGTGTGTATGTATGCTCGCCAAATGATTGTCTGTGGCTACAAGCATAGGATGAGTGCATTCCTGGAAAGAATTAATTTTCAATAGGTTTCTCTCCTCTCTGCACGGCCCTGTTTTCTCAAGGTGTTTAACCTGTACTACTTTTCCATAAGCTACTGCCTAGAGCTACATATTCTAAGTCTGCTAAAACATTAGTAAAAGATTCAAGTTGTATTCTCCTGTAAATATTTTCATTCTAATAAAAGACAATTAAATCTTTCATAATTTAAAAGAATGACCATATCTGATAAGATTCCAAGTGGCTTAATTTTGGTCAATTCTTCCTAGCCATATCCAAAATATCAGCATGGATTTAGCAGTCCATTGACAAAGTAGATATAATAGACTGTCTACCATGTTAATTCACGCATTTGACAAATGTTTACTTGGGACATTCTTGGTGATCCAGTGGTTAAGACGAGTTCAATCCCTGCTCAGGGAATTAAGATCCTGCATGCCACCCTGTGCAGTCAAAGAAATAAACAAACACCAATTATTTATTTATAACACATTCCATGTGCCAAACACTAAAGACAAATGATGAACAAAACAGATATGGTCCCTCCCTTCATGATACTCCCAGCCTATTGAGAAAGTTAGGCAATAAACGAATTAGCCCAACATTGGTGATGACCATACCTTGTAGGACATTTTAAGATATTAATTTAGTTCTCTTTTAGTTCTTTTTTTTTTTTTAGTCCCCTTTTTTGCTTATCAATGTTCAGAGCAAATTAATGATAGGAACAAAAAGCTAGAACTAAGCTAATATGCTGTTCTCTTCCTAGGTTTTGTTTCCAAATGCCAAAAGTAATTGAGGAAATTATGCTAGGTATTCTCGCAGGGAAGAGGAAAGGATGTTTCTCCGGGAAAAGAAGGAGAGAAAGTCTATGAGAAGAAAAGCAGTAGCAGAAGTTAGAAGGAGAGAAGACTAGAGGCTCCAGGAAGAGTAAAGATGGGAACCTCCTTCTGGCAGCACCGTGGGAAGAAAGCTGGTCCTCAAAGAGGAGAGACCACTGAGTCATCACACCTGTGGAATGGATCTGGGGGAGTCTTGAGCCACAGTGGCAGTACCTTCTTCAGAGTATCCTGGATCTTTTCATTAACCTGAGGGGGAAAGTCTCCAACATTGACTGAGTTTTAATCGGAAGACAAAACATTGAATTTAAAGTGCATACCACAGGTATACTTGAGTTCTTTTAACAAAATTAATAATTATTTAATACTATGAATAAAATAGATAAGGTAGGCTAGCTGACCTAATGTATGTAAAATGTCTAAAATTATACCAGTTGGTACATCATAAATTATCAATAAATGTACTAATTAATATTAAAAATGACACAAGGAGAGATTTCGTTAAATTTTATACAATATTGTGGCTATATGAGAGATGACTATCAGAATTTTGAAGAGCCCTAAATGTTGAAGCTGAAACTCCAATACTTTGGCCACCTAATGCGAACTGACTCATTGGAAAAGACCCTGATGCTGGGAAAGATTGAAGGCAGGAGAAGAAGGGGACGACAGAGGATGAGATGGTTGGATGGCATCACTGACTCAATGGACATGAGTTTGAGTAAACTCCAGGAGTTGGTGATGGACAGGGAGGCCTGGCATGCTGCAGTCCATGGGGTCGCACAGAGTCAGACACGACTGAGAAACTGAACTGAACTGACTGAAATGCAAAAACACTTTTAGACCAAAAATTTGCCTGCCATCATACCCCATTCACAAATTTTTACAGAGAAAATATCAGTGGATAAAGGGCTACAGATGTAGTCCTGCACATTTATATGATGATTCTATTCCAAGGTTCTAATGGGGTTGAAAGCAAAGGTGAATCAAAAATATTGGAAATAGCAGCCCAACTCCCCAGTTCAAATACTGATATAATTTTTTTTTTAAGGTTTAGGAAATCAGGAGTTTAACTATTAGTATGAGAACTCAATTTAATTAAAAACAGCTGAGACACAGCCCAATTCAACCCTATCTGAATGATCAGCCCCTCATTCTAACCCTAAAACTCTGAAAGTGCTTTGCATATCTGGAAAATGAAGAACAACACAAAGGCAATAATTTTATTTAGAATCCACTTTTATACACAATGAATGAATTCATGCAAAATTATGATAAAAATAAGTGGAAAATATAATTTGTAGTCAAGAGTACACAGAGTGCTACAGAAACAAACTCAGACATATCCAAGTCATGGGAATTGATAGAAAATAATTTTAACCAAATTAAGCATATTAAATGCTTTGCAAGAAAGGATTGATAGAATGGATAAAAAGATGAAGTCATTCAGGAGAGAAATATAAAGTCAAAAAAAAAAAAGAACAAATATAAGTGTTAGAATTGAAAATTCATTGGATGGGGTCGACAGAAGTTCAGACACTGTAGATAAAAGAATTAATGAACTTGAAGTATTGCTGAGAAGAACTCAAAATTAATTTTGCAATATTCCTGCCAAAAATTCACAACTTGAATCTAATCATTAGACAATTTCAAATTAAGCAATATTCTACCAATTTTTTTAAAGGTCTGTACTCTTCAAAAACATGAGATTATGAAAGACAAAGAAAAACTGAGAACCATTCCAGATTTTTGAAAAACAGAACAAAAAATAATACATGCAATGGACTCTGGATCAAAAAATGTTTTTCTTTTTCTATAAAGTGTGCTTGCAATATTTGAATAATAACACTGTACATACTATTGTTAACTTCTTGTTTATGATAGTTGTACTATAGTTATATAAGACAATGTCCTTGTTTTGAGAAAATGCACACTGAATTATTTGTGCATCAATTTCCTCTCAAATGGTAAACTCTCAAATGCTACACCAAAATCTAGAGTCAAAATTGCTATGTACATGCTCGTGCATGCTCAGTAGCTTCAGTTGTGTCTGACTCTTTGTGACCCCATGGACTGTAGCCCACCAGGCTTCTCTGTCCAAGGGATTCTCCAGGCAAAAATACTGGAGTGAGTTGCCATGCCCTCCTCCAGGGGATCTTCCTGACCCAAGGATTGAACCGGCATCTCCTATGTTGCCAGCATTTCAGGCAGATTCTTTACAGCTGAGTCACCTGGGAAGCCCTAAAAATTGCTATACTTCTGAATGATACAGCTATTTCAGAATTTTTAACTCCAGTAATTCCAATTCCATCTTTTTTGTTCATTGCTAGTCATTACTCCACAACGTAGAGGCTAACATTGCTATTTATACAGCCATAATTTTTTAGAATAACCTGTTTGTTTTTAGTTTACTTACCATTATTTCTCACATTTTACATCATGTTTCTTGGATTTTTTTTTTAAATCAACTACCATCTTGAGAATTTCCTTTAATTAATATTTGGCAAATTCTTGTCTGAAAATATCTTCATGTCAACCACATTCTGGAATAATAATTTTGCAGGGTTCAGAATTTTGCATTGACAGTAATTGTCTCTTCAATGTTATTCCCCTTTCTTATGACTTTTATGATAACTGTTGGAAAGTCAGCTCTTAACATTAATTTTTCTTTCTTGTTGGATTATTTCTATTTTTTCCAATGGCTAATTTTAAGATTTTTTCATTGTCTTTGATCTTCTATAGTTTTATTCTAATGTATTTAAATGTGAATCTCTTTAGATTTCATTTTTGTTTCTTGTAACTGATCATTCTTATATTTAATCAATTTGGAATGAGCCCCTATATATTTGATTATTAATTATCTTGCCACTTTTTTTCTCTATTCTTTTCTTTTAGAAGTCTGAATAGATGCATCTCAAAATGATTATTCTTATCTCCATAACTCACATCGTTTTCATATTTTGCACCTCTATTTCTGTACTTGACATTTTTCTGGATCAATCTACATTTAAATAATTTGTTTTTCAACTATTTCTAATTGCTGTCAAAACCACCAATATCATGTTCAGTTTCCATCATAAATATATATGTCTGTGTGTGTGTGTGTATTGTTTCTAAGAGTTCCATTTGGTACTTTTCCTGAAAGTACTGTCTAGGCATTTTTATGGTCTTTTTAATCTTTACCAATATCTGGGGCCCATATTTTATCTCACTGATAGTCTTTAATATAATCACTTTATATTATTTAATTATTCCAAAATCTGAACTTTGAGGTGGGGATTAATTCTCTTTTACATGATTTTTCTTGAACTCTTTTTTCTTACCTGGTTACCCCATGTGATTTTAATGTTGGTTTGTGTAAATAAACTATTGATATGACTATCCAGAGGAATGTGAATTGAGGTGAAAACCAGAAAGCTACAATCAAAGGTACAATCAGAGAGGATATGTGTTTATTTCTGCCAGGCACTATAGGCATGACAAACCTAAGACGATCTTAAAATTATTTTTCCACTTAAGATTTCTTATATCACCCAAGCAGGGTAAATTCAAATGTCATGCTTGCATAAGGATAGGACTATAGGTATACATTCTCCATTTGATGGTAAATGAAAATTTGTAGTCTTCACTCTCACCAAAGCTGTTGGCATCCAAAGGTTATGATTTCAAGAGTTCCAACAACAAATCTAAGTGGGTCCAAGGCCTTGTCTCCTTCTCAAATGGCCATTATATTTTTTTAAACCTCAAAATGCTTGTCAAAGTAGGCCTACAATCAGATTATACTCATTACACTGGTAGTCATTTCCCTCTTCAGAATTTGCCTGCTTTCCTTTTTTTGCAAACTCATCTAGAGTATTTGACTTTTCAGTCTAGCATTTTTAGCTGCCTAGTTGCTTCAGTCATGTCCGACTCTTTGCAACCCTATGAACCATAGCCTACCAGGCTCCTCTGTCCATGGGATTCTCCAGGCAAGAATGCTGGAGTGGGTTGCCATGCCCTCCTCCAGGGGATCTTCCTGGCCCAGGGATTGAACCCATGTCTCCTGTATATCCTACATTGCAGGCTGATTCTTTTTTGCTGAGCCACCAGGGAAGCCCAGCATTTTTAGCTATTTGGAAGTAAGACATTTTAAAAATATCTAGACCACTCTTTTATAAGAAGCATGACAGAATTGTTTTAATTTCAGTTATATTCACAGTAGGTGTAGAGAATTTACTCTGTTTAACTAGTTCACAATTGTCTTGATCAGTTCAGGATGCAATAACAAATTAACACAGACTAGAGGGCTTAAACAATAAATATTTTATTTCTCATGGTTTTAGAGGCTGGACATTTGAGATCAGGGTGCCAGCATGGTTAGTTTCTTGATGAGGACCCTCTTCCTGGCTATGGCTTCATATGGTGGAGAGATCATGTCTCTTCTTATAGGGGCCGTAACACCACTCATAAGGGTTCCAACCTCAAAATGTTATTATATTACAAAGGTTTTACTTCTAAATATCATTAGGGTAGAGATTAGGAGTCGAACATATGAATTTGGGGAGGGGACACAAGCATTCAGTCCATAGCAATGATCCAATACCATGATTTTCCAGCAAAAGACCCTCTTTAGAGTTCCTTATTTATTTATTCTTTTTTTATTTGTTTGTTTAATTTATTTATCTGCTTTCAGTCTCATTCTGCACTTCAATTTTTTTTTTCTCCTAATGGTCATTCTTTCTAAAATGTTAAAGTATTTTTCTCATCTTTAGGTGCCCTTGTAAAACATGCAATATTATTTTATATGCATATGTTTTTAATTGACATTAATGTTTTAATTTAAAACATTAAATGTGAAACATTTAATTTAAAACATTAATTTCAAACATTTAAATGTAAAACATTTAAATGACATCAACACTGACTTTTTTCACTCTGTCAACTGGAGCTGTTTTTATGGTCTATCATGCTGATATACTTCTATATGTCCGTTTGTCTCCAGTTGCTGAATATTTTTTATAATGCACATCCACTATTAAGAGCAGTTACCTAGATTGTCTCCAACTTCCTGTTACCACAAGTAATACCGTAGTAAATACTTGTATGGTCAGGCCACCCAAGATGGCTGCTCCCTTGCTCTCTCTATATCACTTACACATCCAGACCCTGCTTCACCTATACCCAGCTGGTACGACTGACCTTCGTTCTTAATCATAAAGCCTAGTCAGTAAATGCCTATATATTTGCCCCTGACCCCAGCTAGTGATTGTTCCAATCCTTAGATGAGAACTATCTCTACAATGGTAGTTTATCAAAAGAGAAGTGAGGGGTGTGCTCCTCTGCTGGTTTCCCTGGTAACCAACGAGCCAACCCCAGTCAATTCCCTCTATAACTGGTAATCTCCTTCTGGCTTTTGTAGCAAAGACCACTGCCTGCTCTCTGCCACCCACAACAGGCTGTCACTCCAGGACCTTGCTTCAGACCTGTAAGCTCTCCCATCCATTAAACCATTGATATTTCTGTCAGTGACACTGGACCCTTTCTATGATCCTGTGGCTGAGTAAGTACAGGTATTGTAAGCCTGAGGTTGCAGCCCAACAATACTCTAGTGTTCTTTAATGGACATGTGAGTATCTCCCTGAAACTCATACCTAGGAGGAGATTGCTGCTCGCCACTGTATTTCTATTCCCCATGCACTGATTATGACAAACTGCCCTTCGGAATGCTTGCACCAGCCAACACTTCCTCAATGTGCGTCAGTACACATCCAAAAGGTTTGAAGGAAGCATCTTGTCTTACTCATACTTCTCTTATAATTTGTTCAGCAACTGTCGTATCAGTTCAGTTCAGTTCAGTCGCTCAGTCGTGTCCGACTCTTTGCAACCCCATGAATATAGTCCTAGCTCAATACATTTATAAACTTCAGTCAGAAAACATAGTCCATAGACATAAGAAAAAAGTTGGTTCTAATACCAAAAAGCACTCTTCACAAAATAAGAATGCGCATTACTAAAGTCACTTTTCTTTTTAGGCTTAATAACTTCATTTTCGTTCACATTCAAATGTAGAAAAATTGCTATCACTATTGTTTTCTTTCCTCTATTGAATTTCTCTGGGTGAATTATTGACATAACAAAAATCTATTTCATATTATATCGTGTTAAAAAATAGTTTAAAGTCAATGACTCAACTCAGTTTTCAAATTACCCTTGCCTCCTACTTATCTTTATTCTTCATTATGATGACTTGGTTCTTCAAAGAACTTTGTTTTCTTCACTAGAACCAGGTATATTGAAGATGAAATTGTGTTGTTATGTAAGAAGAAACCTCTTAAATTCAACCTGTTAACAATGTAAACTCTAGTCTTGACAGCAGCTTTCGATATATTGTACTTTGGAAAATTTACAGTTTCTACTAAGAAAGCTAATCTTTTTTTTTTCCCTCTCCCTCTAAATTGGTACCTGTCCCAGAACTAAGGCAATAAACATAAGCATTATTTTTCCAAAGGCCTAGTTGCTATTTCAAATTGATGTTTAATAAGATGTTCTGTATCAAATACCTTATTTCATGAAGTTTGAGACCATAATACTTCCAAACAATAATATGGGACTTTGAGATAGATGGAATAATTTGTAGAAACATTAGTTTGCCATTCACTTCTATTTCCTTTAAGATATATGCTTTTTCTTTGTTTATAGATGACTTTTTCTGCATAATTGCCATAGTCATCTTCAGTTTTACAATCTTTGTCACAAAGTAAATGCATTAAAATACATTGTGCTTTTATCTCTGTGATATTTCAGAGTTTTTCATAAACATGAACTAATCTATACACCTTATGACACAGTATAACAACAGTTTGTTCTCATTCAAATTAGTTGATTCTCTGTTGAAAAAATAATATTTTTGTTGATAATGACCTTATCCTCAGGTTCATAATAATAAATAATCATTTAAATAAAGTCAAAAGGTCAAACATGTTGCTTAAAATTATTAATTTCATTTTTCCAATAGAAGAAGGGATCCATCCCTACCTTGTTGATACTGTTTTAAGGATATCAGTACACAAAATGATATCACTGAAAAAGATTTGATGACCCAACTAAATTATAGTGTCAGTTGCTGGACTAAATGAAAAATAAAAATTATTTAAATATGACAGAACTTTATTTCTGCCTCATGTAACAAACTACATTGAAGAATCCCAGGGCTGATATGAAGGCTCAGCAGTGTCAAGGACCAGACTTTTTCTATCTTGTTGCTCTGCCATCCTAACATCTTGATTTCACCCATGTGATCCAGAAGTAATCACCACCATATTCACCTTCCAGTTGGAAGAAGAGGGAAGGAGAAAGAAGGAGACAAGAGGCATGCGTCTTCTTTTGAAGGTCATGAATCAGAGATGGAAAGTATCATTTCTAATGAAATCCCTTTGATCAAAGTTTCACGTGGGCCTATATAATTCCAAAAAAGAATTGAAAATATAATCTTTATTCTAGGTGGCTCTCTACCCAGCTAAAATTCAGGAGCTCTATTAAAATAGAAAAGGAGAAGAATTGATATTGGAAAATAAGTGGCCATATGCCCCATACATTGTAGTTTAATTTCAATTTATTTTCCCCATCCAGAATGGGTGCCACTTAAAAATGTGTGAAAACAATCCTAACATTTTATTCACAGGTAAGGAGGTGGCAAGCCTGAATAAGCAGTAAGATTTTCATTTCTGTGAATATTCTATTTGTCAGCCGCAAAACTCCCAGACTTCCAGAGTAATAGTAAACAGAGACACAAGGGTCCTATAAGTGGAGGAATGATTCAAATGGATTCAAAACTCTTCACGTTTATCTTCCAATGTTATTTTTACATTGTATCAAAGGGAGTCTCTATATTTAAAATATAATTGCTGTACAATTCCTTATTTGTGAGTGAAACAGCTCCTACTTTGTGCCTGAAAAGGAAGTCTAGGTGTTTCTAGACAAGTTTTGAGCAGGAGCAAAACTCAGAAATGCAACTGGCAGGATGGGAGAGGTGAGCTATATTTTAACTGTATGGCATAACGTAGTCAATAGAATGGATAATTAATTCTCCCCACATTTTTTGTATAGCTACTGCTGTTAGTGCTCATCAAGATTCCTCCTAGGGCCCTAAGAAGTTCATACCCTAAGTGCTGCAGGCATTGGGAGCTGAAGCTCACATCTGCACCATTTCCAGGGGATAACCTTTAGTTGACAGCAGCTGCCTTGCTTGGATATGCCTGCATTTTACCCTGATCCATAGCCAACAACCAGCAGGGTATCATTTAAAAGTTCACACCATTGCCTCCAGTTGAATCTAACTCCCCAACACTTCCAGTAAGATCAGATTGCCTGTAGACTCTCTCCTAGAACCACACCTTGTTTACCTTCTTCCCTTCCCTTATCTTCTCTCCTTCAATAAACCCCTGAGGCTCTGCTTCTGAAGAAATCACACTAAGATGTTTTTCTTTAAGTAGACTTAGTTTTTGTTAACATGAAGAGTAATGAGATGGGCAGATATCACACTCAATCCATGTCATCATAAACTATCAATTTCGTTCAGTCAGTTCAGTCGCTAAATCGTGTTCGACTCCTTGCGATCCCATGAACCGCAGCACGCCAGGCCTCCCTGTCCATCACCAACTCCCGTAGTTTACTCAAACTCATGTCCATCGAATCGGTGATGCCATCCAGCCATCTTATCTTCTGTCGTCCCATTCTCCTCCAGCGCCCAATCCCTCCCATCATCAGGGTATTTTCCAATGAGTCAACGCTTCGCATGAGGTGGCCAAAGTATTGGAGTTTCAGCCTCAGCATCAGTCCTTCCAATGAACACCCAGGACTGATCTCCTTTAGGATGGACTGGTTGGGTCTCCTTGCAGGCCAAGGGACTCTTGAGGGTCTTCTCCAACACCACAGTTCAAAAGCATCAATTTTTTGGTGCTCAGCTTCCTTCACAGTCCAACTCTCATATCCATGCAGGACCACTGGAAAAAAACATAGCCTTGACTAGATGGACCTTTGTTGGCAAAGTAATGTGTCTGCTTTTTACTATGCTGCCTAGGTTGGTCATAACTTTCCTTCCAGGGAGTAAGTGTCTTTTAATTTCATGGCTGAAATCACCATCTGCAGTGATTTTGAAGCCCCCAAAAATAAAGTCTGACACTGCTTACACTGTTTCCCCATTTATTTGCCATGAACTAATGGGACCAGATGTCATGATCTTAGTTTTTTGAATGCTGAGCTTTAAGCCAACTTTTTCACTCTCTTCTTTCACTTTCATCAAGAGTCTTTTTAGTTCCTCTTCACTTTCTATCATAAGGGAGGTGTCATCTGCATATCTAAGGTTATAGATATTTCTCCCAGCAATCTTGATTCCAGCTTGTGCTTCATCCAGCCCAGCGTTTCTCATGATGTACTCTGCATATAAGTCAAATAAGCAGGGTGACAATATACAGCCTTGACATACTCCTTTTCCTATTTGGAACCAGTCTGTTGTTCCATGTCCAGTTCTAACTGTTGCTTCCTGACCTTCATACAGGTTTCTCAAGAGGCAGGTCAGGTGGTCTGGTATTCCCATCTCTTTCAGAATTTTCCACAGTTTATTGTGATCCAAACAGTCAACGGCTTTGTCAAAGCCAATAAAGCAGAAATAGATGTTTTTCTGGAACTGTCTTGCTTTCTCGATTATCCAGCGGATGTTGGCAATTTGATCTCTGGTTCCTCTGCCTTTTCTAAAACCAGCTTGAACATCTGGAAGTTCATGGTTCACGTATTGCTGAAGCCTGGCTTGGAGAATTTTGAGATTACTTTACTAGCGTGTGAGATGAATGCAATTGTGCAGTAGTTTGAACATTCTTTGGGATTGGAATGAAAACTGACCTTTTCCAGTCCTGTGGCCACTGCTGAGCTTTCCAAATTTGCTGGCATATTGAGTGCAGCACTTTCACAGCATCATCTTTCAGGATTTGAAATAGCTCAACTGGAATTCCATCACATCCACTAGCTTTGTTCATAGTGATGCTTTCTAAGGCCCACCTGACTTCACATTCCAGGATGTCTGGCTCTAGGTGAGTGATCACACCATCGTGATTATCTGGGTCATGAAGATCTTTTTTGTACAGTTCTTCTGTGTATTCTTGCCACCTCTTCTTAATATCTTTTGCTTCTGTTAGGTCCATACCATTCTGTCCTTTATTGAACCTGTCTTTGCATGAAATGTTCCCTTGGTATCTCTAATTTTCTTGAAGAGATCTCTAGTCTTTCCCATTCTGTTGTTTTCCTGTATTTCTTTGCATTGATTGCTGAGGAAGGCTTTCTTCTCTCTCCTGGCTATTCTTTGGAACTCTGCATTCAAATAGGAATATCTTTCCCTTTCTCCCTTCCTTTTCACATCTCCTCTTTTCACAGCTATTTGTAAGGCCTCCTCAGACAGCCATTCTGCCTTTTTGCATTTCTTTTCCATGGAGATGGTCTTGATTCCTGTGTCCTGTACAATGTCATGAACCTCCATCCATAGTTCACCAGGCTCTCTGTCTATCAGATCTAGTCCGTTGAATCTATTTCTCACTTCCACTGTATAGTCATAAGGGATTTGATTTAGGTCATACCTGAATAGTCTAGTGGTTTTCCCTACTTTTTTCAATTTAAGTCTGAATTTGGCAATAAGGAGTTCATGATCTGAGCCACAGTCAGCTCCCGGTCTTGTTTTTGTTGACTGTATAGAGCTTCTCCATCTTTGGCTGAAAGAATATAATCAATCTGATTTTGGTGTTGACCATCTGGTGATGTCCATGTGTAGAGTCTTCTCTTGTGTTGTTGGAAGAGGGTGTTTGCTATGACCAGTGTGTTCTCTTGGAAAAACTCTATTAGCCTTTGCCCTGCTTCATTCTGTACTCCAAGGCCAAATTTGCCTGTTATTCTGGGTGCTTCTTGACTTGCTACTTTTGCATTCCAGTCCCCTATAATGAAAATGACGTCTTTTTTGGATGTTAGTTCTAGAAGGTCTTGTAGATCTTCATAGAACCATTCAACTTCAGCTTCTTCAGCATTACTGGTTGGGGCATAGGCTTGGATTACAATGATATTGAATAGTTTGCCTTGGAAATGAACAGAGATCATTCTGTTGCTTTTGAGAATGCATCCAAGTACTGCATTTCAGACTCTTTCGTTGACCTTGGTGGCTACTTCATTTCTTTGAAGGGATTCTTGCCCACAGTAGTAGATATAATGGTCATCTGAGTTAAATTCACCCATTCCAGTCCATTTTAGTTCACTGATTCCTAGAATGTCAACATTCATTCTTGCCATCTCCTGTTTGACCACTTCCAATTTGCCTTGATTCATGGTCCTAACATCCCATGTTCCTTTGCAATATTGCTGTTTACAGCATCAGACCTTGCTTCTATCACCAGTCACATCCACAACTGTGTATTGTTTTTGCTTTGGCTCCATCCCTTCATTCTTTCTGAAGTTATTTCTCCACTGATCTCCAGTGGCATATTGGGCACCTACTGACCTGGGGAGTTCCTCTTTCAGTGTCCTATCATTTTGCCTTTTCATACTGTTCATGGGGTTCTCAAGGCAAGAATACTGAAGTGGTTTGCCATTCCCTTTTCCAGTGGACCACATTCTGTCAGACCTCTCCACCATGACCCATCTGTCTTGGGTGGCCCCACACGGCATGGCTTTGTTTCATTGAGCTAGACAAGACTGTGGTCTGTGTGATCAGATTGGCTAGTTTTCTGTGATTATGGCTTCAGTGTGCCTGCCCTTTGATTAGGAACATCCAAATATTTTCACTAATGATTCAGTTAAGCAGAAAATACTACATGTGGACTTCAGGGCACAAATTAATATTGCATGTTCAATCTATTCAATACTAAATATTTGAGTCATAAAAGATATAGAATTATAGGCCTAATGCTAGTCAATAAATAACATTATTGTACAACACGTGTAAAAACATGTATAGTAACATTCTACCATAATGTAATGAGAAAAAATACTAATTACATAAGATGAAGTCTTGTTATTACGAGTTAATGAAATAGTCTAGGTAAGCCTACTGAAAAGAACAGGAGTCAATCTCCAATTATGCTATCATATACTCAAATATACATTATCACAAGGCTATTATTACATGACATCCTCTATATGATTACTTGAATATTCTTAAGATCTACAAAACGTATTTTATCCTGGAACATCTCAATCTGACTCTGCCTTGCATCTAATTCAGTATTAACAGTTTATGGGAAAAAATATTTTTCAAAATTACATGAGATGTAAAAAGTCCCCAAAGTTAATTACATGGCCCCAAATCTCAGGATATTTCTAAGTACATTTACATTTATAAAATATTATTTCACACTTTCTATTAGGCATTTTTATTTTTAACCTAATCGGTTTCACTTAAAACTGTCATATTGATTGAACCTGCTAATTCTTGAGATTTGCAGCTCAAAGTCAACCACAAGAATTTAAAATGATTCTGGTTCCTACTACTGTTTCCAGAAAAAGGGACTACTTCTAGATTAACATTCCTGATATCTTCCCTCATCTTCTTACTCATTCTTTCTCATGGAGAGAAAGTGAAATAACTGATTGAGGTGTCCACATTTAATGAATGAGTGGAGACAATCTACTAAAAATAACTAAGGAATCATTTTCTTTTCTTCCATCTCCAACCCTGACCAATGTAACTCAGAATGAAAATAAGTGTGTCAGCTCTTCCAACCCAAACTTGAGTTCAGTTCAGTAGCTCAGTCATGGCCAACTCTTTGCAACCCCATGAACCACAGCATGTCAGGCATTCCTGTCCATCAGCAACTCCTGGAGTTTACCCAAACTCATGTCCATTGAGTCTCCTCCTGCCCTCAATCTTTCCCAGCATCAGGGTCTTTTCAAAGGAGTCAGCTCTTTGTATCAGGTGGCCAAAGTATTGGAGTTTCAGCTTCAGCATCAGTCCTTCCAATGAACACCCAGGACTGATCTCCTTTAGGATGGACTGGCTGGATCTCCTTGCAGTCCAAGGGACTCTCAAGAGTCTTCTCCAACACCACAGATCAAAAACATCAATTCTTCGGTGCTCAGCTTTCTTTATAGTCCAACTCTCACATCCATACATGACCACTGGAAAAACCATAGCCTTGACTAGATGGACCTTTGTTGGCAAAGTAATGTCTTTGCTTTTTAATACGCTGTCTAGGTTGGTCATAACTTTCCTTCCAGGGAGTAAGTGTCTTTTAATTTCATGGCTGCAATCACCATCTGCAGTGATCTTGGAGCCAAAAAAAATAGTCTGCCACTGTTTCCCCATCTATTTGCCATGAAGTGATGGGACCAGATGCCATGATCTTAGTTTTTTGAATGTTGAGTTTTAAGCCAACTTTTTCACTCTCTTCTTTCACGTTCATCAAGAGGCTCTTTTGTTCCTCTTCACTTTCTGCCATAAGGGTGGTGTCTGAGGTTATTTTTAGACAATTGTCTAAACTGGCAGTAGGTGGATGTGCCAGCAAGCCCATTTACCTATAATTAGGTCATTACTTTTAATCAAATGTTTACCAATAATTAAGGTGCAATATTTATCTACTTTTTGGGTGTCTCTCTCTCCCTCTCTCTCTCTCTCTTTTTTTTTTTTAACAAAACTAGGACAGAAAAGAGAAGATGGTTATTCACTGATCATATAAAACCCAGTCCATTCTTATTCATCAAAATCTATTTGTCCCTGCTGATATGGTGACTTATTTCCATGAAATAGTCTGATAACCCCACAAACTGTGTAACTGTACTCAGCTCAGGGCACTTCAGCACAAGCAAATGTACTCTCTGTATTTGCAATTAAGCCAACAGACATATCCATTTGAAAGCTAATGTAAACTTTTACCCTTGAAGAAATCATTTATTCATATTTTTTATTCATATTCATACCTTTATTCATATTTTTAAAGTTGGTTTATTTTTCAAAGTTGGGTTATCAGAAGTCTATACTTAAAAGAAAAAAAAAAAAACTTTGCCTGAACAAACAGCACAATATAAACAAAAAATATTTATAACAAAACCGTGAACTATCATTTTCTTTTTTCTCCTATATTTCATATGATCACCCGATCATTGTTAAAGTGTTTCTTTAACATTTTTTAAAAAGTCATTTTGTTGTATGTAACAAACATTTATTCAACCTTAACAAGAGAAAAAGAAACAAAAAGAGCACATTTTGTGTTTCTCATATGTTATAAACTGCTGAAATGGGGAAAAGATTTCACCTCTCTTAAAATCATCTTTTCTTCTTACTATACACTGGGAAATCTCATGCATTAATACTTCAGGACTTTGTATTCCATCTCTATATTTTTGATTGTCATTTTTTTGTGTGTCCAACATTAGAATATTTACTCGTTTGCTCAGTATATAATACAAAAAAAAATAATTTGGAATTGCTTTAACCATATCACTACCAAAACAAACTTTATAAGAAAAGTTTATAATTTTTTTCAGTTCTCTTTATTCTTAGAATGCATCTCTCTGAGGATACAGAATATAGCATTTCAAAGTTACATGGATTAATTTCAATGTGATATTCTCTCAATGAGGTCTGACATTAAATTTCTTTGGCTTTGCCTTTCTTCAGTATGAGGCTCCTTTTTGTCTCCATCTTTGTTGATTTATTTAATTTTTTTTTTTTTTTTTTTTTTTGTGAAACACATGGCTCAAAATCAAAACTTCTAAATAAATACACAGAAAAATCATAGTCACATCTGTATTCCCACCTAATTCACATGATAATCAACTTCACTACTTTCTCTAGTAAAGGTTCATTTGTTTTAGCAAAATTAATCAAATATCTATGTAGTATAAATTCTTGTTATTTCTTAGAGGAAAGACAGCATGTTAAATGTATACATTTGCACTGAGCTTTTTCCATACAATAGCATATCCTAGAAATTGCTCTATGTTACCTTAAAGATATCTATCTCTATTGTTATTTGTATTTATTTGCTCTTTAGCAGCTACATAATACTTCAGAGTGTGAATGTACCTGAGCATATTAAACTTTCTACATGATATTTAAGTTGTTTTTCAGTTTTTTCCTAGCTCCACAGTGAATAATCTTGCGCGTATGTTTACTTGTATTTTTTACAGGTTGCATCTTCACACTAACTTCCTGCAGGTGGGATTGCTGGGTCTTTGTAAATGAAACAAAACTATAATTGTATAGCACAGGGAATTATAGTCATTACCTGTCATTACTAATATTGGTGATTTGTTTCTATTGGATTTCATTTTGGTTAGTCTTACTAAGTATTCACTAGTTTTCGTCTTTTAGAAACGTAGTTTTGATTTTACTGATTTTACCTATTGTGTGTTTTCATTAAATTCTGTTCTTTATTATTTCCCCTCACTGTACTTTATTTAGGTTTAAACTGCTGCTCTTTTGCTAACTTCTTCAGATTGATACATATAGATCATTTATTTTCAGGCTTTTCCTTCACATATGTACATTGAGGGCTATTTTTTTTTTCTCTGAAGATGTATTCAGTCCCATACCACAAATGTTATTTATTCTCTTTTCATTATACTTAAACTCAAAACATTTTCTATTAACAATATTTTATTAATAATTCTTCTTTTATGTATGGATTATTTCGTTTTCAAACTTTAGGAGATTTTCTACTTACTTTCTTATGTACTGATTTCAAATTCAAATCTATTATAGTCAGAATATACTCTGTATTATTTCAGTTTTATGAAGTATTCTGAGACTTGCTTTTTGTATGTTTAGTCCACTAGTCCACCATGTGAAAATCTGGGGAAATATTCCAAGTACACTCATGTATATTGATTATTTGGGTACAGTGCTCTATATTGTCAATTAGGGTTAAGTTGATTAGCCTTTGTTTTCAATTATTCTGTACTTTTACTGATTTTTTTCTGCTTTATCTATAGCTTTCTGGAAATTTTGCATTAAAAATCTTTCCCTATGATCATGGATTTATATATTTATTAATTCTTTCAGTGTTTATAAACTATGTAATTAGGTGCATATAAATTTAAAATTGTTATATATTCCTGATGAATTGACCCCTTTATCATTATTAAATGTCCCTCTTTACCTCCAGTAATGCTTCCTGTCTTAAAATCTATTATATCTAATATGGGCATAGTTACATAAAATTTATGCTAGTTGCTGTTTGAATGTTACACCTTTTTTTCTTTTACTTAAATTTCCACTTATATGTGGGTCTTTATATTTAAGATTTAAGTTTTTATCTCTTGTCTGCAGCATATAATTGTCTTGTCTGGAATCTTTGACTATTAGTTATAGAGTTTAATAATCTTATTATGAATTTAATCAAGTATTGATACATTTGGATTTACTACTATCTTAGTATTTTATTCTATTTACCCCACTTCTTTTAACTTTCCTTTTCTCTCCCTTTCTAACTTCTTTTGAGTTTATCAACTATTTTTCATTGTATTTTTGTCCTCTATTACCTTTTAAGATATACATTCACTAACTTTTAAAATTTTATTTTATTATACTTGTGTTTTGGGTGGTTCTTCCAGGAATCCTTCAATTCCTAAATCTTATATATATGTGTGTGTGTGTGTGTGTGTGTGTATGTACATATATATATTTATATAAATTAGCATTCCTAGACAGTGCAAGGATATTAAAACACTTTAACTTCAATTACCCCTTTCTACTTTTGTGCTAGTCTTGTCATGTATTTTGATCAAATACCACAGTGCATTATTATTGATCTTTATAGTCACTATTTATTTGAATATACTCACAACTTCACCATTTACGTTGTTAGTCTTCCCCTCTCTGCTTTCATTCTTCCCTATGAGGTGATGCTCCTTCTGTTTAAACAAATATTTCCTTTTAGGAGTTTTTGCTGGCATCAAATATTTCCTGTCTTGTTTTTTGTTTATAAGGAAATTTCTTTTGTCTTCATTTTTGATAGATATTTCCACTAAGAGGAGAATTTTAAGATAACCTTTTTTTTACCATTTATGGTTTTCATATAGGTCTCTTCTGGCTTCCACATTTTTGCACAAGAAATAAGTTAAAAATTGTAGAACTGTTACTTTAATTTTGTCTTTTTTTTCCTCCAAGATTTTTCCCTTTGTCATTACTTTATATTACTTTTACTAAAATGTGCCTGGGTGTCATTTTCTTTGTCTCCATCCTGTTTAGTCTTTTAGGGTTTCTTGAATCTGTAGCTTAATATCTTTCATCAATTTTGGATAATTTGGGGCCTTTATTCAGGTCTTTCTTACTCTCTTAAAAGTCTATGCATCACATATATAAATTATTTATGTATTAGATGCCTCTTATGCTCTTTTCTGTACTCTTAGTCCTTTTGAATATTTTTTACTGATTTATCTATCTTATTCACTAATCTTTCTTGTAACTCTATGATAGCCTGTCAGCAAGGAAGCTGATCTCCTTAATGCAGTCAGGGATTAAGCTACTTGTAACTGGTTTTAGGCTTGGTCTTCTAATTTGCTATTATTCCCAGTGTATACTTCTCCAGAAGGCTTAACTAAATACCTAGAAGATTTGATGTAGTCAAATCTTGCTAGACTTTGAATTCAGTTTTTAATCTCCAAACGGCACTGTAATTCTCTGCCTCTTTGCAACTGTCTGCTTTTAGCTTCTGAGCCTTTCCACCCACACTGCATATGCACTAACAAATGACTCAAAGAGAAAAGCTGCCAAGAATAACACACTTAACTAGTTTTCCTCCTCTCTGGAATCTAGGGTCTCCAAGTTTTTGTTGCCTTGATTGGTTTCTGGTGTGTTCCAACAATTTTAAAATCAAATCCAGCTTTATTTTTGCTCTCAGTGGGAGGGTGGTCTGCTACAAACCAGTTCTTCCTAGCTGGAGTATGAAATTTTAGATATTTTTATAAATCTATGTTAATGATAACTCCTCCATGAAACTTTTTTCTTATCATCTTATCAGAAATAATTTCTTCCTCCACTAAATTCCTGTGAATATAGAGATTAATAGGATAGAATCTGGAGCCATTTGACTCGACCATGACTTTGGACAAGTTATCTAATTTTCTTTTTCCTCAGTTTTCTCTTTAATAAGATGGAAATAAAATGTGCACTTATGGCATAGTGTTGTTAGAAAGATTAAATAAGATGATATATGTAAAACACATAGCAAGCATTATGTGTTAGATATTCTTAGTAATATCATTAGTAATATGATATCACCTTTCATTAAATATTTTCTTATTTGAGCATATATTAATACAGACCTAACAATCGTACATTCTCTGAGAGGAAGTGTCTTCTTCATCTTTATTTCCAGGCCTTGAGTGCTGCCACACATGTCTATTCATTGCTTTAATAAATGAATATAAAATTAACTATATATACTCAGATTGGTTAATTTAATGAAATGAAATGGCAATTTGTTTTGAAAGACCCATGGAGAGGGAAAGAAGTTTATTTTTTGCAAATAAGAACTGGATCTGTAGATTTTCCATATCCATTTTTACACTATTTAGCTCCTTAAAAGAAGAAATTGAGTTTTTGTGATGTCTTTATTTCAGCACTTAGCTCAGTTCTCGGTTAATGATAGATGCTCAACTAGTGTTTGTTGAGTGACTGAAGCAACGCTCATTCTGTCTTATTTATTACTATGCACTAATGATCTAAAGTGGTTTTATTGAAAGTTCTTATTTATCTAGATTTCAACTTATCAAATCTTCGCCAAAATTAAAAAAAGCTGCAATTTTTCTTTGAAGAGTCAGTTTTATTTCTCCTTTAGTGAGCTGTATTCCACTGACTATTTTAAAAGCTTCTTTTAAATAATTTGCATCAGGCAGTTGTGCTTCTATTATGCTAAACTCTTATCACACAAGTGTGGCCCAGATGTCCATAGACCAAATAACTTAAACATCTTCTCACATGCTACAGAAGACAAAAAGAAATTTTCTATATTTTTTAAGCCAAGATTGCCCTTTTAAATTTTTGATCCTTATCTTTTTTTTTTTTTTTTCCATATAGCCAAAGTCTCATGGATCTTATTTTCTATATGTTGCCATTCAGAGATGTCCTTTGATGACAACAAGAAACTGTTCAAAGATTTGATCTGGACAACAGAGAACCACAGAGCTATGTTACTTCTTTTTTCTTTGCCTTGACCTTACCTGGAAGAAAGTACTCCTTTAGGCTCAAACTCTTGAAAATGATTGAAGTGTCTCTTAGGATGTACTTAGGTCATAGAAGAAAAAAAAAAATCATTTAAGTTCCATTCAAGGTACAGCCTCCCTTTACTGTATAGATTAAATTGGAAGGTACTATTGGGAAGGGAAAGAGGATCATGAGTATTTAAGGTTTATCATAAATGAGAAGTCTGTGAACAAAGCCTGCCCATGAGACTGAGGACTGTGTCACATTACTTCTTAAAATCAAATGTGCAAAAAAAGGAGTACTCATAATACAATCACACCAAAGAACAAAAATTCAGTACATGCCTCATTATCACTCTGAAAAATGCCAGTACCAATGGTCTTTCTTTAAGCACTTGACCACCTTTTGACATTTTTCCTTTAAGTCACATCGTCTTTGGCAGCTCACACAGCAACAAAAAAATTATGTTTCTTGTCGATTATAAGTCCTTTAATGTTTTCTTTCTCACAGATTTTTGAAATGGGAAAAATACATGAGAAAGACATTTCTTTAGCTGAAGAGAGAAAGGAAATGTTTGCCATAAAATGACTCACTGCCAAAGTTACTATTTTACTAGACAAGAGAACCAGCGGTCTTGGAATAAGTGTTTACAATAACAATGTTAAGTATCCATTTATCTATTTGACCACGTTAATTAAAAATGCTATGTACCAGACACTGCAAAATGGCAAGTGAATTTATACTTGCAATGATGCCGATTTGATCCAAGTTTTCTACACTCAGCATATAGATTGTAAAACAATGCTATTGGGTGAGATTATATAAACCCTATACTATAGCTTTAAAGGTAAATAAAACAACTCCACTCCAAATTATTTCTCACTCCAACTGCTTTTACTATCCTATACTCCATATCGTAGAGTCCGCTGGTAAATAAATAACGTGCAATCCATTTTCCTTATTGTCATTGAAAACATAGTATTCATTCAGTGATTCTTTTATTCAACAAACATTCTGATTCTATTGTATGCAAGAACAAACTATCCATACCCCAGTTCACTGTACTCCATATTGTTGAGATTTTGGGGTCTAAGACAGGGATCAGTACTTTTATCTACAAAAGACCAGGAAATAAATATCTTACAACTGTAAGAAGGAATGAATTTGAATCAGTTGAGATGAGGTGGATGAATCTAGAGAAAGTTATACAGAATGACGTAAGTCAGAAAAAGGAAAACAAATATCATATGTTGATGCATATATATGGATTGTAGGAAAATGGTACTGATGAACCCATTTACAGGAATAGAGATGCTGACATAAAGCATGGTCTTGTGGACATAATGGGGGAAGGAGAGGGTAGGAGGAATCAAGAGAATAGCACTGACACGTGTATACTACCATATGTAAAACTATTAATCGGAAGCTGCTATACAACACAGGGAGCCCAGCCTAATGACTCCCCTCTGATACCCAGAGGCGTGGGGTGGGGCGTGGGAGGGAGGCCCAAGAGGGAGTGGATATGTAGATACATATGGCTGATGCATGTTGTTATACGACAGAAACCAACATAACATTGTAAAGCAATTATCTTCCAATCAAAAAAAGAAAGAAAAAGAAAAAAATAAATAAGTATCTTAGACATTGCAAATCACAGAGCACTCTCCTGGAGATGCTGCTGTTGCTTTTTTTTTTTCTTATTCTCCTCTTTCTCTGTTCCTGCCTCTTCTTTCTCCTCTTCAACCACTTAAAAATGTAAAAATCATTTTTTAGCTTATGGACTGTGCAAAATACAGGCCTTGGGCTGGATTTGACCAGCAAACCATCGTTTGCCAGCCCTTGGCCTTAGGGCACGTCTTTATCAAAATATGTTGAGTTTAAAACTCACTCTCATCCTCTTTAGAGTTTCCTTGTCACCAAACAGGAATATTGAGTTTCATGATTCTCTTCCCAGCATTCAATTTCTGCTTCAGTTTCCAGAGGGTAACTTGATTAAACTAGGGAACACACACATTTTATTTAGGAACCACTTTTGCTATGAAACATAATGGTTGTAACTCAACCCAGACTGAAGACCCCTTCAATATTGCTATACAGAATAATTTTTGTCTCAATGATTTAAAATCTCTTGAACAAAACCTAAGATTTTTATTTCCCTCTTAGATACAAAAATCCAACAAGATGATCTTTCATATAAAAGGAACAATGTGTTTTAAAATTTGATTCTTAAAGAATAAACATACTGCTCTTTTAAATTGTTAATACCTAACCTCTAGAATCTGTCCTCAAGGATTCCAAAATAGTTTTGCCAAGGCTTAGAAAATAGAAATGGTCATGCACAGACACACACACACAGATCTGGAAAACACACTGACAGATCAACACATGTGACAATGAAGACAGTAGATTGAATTTTGTATTATGGCTCTTGGAATCAATATCACTTGCTTAGTCTTCTACCTAATATGTGTATAAAAGGGTTGTTGTTGTTCAGTTGGTAAGTTATGTCCAACTCTTTGTGACCCCATGGACTGTTACCCGCCAGGCTCCTCTGTCCATTGCCTGGGATTCTCCAGGCAAGAATACTGGAGCGGGTTGCCATTTCCTATTCCAGGGGATCTTCCCAACCCAGAGATCGAATCAGCATCTCCTGTGTCTCTTGCATTGGCAGGCGGATTCTTTACACTGAGCCACCTGGGACGTGGTAGATATAGATGATATAGATGTAGGTATAGAAATAGGTTATATATAAAGATATAGTAAACACCCCAAATAATGATGGTTTAAACAAGTTAGGTATTTGTCACTTAAAAGTCTTGATGTAATTAATTCATGGCTTGTATGGCAGCTCCATAGTCATCTGGGACCCAGGCAGTATCTGTCCTGCTTTTTTTTAATCCCCAGGATGAGTCCCTCAACCTCATGGCCCAAGATATGGCTTCAGCTCACAAAGGGCAGAGAAAGGACCATATCTCTTTCATTAAAAAGAAATTCTAGAAGCAGCACATCACCTTAGCTAGAACTTAGTCTGAAATTACAGCAGGCTGCAGGGTTAAGAAACACACTCTTCCAAGAGACATGAAAATCTTGTGTTCAAGAGAACAGATATTGAGAAGCAAACAACTCTTTCCCTACACTGATCAGAATGTTTTGAGATCATTTATTGACATTGAAAACTAATAGAATTATCTATAAAGGAGAAAGCCATACAGGTACTTCTGACACAATAAGTAGAACAAATAAGCATACCATTTAAAGTTACCTGGAAATATTAAGTGAAGGCTTAAGAAACTTGATTAGAAGACATTAGATGACAAAATCAATATAATACATTTTTATATCAGCACTACTTGTGATATTTCTAACTAGCAACAAGAATGAGAGGGAACATTTGTAGTTTGGAGTGTCCCTTATCCAACTTCTTTTTGTTTGGTTAGCTCTGTGCCCAGTTTTCTTCAGAAGATTCACCCCTCCTCCTCTGGTACAGTCTTGGTGGAAATATCAATAGATACTCTGCTCAACTGACGGTCTTTAGAACTAAGGTAAACCGATAAGGTTCTCTTTGGATACACTGAAACCAAATCAAAACGGCACCAAGTTGCAGTGATTCAATTCTGTGCCTTTCTGATAAACTGTCAAACACATAACATCCTCAATTCCCATTCTATCTGAAATATACATCTATATACACATTTATTTATTTCATTGAAACAGCCCAAATTATTCCAATGAATTCTCTTTTGGTTTGTTTTAGGAAGCATCATATCTTGCAACTTACAAACAATGACAAAAATCTGGCTAAATCTGGATAATAAATTGTGTACCGGGGTAAATATAAGATATATACATGTACACACATACACGTACACACTAATAGGACTCATGAAAAAGAGAACAGAATTTTACTATATTGCTTTCTCTTTTGTGTATACTTGGTTTATTATATTTTTTTTGCATGTATATGCTGAAGGGTGAAATATCCTACTCTAATTGTTTGAGAAACAATGGGAGGAAGTGATAGCTGGGAGAGAAAGCACATGATTTGGTAGATGGGGAAAGGTAAAATGAAACATTTTTAGAACAGATGGAGTATCTACCCAGCAGCCTAATGATCTTAAGAAAGTGATTTTTCTGGGTTATACACAAGTCTAATATTTTTAAAGCCCTTGTTCCTAAGGATAAAATCATGCAATACAAATGAAAACACAATGTGTGGATTAAATGCCTCTGGTTATATGAATACTGAGGGCTTTTTTTTTTTAATGTATGTGTGTGTCTTTATTACTGCTCTTCTATTGTCATTTCAAAAAATGAATTCTAAGACAGCCCTTCTAAAAGGTACTTTAGGCTTAATGGCTACAGCATTTCTGAAAATGTTCAGAGGGTCAAATTGATTCAATTATTTTCATTTGGATAAAAGGAACAAACATTTTTGAGAGTCTACTATGTTGGTTCTTAACCCCATTTGAATATTAGATTCACAAGAGAGCTCTTAAAAATGCAGATTTCCAGAACATTTAAAGTCCTCCTCCGCATCACTGTGATTTTGATACATCTAGTAAGTGCTAAGGATTGTACCTTATGTTCTTTATATATAAGATCATACAGGGTAGTGGAGCAATTAAGAGGTCAGGCTCTGAACCCAGATTTCATTCAAATCCTGCTTAAGCACAATTGGCTAGATAACTTTGGGCAATTTACTTAACCTCATTGTATTTTGTGTTCCTCTGCTATGAAATGAGGACAGTGTTAGTGCTTACTTCATTCTATTGTAATTTCTGGGTGGTTAGCATTCATTATTGTGGATTGCATAATAACTGATTTTAAATCCTTATAAAAATCCATTGAAGTTACTATTATTTTCATTTTAAATATAGGGAAACTTAGAGATGAAAAATGATTTTTGCAAGGTCATCTAAGCTAAGACATGGTACATTAGCAATGATGGAGATTATATGAAAAACAATTACTGGAGTGAGTTCTGATCATGGTGACTTCAGACTTGTTACGGAGTGCCTAAGTAGAGAAGGAATGTCAATTGTGTCATGTGGCTCTGTGTCTCAGCAGAGTGATCCAGGCATAGGAATGTACATTTGGGGTCTCTGACATGTAAATTGTGACTGAATACCTGTGATTGAATATGGGAGTAAGAGTGAGCTCATGCAGGAATCACATACAGAAGACAGCAGAAGGTCGCGGGCACAGGTCTTGAGAATGCCAACATCTTACAGGACACATAGTCAAACTGGAGATTCAAAGAAGGCTAAGAAGCCAGAGGCAATAGTAAGCACTGAGAAAGCGTTAACATAGAAAATTAGAGTGAGGAGTTTCACTAGGGAATGTTACTTAAACGTGTTAAATACACCCAAAGGTTTGAGGAAAAAGTTGTCACATAGTTTGAGAAAATTAAAGGTGATGTGGGTCCAAAGGCACAACAGTTAACTAAACTAAATATGTGAGCATAGCAAGTATGAACATCACTTCAAGAAGTCTGGTGCTAAAGGGAAAGAAAGAGGATTATAGATAGGAAAAGATAATGGTAGGGATTAAAAAAAAATAATGGAAAATGCAGGTAATGGATTTGTGGCTCAGTAACAATTTTCTCTGACCACTTTTTTTTAACTGAACCACTTCTGAATGAGTATATCATATGTGTGTCTTTTCAGGCATGGATGTAAATCAGAAGTGTAAACATTTTGAAGACTTTGCACAGTGCGCTTATGAAACTTAACCCCCTTGAGTAGTAAAATGAAGCTACAAGTCAATATTGAGTAGAAAGATTCTTAAGATGTGACAAATGTTACCAAGTAAAAAGAAGGAGCTTATATTTTATTTTAAAGTTAATTGCATACAGGAGAAAATTGAAGTTTTTGTTTTTATTTAATTCCTAATAGTCTAGTATCCAGCAGATTTTGGCAAAACATTGCTATCATACTACAATGATTTCAAGTTCATATTCTTCATGTTATTGGAGATGGTTTTAAAATTCAATAATTTTATATTAATATGACAAACACTCAAAATTTCTGAATAGAGAATTAAAGATATTTTCTAAAACAAATGTATGGACATGAAAGCAAAAGGAATTTGTGTTTGAAAGAAAATAATGAAGTTTTACAGATCATTCACCATACCACAAAGAGACATGAAGGTTCAAGCATTCTTACTTTTATAGCATCAAAGAATTTCATGTAAGCAATTTACTTTACACTTTTCCCTTTTTATTTTAGAAGTATATCTATATGACACGTGCCTTAGTGGAAATATAACTCAACATAGAGTTACACTGATGATGAGTTACTTCATTTTTTTATGATGTATTAGAATCATTCTTTCTTTCAGTTCTGTGAACAACAATCTTACTCCAAAGGTGGTGACACTAGATTTGCCATTGATTTTGAGCTGTTTTTTCAAGTGAACATTTTAACAGGGAGCCAGTTATATTGCTCACTCAATGGACTGCAGTGGAAAACATAACACCCAAAGACAAAGTAATGAAAATAATATGCGAGTCAAGTACGTGTGTTAGTCACTCAGTCATGGCCAAATCTCTATGACCCCATGGACTGTAGCCCACCAGACTCCTCTCCCCATTGTATTCTCCAGGCAAGAATACTGGAGTAGGTTACCATTTCCTACTCCAGGGGATCTTCCCCACCCAGGCCTATTACTAAATGTTGGGAGACAGTGGGGCAGTGGGATGTAGGGTGAGGCCTCTGGAACAATGTCACAGAGCAGAAACTGATCACCTCCCAAAATGAGATTACACTGAAGTTACAAATAAGAAAATAAAGCCATCTACCAAAATGGAGGAAACTACATTTTAAAGAATATGTGTGTAAAAGGAACTCTTTTAGGTAGGAATATTTGAATGATTGGATCAAGTAAATATTTGTCAGCGGTCTCTTACTCAAGGACAAAGGTTGTGACTCAGTACTTGATAAGAGAAATACAAAAGTAAGCTTTTGGCATCTTTTTGTTGAGCTGTATGATTGATGTGCATATCCTCTGAGGGCAGGAACTGACATATTTTTGTATTCCCTGCTCAGAAAGTCCCTTGTGAGTATTGCATGCTAAATACACATTTGGCATTTGGGGGAAATGTGGGCATTATAAGCATACGGACTTGAGTGCCTACCCTGACCTCACTCAGCACTAGACATACCCATATTTGCAAGTTCCTTAAGCATTCTGAGGTTGATTTCCTTCATTTCTGAATAATAATATATAGGTTGAAGGTTTGTTGCAAGGAGTAAATAATGTAACAATTGTGCAATAATGCTTTAGTGTCTCAATATAATGTTTAAGATTGATGATATTGAATAAATATTAGTTCTATTCTTTTATTCCCTTTATGATTCCTGTTTAAACTTAATTATTGATTCCTGTGAAAACTCAGTGACTTGCATTAATATTCCTGATTTTGGCCCAGGACAGTCCTCCATTACTGATTCTTGGTTTCTGATGCTAGGCCTCACATACTTGCTCTATAGCCATGATCCCCTCCCTTCCCCACCCCACCCCAGACTCCCTCATTTCCAGGACATATACTCTAGAAGTTCTTCTACCACTCTGTCTATCCTTATTTGCTCCAAGTTCCTCTCCATTTTTGACCCAACCATCTGGGTATTGACACTAATGACAGGTCTTGGCTTTTAACTTCCCTTTTCTCACATTGCTTAGTGTCTTTATGGCCTGCTCTGGGAATGTCTTCCTTCATCAACTCCATTCCACATCCAAAACTGTCTTTAAAGTGCAGTTCACCTTACCTCTTCTAGGAAGGCTACTCTCATCTTAGAAACAAAGAACAACTCAATCCTAAATTGACGTCTGGAAAGTGATCCATTCCCAAGTCTTAGATGTGTCATTTTTAATGATGTGTTTGTTGCCTTGCACTAGGTAAGAAGCATCACCCAGGGAGGACCTCTGCAGACCTTGAAGCTTGGATGATTAGAGATTAAATCCAGAATCACTAATCCTGTGTAACACTGGGCTAGTTAGTTCACTTCCTTGTGACTTAATTTCCTTGTAACTGAAATGGAAAGAACTCTTATGTTACAGTGTCTCCCTGAGGATTAGAGATGATACAGATGAAACATTTAGAGTTCCTGAGATAAAATAAGTCCCTATTCAATGATTATTGTTGTTCATGGATTTGTGTGTGTGTGTGTTTTATTGCTTCTCATATTACCTTGCATTTGTCCGTAATGTTTAATCAATGTTGAATTTGTTATAATTTCTCAGAGTGAGACTTCTATTTATATCCTTTTTGTAAATCCAACTCTTGTCTTCCCTGATTAAATACCTAATATATTGTTGCTATGCGTATATTAGGCCTGAATAATTTCAAAATGGATAGATGAAGGATCCAGTTTATATCTATGAATGAAATCACTATTTTTATTGTCATGTCTAAGTACTAACAATTTGAGCTCATAAGATATAGAACTACTAAAATTAAGCTGCTGAATCTTGAGAGAATATGAAGATGGCCTTTGGAATTAAGATTTGTTTATATCTAATATTATTTTATTTTGATATTGTCTGCATTTATTTTACTAATATTTTATTTGTTTATATTTTATACTACTTCATAAAAATTTTAGCAACCAATTTTTAAATGTATGAGTAGCATTATATGTATGAGACTATATGTATGACTATATATGTATATAGTATAATATATGTATACACATATATACATATATATTTACAACAGTGACATTCAAAATAACTTATTTGGATTTATTTATTTGTTCATTTGAATCCAGCTTCATCCAAACACCTGATAAAAATGCCAAAGGACATTACCACATACATGTATCATGGAGATAAATAGAAATATCAAAGGTGTGGTAATTCCCCTCATATACTCTAATTCATGTACTGAGTTTATAGTAAGGAAAATTATACATTTCCTGATACAGAAAGTAGAGCTAGTGAGTTTTCTACATGGTATGTATATACATAGTATATATATTAATGGCTTGTATATCTTAGCTTTTGTGTATCATCCATAGCTCTTGGGTGGGTTGTTAGTAAATAATTATATGCCTCTTATCTATTTTTCCTAGATCAATATCTCCTATGTCACACTTCGACCTCCTAAAGGTAATAGCGTTGAACCTATATGACAGGTAATAATGGAATACTGTTTTTATTGTAGTGAAAAGAAAAAGAGAGAGAAAGAAATACTAAAGGGATTAATACAAAGTGCAACTTCTTATTAAGAGACTCAAAATCACTTGATATGTACAGTATATTATGTGTAAGGTATATATGTACTCAGTCGTGTCTGATTCTTTGAGACCCCATAGACGGTCACCTGCCAGGCTCTTGTGCCCATGAGATTTCCCAGGCAAGAATACTAGAGTGGGTTGCCATTCTCTTCTCCAGGGATTGAACCCATGTCTCTTATGTCTCTTGCATTGGCAAGCGGGTTCTTTACCGATAGCATCACCTGGGAAGCCCTAATAGACTATAGTATAGTGTAAACACGGGACTTCCTAGGTGGCGATAGTGGTAAAGAACCCACTTGCCAATGCAGGAGACGGAAGAGACATGGGTCAATCCCTGGGTTGGGAAGCTCCCCTGGAGAAGGGGATGGCAACCTGCTCCAGTGCTCTTGCCTGGGAAATCCCACGGAGAGAGGAGCCTGGTGGGTTACAGTCCATAGCGTTGCAAAGAGTCAGACACAACTGAAGCAACTTGGCATGTACACATGCATAGTTTATTAAGCATATGATAGCATTTGTCTAAAAAAAATATATATATATATATATATATAAACCTTAATTTAAAAATGACTCATTGCTAAAACATGAAAACCATCATGAGCCTTCAGCAAGTTGAAAATATTTTTGCCGGTGGAGGATGTGCAATATTGTGAGAATTACCAAAATGTGACAGAGACATGAAGCGAGCAAATACTTTTGGAAAAACAACACCCATAGACTTGCTAGACACAGGGTTGTCACAGACTGTTAATATCTAAAAACTGTAATACAGTGAAACAAGGTGTGTCTGTATTCATTCAATAGAATAGTACACAGCAATGAGATGAACAAATTGTAAGTACCAGGATAAATTTACAAACATAAAATTGAACAACAGACGCCAAGAACATATTCCGTATGATTTCATGTGTGTGAAATTCAGAAGACACTTAAAACTATAGTGTTTAGGAATACAAGTTTAAGAAAGCATTTACCATACAAAGCATGATAATGATTACCTTTTCGGGATAGTAATTAAAAGGTAGTACTGTTACCAAACTTGCAAAAATAAAAATATCATATGGAAATACTGTAAACAATTGTATGCCAACAAATTAGACAGTTTAGAGGGAAAAATTCCTAGAAATACAAGTTACCAAAACTGACTCAAGAAAAAAAATAGAAAATTTGAGTAGACCTATAACAAAAAGAATGAAATAGTAATTTAAAGACTTCCCACAAAGCAAAGCTCAGAATTAGACAACTTGACAGGTGAATTTTATCAAAGACTTAAATAGGAATTAATAGCAACCCTTCACAAACTTTTCCAAAAAATAAAGGGAGAAGGAACTCATTCTATTGGGTCAGTGTTACCCAGATACCAAAATCAGTCAAAGATATCAAAAGAAAAGAAAAGTCCCATGTCCCACGTGCTTCCCTGATCCACATCAGAAGTACAGCCAACAGATCACACAACTAGAATCTAGAGCACAAAGTGCAGAAGTCAGAGCATACTTTCTGGCTCTGCCCTGCCCCCACAGACCTCCCCTCTTCCTTCTACAGTCTAGGGGCTGAGAACCCTTGCACCCTGTACTCTCTACAGCCATGGAGAACCTCTACTACCTTGGGAACCTGTATAAAAAAGCAATATTGAGCAATAACATGCAGAACTGGGAGAGGCAGGGGGCAAATAAAGACACCTATCAAGCTCACTACGTTGACAGAAACAAGGGCCAGGTGGTAGAAACCAGAGGAGGCTTTTGTGGTTGCAGAGTTTCACTGACAGGTTTATCTGGAGCATGAAAGACCACAGTGGGTATGGTTTTGGAGGAGTACTTGGCTTGCCAGGATATCATGCTACACTTTGGATGGTGACAACATTCATCAAGGTCTCAATAAAAACCTTGGCTTTAGTCTTGAACAGAGATGAGAATGTTTGATGAGTTGCAGAAGTTACTAAGCTATTTACAGGTGCTGGCTTAGTATGCATCACATGTTTTATATTACCTTATACTCGAGATCTTGGGCTCCAAAATCACTGCACATTGTGACTGCAGTCACGAAATTAAAAGACACTTGCTCCTTGGAAGGAAAGCTATGACAAACCTAGACAGCATATTAAAAAGTAGAGACATCACTTTGCCAACAAAGATCTGTATATTCAAAGCTATGGTTTTTCCAGTAGCCATGTACCAATATGACAGTTGGACCATACAGAAGGATGAGAGCTGAAGAATTGATACTTTTCAATTGTAGTGCTAGAGAAGACTCTAGAGTCCCTTGGACAAGAAGAAGATCAAGTAAGCCAATCCTAAAGGAAATCAACCCTCAACATTCACTAGAAGGACTGATGCTGAAGCTGAAGCTCTATACTTGGACCACCTGATGCCAAGAGCTGACTCACTGGAAAAGACCCTGATGCTGGGAAAGATTGAAGGCTGGAGGAGAAGGGGGTGGCAGCGGATTAGATGGCTGTAAAGCATTACCAACTCAATGGACATGGATTTGGGCGGACTTCAGGAGATAGTGAGACAGGGGAACCTGGTGAACTACAGTCCATAAGATAGCAAAGAGTCAAACACAACTTAGCAACTGAACAACAACAGCAACCATACTCAAGATCACCAAACTGCATATGGCAAATTCCTGAGGGTGTGTTTGCCTTTTTTTTTTTTTTTTCTGAAGTATTTGTTGATGCTTCCCTGTAAGTTTATAAACAGAGCTATTAAAGGACTCTAACAAAAAGCACAGGCTAGAGAATTAAAGATTTCATTGGAATCAGTCCTGAATATAAAAAACCAAAGGCCCCTGAACTGATGCTAAAAATAGACATGATAGAAATGATTGCGTGCAGTAAGAGTTATGGAACTTCTCTGGTAACAGGGTGTTGTGCCTGTGACATCCTGTGTGTGCCAGAATATAAACTTCATTTGGCAAAAACATATGGACAAAAATTACAGCTTTAAAAATTAATAAAGTGGATATGCAGTGACTATAGGTTTTGGCAGAAGGTTGGCCCAGCCCGTTGAATGGTTTTATGAGAGAGAAGCAGAACTTGCAATGCTTTCATTTTGATTGTCTTCTGGATGGGGGTGTCATTTTAATTTGTCAGTGCCTGTAGTTCTGACAGCTACTCAAGAAGATAAATGCTGGACATCTGGACAGCATTTCCTCTGATGTAGAAGGGTCACTGTTTGGCTCTTCTTTACAATACTGAGCTTTTTTTTTTTTAACACAGGAAAAAAGAGCACTGTGTTAGACAGGAAGGAACAGCATTCAGGACCACCGCTACATCAAGATTGTTTTAGAGAAAGGAGATTGGCTGATAGAAGGAGACCTTCAAGTCTTTGACCAAATTTTTTGGCATGAATGATCTTGATCAGTATTCCACTCTTACTGAGCTAAAGCAGATGTTTAAAGACATGAATGCTGATACTCTCTTTGTATTTAATTACAAAACCTAGTGTACAATGGACATGCTCTTTTAATGTGGGGTACTCAAAAGCAACTTCTAGAGAGGGCCTACAGATTCCTTGTCTTTCTCCTTCACCCTGTTGGTGGCTGGACAAAAGATAATAATGTTCCTTTTATGTGCCACATGAAGCAGCAAGCTGTACTGCTGGAGGAAGAAGTCATGAATCCTGAAACAACAGTGGGGGCCATTTTCTATCAAGCATGCTGGGCCAAATGTGGTCCAATAGCATTGCAGAACACTGATGGTTTCAAGAGTCAATGTTTATACTGTTGAATGAGACTGCGGGCATATCTCATCCAGAAAACAGGGAAGGGTCTTTAAGAGCCAACTCACTGTAGCAATTGCAGCAAGAAAAAGAAATGCAAGAAGGCAAAATGGTTGTCTGAGGAGGCCTTACAAGTAGCTGAGAAAAGAAGAGAAGCTAAAGGCAAAGGAGAAAGGGAAAGATAAACCCAACTGAATGCAAAGTTCCAAAGAATGGCAAGGAGAGATAAGAAAGCCTTCCTAAGTAAACAATGCAAAGAAATGAAGGAAACAACAGAATGGGGAAGACTAGAGATCTTTTCAAGAAAATTATAGATACCAAGGAAATATTTCATGCAAAGATGGGCACAATAATGGACAGAAATAGCAAGGACCTAACAAGCAAAAGAGAGTGAGAAAAGGTGGCAAGAATACACAGACGAACTATACAAAAAAAGGTCTTAATGACCCAGATAACCATGATGGTATGGTCACTCACCTAGAGCCAGACATGCTGGAGTGTGAAGCTAAGTGGGCCTTCAGAAGCATTACTCAAATAAAACTACTAGTGGAGGTGATGGAATTCCATCTGAGCTATTTCAAATTCTAAAAGATGATGCTGTGAAAGTGCTGCACTCAATATGCCAGCAAATTTGGAAAACTCAGCAGTGGCCACAGGACTGGAAAATATCAGTTTTCACCCCAATCCTAAAGAAGGGCAATGCCAAAGAATGTTCCAACTACTGCACAGTTGCACTAATTTCGCAAGATAGCAAAGCAATGCTCAAAATCCTTTAAGCTAAGCTTCAACAGTACATGAACCAAAAATTTCCAAATGACAGGTTGGATTTAGAAAAGGCAGAGGTACCAAAGATCAAATTGCCAGCTTCCTCTGTATCATGGAAAAAGCAAGGGAATTCCAGAAAAACATCTACTCTGCTTCATTGACTACACCAAAGACTTTGTGTGGATCACAACAAACTGGAAATTTGAACAACGGAATGGGTCAAAACTGGACAAGGAGTACATCAAGGCTATACATTGTGACCCTGCTTATTTAACTTCTATGCAGGGTACATCATGAAAACTGCTGAGCTGGATGAAGCTCAAGCTGGAATGAAGATTGACAGGAGGAGTATCAATAACTTCAGATATTCAGATGCAGATGCCACCACCCTAATGGCAGAAAGTGAAGAGGAACCAAAGAGCCTCTATATGAAGGAGAAAGGAAAGTGAGAAAGCTGGCTTAAATTCAAAGATCATGGTATCTTGTTCCATCTCTTCATGGCAAAGAGATGGGAGAAAATGGAAACAGTGACACACTTTGTTTTCTTGGGCTCCAATATCACTGGACTGCAGCCACAAAATTAAAAGATGCTTGCTCTTTGGAAGAAAAGCTATGACAAACTTATACAGCATATTAAAAAGCAGAGACATCACTTTGCCAACAAAGGTCTGTATAGTCAAAGCTATGGTTTTTCCAGTAGCTATGGATGTGAGAGTTGGACCATAAAGAAGGCTGAGGACCGAAGAACTGATGCTTTTGGGCTGTGGTGCTGGAGAAGACTCTTGAGAGTCCCTTGGACTGCAAAGAGATCAGACCAGGCAATCCTAAATGAAGTCAATCCTGAATATTCATTGGAAGGACTGATACTGAAGCTGAAGCTCAAGCTCCTATACTTTGGCAACCTGATGAGAAGAGCTGACTCACTGGAAAAGACCCTGATGTTGGGAAAGACTGAGGGCAGGAGAAGGGGACAACTGAGGATGAGATGTTTGGATAGCAACATCAACTCAATGGACATGAGTTTGAGCAAACTCCAGCAGATAGTAAAGGACAGGGGAGCCTGGCATGTTGCAGTTCATGGAATTGCAGTGTTGGATATGACTGAGCGACTGAAGAACAGCAACAATGTGGAAAATGGATTGGAGAGTACAAAGACAGGAAATTAGAATGGAAAGGAAGCAATTGCAACAGATAAGACTCAAGATGATAAGTGTTGGACTGAAGTACTGGTAGTAATGACATAGAAACAAATTAACTTGACAATTATTTTGGAGGCAGGAATCATAGGACTTCATAATGTATTGAATGTCGGTTACTTAAAGGTAAGGGAAAGGTGAGAAAAATGACTTTTAAGTTTTCTGCTTAGTAAACAAGATGGACAGTGGATTCAACAACAAGAAAGAGAACACTGGAGAAGAAGTTGTTTGTAGAGGAGGGTTTGGAGAAAGATGGATCACAGTATACAACTAAATCTATTGAATTTAAGTACTAAAGATGAAATAGGCCTGTCAAGAGACATGAGATGAGTTTACGTGCAAGCAAGAAACAGAGACCGACAGAAACTGGAGGTCCCATTGAGTAAGGTGAAAAGGTTTTTTTGTTTTTGTTTTTGTTTTTTTTCCCTAGTAGTTTGGTTCCATTTCTACAGATCTGTCTGATAATTCTCATTCTGCAATTGTATCTTTCTGTCCCTTGAAACCAAAGAATGTTTGAATAATAGTCAAGATAGTTTTCTCTCTTCAGTCTCTCAGGTCAAAATATCTATGCAGTATTTGTTGTAGAAATGTTTCAGTAACAGGTGAAAATAAAAGCCTCCAAACTCAAAATTATTTAAACAACAAAGAGTATTACTGACTTAAGAAACTGAACAGTGAGAGTAAGTCTCGATCTCACACTTCAAACGAACTCTCCAAGGACCTTCTTTCTCAGGTCCTCTCTGTTCTGGCCCTCTGATGGCTGCATCCCCACTCCGCCCTGGTCGCCCTCTGGGAGTTCGAGGTTCTGATAGTTTCAGCAGAACGTTTGCAGCAGTTCTAGATGTCCTATCTTCATCCTCAGGGAAGCGAGAATCCTCTTACAGTAGCTGTTGTACATCAGTTTCCTTTCACTGGCCTCAACACTTATTGGATTCCCTTGTGGCTAGGTGATAAAGAACCTGCCTGACAATGTCAGAGATGTGGGTTCAATCCCTGCGTCAAGAAGATCTTTTGGAGAAGGAAATGGCAACCAACTCCAGTATTCTTGCCTGGGAAATCAGAGGGCTTTAGTCATTGGGATCACAAAATAGTCAAACATAACTTAACGACTAAACAACAACAACTACTCCAATCACTGTGACAAGATTAATAAATATACCTTATTTTGTGATGGGGTTACATCCCATGCATCATACATTGACAATATCAAAGTTGAAATGCATGTAATACACCTAGTGTAAGAAATATCATAGCTTAGCTTAGCATACTTTAAACAAGGTTAGAAATCATATATAAAAAATGAATGAACAGAAACTTCAATTCAGTAGAGTTGGGAGACCAAAAGAGAGATCTCTTGACTTAAGATCCTAGCCAGGTACAAAAAGTAGACTTCTCCTATTTCCTGGAAAGGACTCAGTCACTAAAAAAATCAAAGACTCTTTGTTTACTATAGCCCTCCCAATTTCCTCTTTTGAAATTATAAAGATAGTGTCTCACAGTTCCTCCATACATTTTAAACTGTTGCTATCATTATATTTAGATCTGTAATCCACACAAAATTAATTATGGTCTTTTGTTAGAGACCTTTTTTTTTTTTTTTTGCTATATTAATAATAAAATGTCTGAATACTATTTAATCAATAGCCTGTCTTCCACTGGTAAGCATTGGTTCCTCTGTCATATATAAGCTTTACATTCAAACACTGATCTATTTCAAGTCTCTGCTCAATTCCATTGGTGCATATATCTTTCCCAGAACAATGCATACTGCCATTATTGTTTATAGCTTTATAGCTTATACTAAGTATTTTTATATGGAAGGAGATCTCCTTGTATTGTACTTCTTCTAAATTATTGTGGATATTTTCATTTTTGGGATTTCCATATACATGTTTTATAGTCATCTTGTCAAGTTTTGTGTAGGTTAAAAAAAACAAGATTTTGATTGGAATTTTTTATTTCACTGTCTCGTATATCCAGTTTTGGTAGGGGTGGAGAGGGTGAGGCTTAGATAATAACTATTGTTTCATTTTCTTTGATCACTGAAGATTAGTCAGGATTTTATTCTTCTGAATCACTATTGGTTAGTTACATTTCTCTAGAAAATTGAACATTTTGTCTTAAGTTTTCAAACTTAATGACATAAGATCTTTTTAAAAATATCTTCTCTTTCTGTTTACATGGTTATGACTTTTTCTCTGCTCATGTGTTTCTTTGATGGATTCTCTCTCTTTTTTTCTTGCTCAATCTTGCCAGAAGGTGTCTATTTTATTAGATTTTTCAAATAATGAGTGTTTGGCTCTGTGGATCCTCTCTATTTTATCTTTGTTTCTATTCAATTAATTTCTCCTCTTATTATTTCATTCTTCCAACTTCCTTTCATTTTATTCTACTGTTCTTTTTCTAACTGCTTTGAGTTGAATACTTAAGTCATCAATTTTCAAACTTTATAAGTAATAAGAATGTTGAAGGCAGGAGGAGAAAGGAGCAGCAAATCATGAGATCATTGAATGGCATCACTGACTCAATAGATATGAGTCTGAGCAAACTCCAGGGGGTGGTGAAGGACAGGGAAGCCTGGCATACTTCAGTTCATGGGGTCACAAAGAGTTGGACACAACTTACAACTGAACAACAACATCAAATAAGAGTGTTAAAATTATTTTAAGTAATGCTTTTCCTACATCTCCTAACTTTTAGATATTTTCATCAATTTTTAATTCTAAATATTTTCTAATGTTCATCATTATTCCTGTTTAGAACCAAAAATTATTTGAAAGGGTCTTTTATTATAATTTTCAAGTTCAGTTCAGTTCAGTTCAGTCACTCAATCGTGTCTGACTCTTTGTGACCCCATGAACCACAGCACGCCAGGCCTCCAACATCATCTCCCAGAGTCCACCCAAACCCGTGACCATTGAGTCGGTGATGCCATCCAACCATCTCATCCTCTGTCATCCCCTTCTCCTCCTACCCTCAATCTTTCCCAGCATCAGGGTCTTTTCAAACGAGTCAGCTCTTCACATCGGGTGGCCAAAGTATTGGAGTTTCAGCTTCAACATCAGTCCTTCCAATGAACACCCAGGACTGATCTCCTTTAGGATGGACTGGTTGGGTCTCTTTGCAGTCCAAGGGACTCTCAAGAGTCTTCTCCAACACCACAGTTCAAAAGCATCAGTTCTTCGGCACTCAGCTTTCTTTATAGTCCAAATCTTACATCCATACATGACCACTGGAAAAACCCTAGCCTTGACTAGATGGACCTTTGTTGACAAAGTAATGTCTCTGCTTTTTAATATGCTGTCTAGGTTGGTCATAACTTTCCTTCCAAGGAGTAAGTGTCTTTTAATTTCATGGCTGCAATCACCATCTGCAGTGATTTTGGAGCCCAGAAAAATAAAGTCAGCCACTGTTTCCAATGTTTCCCCATCTATTTGCCATGAAGTGATGGGACTGGATGCTATGATGCTAGTTTTCTGAATGTTGAGCTTTAAGCCAACATTTTCACTCTCTTCTTTCACTTTCATCAAGAGGCTCTTTAGCTCTTCTTCACTTTCTGCCATAAGGGTGGTGTCATCTCATATCTGAGGTTACTGATATTTCTCCCAGCAATCTTGATTCCAGCTTGTGCTTCATCCAGCCCAGCATTTCTCATGATGTACTCTGCATATAAGTTAAATAAGCAGGGGGACAATATACAGCCTTGACCTACTCCTTTTCTTACTTGGAACCAGTCTGTTTTTCCATGCCCAGTTCTAATTGTTGCTTCCTGACCTTCATACAGGTTTCTCAAGAGGCAGGTCAGGTGGTCAGGAACTCCTATCTGTTTCAGAATTTTCCACAGTTTATTGTGATCCACACAGTCAAAGGCTTTGGCATAGTCAATAAAGCAGAAATAGGTATTTTTCTGGAACTATCTTGCTTTTTTGATGATCCAGCAGATGTTGGCAATTTGATCTCTGGTTCCTCTGCCTTTGCTAAAACCAGCTTGAACATCTGGAAGTTCACGGTTCACCTATTGCTGAAGCCTGCCTTGGAGAATTTTAAGCATTATTTTACTAGCGTGTGAGATGAGTGCAATTGTGCGGTAGTTTGAGCATTCTTTGGGATTACCTTTCTTAGGGATTGGAATGAAAATGGACATTTTCCAGTCCTGTGGCCACTGCTGAGTTTTCCAAATTTGCTGGCATATTGAGTGCAGCACTTTCACAGCATCATCTTTCAGGATTTGAAATAGCTCAACTGGAATTCCATCACATCCACTAGCTTTGTTTGCAGTGATGCTTCCTAAGGCCCACTTGAGTCCACATTCCAGGATGTCTGGCTCCTGGTGAGTTATCACACCATTGTGATTATCTGGGTGGTGAAGATCTTTTTTGTACAGTTCTTCTGTGTATTCTTGCCACCTCTTCTTAGGTCTTAGGTCCATACCGTTTCTGTCCTTTATTGAGCCCATCTTTGCATGAAATGTTCCCTTGCTATCTCTAATTTTCTTGAAGAGAGCTCTAGTTTTTCCCATTCTATTATTTTCCTCTATTTCTTTGCACTGATCACTGAGGAAGGCTTTCTTATCTCTTTTTGCTATTCTTTGGAACTCTGCATTCAAATGGGTATATCTTTCCTTTTCTCCTTTGCTTTTCACTTCCCTTCTTTTCACAGCTATTTGTAAGGCCTTCTCAGACAGCCATTTTGCTTTTTTGCATTTCTTTTTCTTGGGGATGGTCTTGATTCCTGTCTCCTGTACAATGCCATGAACCTCCGTCCAAATTAGCATTTTAATGGTTTTTAAAGTAAATACATTTTATACAGAAAATATCACCTGTTTGACAATGATTCTTTGATTTTTTTTCAAGAGCCTGCTTAATTATGTAGAATGCAGAAATTTCTTATTAATGTTCTGTGCATAGTTTTGAAAAATGTACACTCTCTAATTGTGGCATATAGGGCTGCTACTCAGTCCAAGCTTGTATTGCTCACCAAACAACAGGTCAATAAATGGAGAGATGAGTTGTTGGGTCAAGAAATTACAACCTTATTCAGAAACCTAGCAAACCAATAAGATGGTAGACTGGTGTCCCAAAGAACCATCTTGCTGAAGTTTGTATGCTAGTTTCTTTCATAGAACAAAGAGTGGGGAGATGGGGATGTAACATAAAAAAGGCAATAAGTCATTGCAAACATTTCTTGGTTTTACCCAGACACTGGAAGAGATATGTAATTGCTTCTTTCCTACAGCCATTCATATGTGGGCCTGGTCAGGATGTTTCTTGTGAGATGAACAGAGGTATTTTAGTTCAGGCATGGGAGGCAGGGTTCCTAGAGATGGGCTTGTATGTATACTTTGTATAAGCCACATCCCTTTAGTGATTAATTTGTAGTAAAGCAATAGAATACAAAAGTTAAGGTAAAAGAAACAAATTTAATATGGAGTCAGATTTGTCCCTCCCTTTTACAGAGCTGTAGATATTCTCATTACTTCAGACTTGCTAATTTTGTTGTTCAAATCCTCAATGTTTCTGTTTGCTGTCTCTATCAAACATTATGAGAGTTTAAAACTTCCTATTATGAATGTTCATGTATGAATTTCTCTTTAAAATTCTGTCAGTTTTGCTATATATGCATTAAAATATATATAAATATTACAGAATTGGGTGCTTATAAATTTAGATTTTTCTCTATCTTTCTGTAAGAATCTTACCTATTATTAAACATTAACATTCTTTATCTCCCAAACATATTTTTACTTTGAATTCAATTTTGTCTAATAAAGAGAGAGAGAGGTGGATATATCTACTTTGTTTGGCCAGATTACTTTGTAGGCCAGATTACCTTGTTCAGCATTTGCCTAATATTTATCCTTTAATTTTTCATTATTATGTATCTAAAATGTTCAAGGTTGTGTTTTGAAAAAAGTATATATAGAGAGATTTTGTTATTTATCCTAATTTGAAAACATTCTTATTTTGACTTGTATGTTTACTCTACTGACATTTATTGTGATCACTAGTATATTTTGAATTAGTTCTTCTACTTTGTATTTATTCTGCTTTTTTTTGCTTCATTTTATTTTTTACCATTCCTGCTTGCTTTTGAATCCATCAGGAATTTTTACATACTATTTTCCTCCACCAATGGTGAGAAAGTTGTAAGCATTTAGGTAAGATAAAACTATCTTTTGTAACTAGTCCTCATGTATAATATTAGTGGCTTTATACAGCACTGCTTAGGGCTTCCCTTGTGGCTCAGAGGTTAAAGCGTCTGCCCGCAGTGCGGGAGACCTGGGTTTGATCCCTGGGTCGGGAAGATCCCCTGGAGAAGGACATGGCAACCCACTTCAGTACTCTTGCCTGGAGAATCCATGGACGGAGGAGCCTGGTGGGCTACAGTCCATGGGGTTGCAAAGAGTTGGACACGACTGAGCGACTTCACTTTCACTTTCACCACACTGCTTATGGGCTTCCCAGGTGATGCTAGTGGTAAAGAATCTGCCCACAGGAAATATAAGAGATGCAGATTCAATCCCTGGGTGGGGAAGATTCCCTGGAAGAGCATATGGCAACCCACTCCATTATTCTTGCCTGGAGAATCACATGGACAGAGGAGCATGGAGGGTTACAGTCCATAGGGTCGCAAAGATTCAGGCATGACTAAAGCGAATTAACATGCACGCATGCAAAACTTACCAGGAGCTGGAGCCAGTAATTGGTAGGAACAATGGATCAGTTGCTGAAGGCTGAGTGTGGACTAGCTTCAGGCTTAAAACTCCGAAAAGGCCCATCATAGGGAGGCCCCTGCACTTTCATGAGTTCCAGTTTCAAGAGCTCATATCTGAGGAAAAATTCCCTCTTGTTCTAGAAAGAGGAAGAGAAAAGTAGCAATGTTGAAATACACTTAGAGCCTTCTGTTCTGCATAACAAAACTCTGCCCTCAAGGGAAACCACCATATCAGGAATAAACAGGGATCTATTTTCAAAGAATAATCAGTCATGTGGGTGTGCATGTATTGTGAAGGTGTGCACCTACTAATATGTGTGTGTACATATGTTTATATACATGTATGTATACATAATGCATCAATATTTATCAATCTTGACATGTATAACATACTATTGCAAGATGTTAGTAGTAAAGGAAACTGGAATGAAAGTGGGGAAGAGTAGTGTACATGGGACCTGTGTACTCTCTGCTCAATTTTTCTGTAAACCTAGAAGTGTTATAAATATAAATCTATTTTTAAAAATGAAGAAAAAAAAAATGGGGCTTGCCTGACTGCTCAGTGGTAAAGAATCCATCTGCCAGTGCAGAAGACATGGGTCCAGTCCCTGATTCAGGAAGATCCCACATGCCATGGAGCAACTAGGCCTGTGCTCATGCTCACCACGGTACTGAGCCCATGCTCTGGGGCCCAGGAGCAAACAGCTGAGCCCACATGCCGCAACTGCTGAAGCCCGAGCACCCAATAGCCCACATGCCACAAGAGAAGCCACTGCGATGGGAGGCCAAGAACCACAACTAGAGAGCAGTCCCTACTCACACAACTAGAAAAAAGCCTGAGCGTTAACCAAGACTCAGCACAGCCAAAAATAGATGAATAAATAAATAAAATTCTCTTTTAAACTGTTTTTAAAAAATTCTTAGCTCTCAGAACTTACAAAATCAGGCTACAGGCTGTATTTAGACGTCAGGCCTTAATTTCTTAATCTTTGGTTTAAAAAACCTTCATTCTGGGGTCTATTTCCATCTTCTTAGAGTCTTTTAGAAATGTCTTGGGTAAAGTACACCAACTCTGTTGGTAATAAACTCATTTTTGTTCGTCTGAAAACATCCTGATTTTTTTTTTTTTAAATAATGGTTCAGCTGGTTATTCAATTTTAGGCCACCAGCAAGTTCTCCAAGCATTTCAAAAACAGTGTACTTCTGTCTTTTTTGGCCCTTGAGAAATCTACTCTAGTGTTTTCCCCTCTCTGACTGCCTGTCATTGGTGCTACTGGTAAAGAACCCACCTGCCAATGCAGGAGACATAAAAGGCGTGAGATCTATCCTTGGGTGGAGAAGATCTCCTGGAGGAGGACATGGCAACCCACTCTAGTATTCTTGCCTGGAAAATTCCACTGACAGAGAAGCCTGGCAGGCTACATTCCATGGACTGTGAGATACAGTGCTCCTTTATCTCTCTAACTGGTGACTCTATTCTCCAACCTAGGACCTCCAGTCTGAACTTTGGAACTACCCCAGTCCTGCTCTAGCTCATCCTAGGTCCTATGCCCCAGGTCAAGAAACCAGGCTCCTTTCTTGCTCCCATGTCTTAACCTCCACCTTAGCCTCTTCTTCAAGGAAACTGGTTTCTGTTATCATCCCTTCAGATCAATTTCCTGCCTTAATAGCCAGGACTCCACCTGTGCTCCTTCATATCAGGGCTGTGTTCCTCTTGCTGGGTCCCTTGAGGATTCCTACAGTGTAGTCATTAAGAGTTCTAGGTTCTGAAGCTTGAACACCTTGAGTTTCAGTCTCAGTCTGGCCAAATACTGGAATTAGGTTTAAAAAAGTAACTTCTTTGTCTCTGTCCATAAAAGAGCAATGGTGATAGTGGCTACAGTAGAATGCTAATGTGATAATGAATATCCATGTTCTATAACACCTGGAAGACAGTAAACTCATTTCATTACTGATGATATTATTATTATTTAGCATCCCTTGCAGAAATTTGATTTCTTCTGCTGCATCACCTAAGTCAGGGTAACTTTCAGTCCAGTCATTGTCTAGTGCCTGATTCAAGACACTCCAATACTATCCTCCCCTTGCCTTCATCTGGCATCAGTGGGTACTCCCTGACTTAGATAGCTCTTTCATTTATTTGCTCTATATTTATTGAGTGCCTAATATACGCTGGGGCTTCCTTGGTGGCTCAGACGGTAAAGAATCTGACTGCAATGCAGGAGATCCAGATTTGATCCCTGGGTCAGGAAGATCGCCTGGAGAAGGAAACGGCAACCCACTCCAGTATTCTTGCCTGGAGAATTTCATGGACAGAAGAACCTAGCTAGGACCTTTGCTGAAGCTGGGAACACACCGAGAAGCAGAAACTGTCATAGCCTGGAATGTTACGCCCCACATTTCACTGTATGTTCTGCAAAAGGACAGAAATATGTTAATTTTGAAAATGTCCTCCAGCTACTGCTGAGTCGTGCTTGCTAACTTCATCCCTCATCACACACACACACACACACACTCATACACACATCTTGTTCTAGCTGAACATTTGTGTCCATTTTCTTTGCTAACTTAGCTCCCAAACGCTGGTTTAGCTGTACTGAATAAGTCTTTCTTTACCATCCTCACCAGACCCTTTTAAGATATTCTAAGATTCTAGGCATATAATGGACATAATACAAACATATTAAAATATGCTCACTTCACAATAAATGTGTGATATAGTAACTCCAGGTAAGCTGGGCTGAGCTGAAGTTAGAACCAAAATTATTTTTTCATGTCTCAAACTATACAATAGTTCTTGCATTTCTATACACCCAAGACCCTGAGCCTACATGCCATAATCTTTGCCCCATTCACTTCACCATCCTCTCATTTCACCTCTGTTCTGAGCTGGTTCTCTGGATAACAGAGGAAAGAAGAATCAAGTGTATAAGGTTTTCATTTGGAAACTAGGAAGATGCACATTTTGCTTCCTTTGCAATTTTGTCCAAGACCTCATAAATGGTAAATTAAAAATCAGAGAAAGAATATAACACACCCAGAATAACACAGACAGTAAGGGGCAGAGGCAAGACCTGGATGCACACATGATGTCTTGATATCTTAATTTTTTTTCCAGGTTTATTGAGGTATAATTGACATATACCATTGTACCATCTGATCTCCAAGGAAAGCCTTGTGGCTCAGATGGTAAAGAATCTTCCTGCAGTGTGGGAGACCTGAGTTTAATCTCTGGGTCAGGAAGATCACCTGGAGAAGGGCATGCCAACCAATTCCAGTATTCTTATTTGGAGAATCCTATGAACAGAGGAATCTGGTGGGCTACAGTCCACAGGGTCACAAAACAGTCACACGTGACTTAGCACACAATAATTGTGCAGGTTAAAGGTGTGCAGCATAATGATTTGATTCACATACATTATGAAATGTCTACCACAATAATATTAGTGAATATTCATCATCTCATACAGATACCAAATTAAAGAAACAGAAGAAAATTCCTTGTGATAACACTTAGGATTTACTCTCTTAGCAACTTTCATATGTACCATACAGCAGGGTTAATTTTATTTATCATGTACATTACATCCCTAGTACTTATTTATCATAACTGGAAGTTTGTACCTTTTGACTCCTTCATCCAAATCTCCTTCCCACCCACACTCCCCCTCCCCTAACTACAAATCTGATCTCTTTTCCTGTGAGATTGCTTTTGAAGTATAACTGACCTACAAAACTATGTTAGTTCCTGCTACACAACACAGTGATTCAATATATTTATACACTTCAAGGTCTTCCCTGGTGGCTCAGACGGTAAAGAATCCGTCTGCAATGCAGGAAACCTGGGTTCGATCCCTGGGTTGGGAAGATCCCCTGGCAGAGGGCATGGCATCCCACTCCAATATTCTTGCCTGGAGAATCCCCATGGACAGAGGAGCCTGGCGGGCTACAATCCACGGGGTCACAAAGAGTCGGACATGACTGAACGACTAAGCATGGCCCAGCACACACACTTCAAAATGATTACCATGATAAGTCTAATAAGATATGTCACCAGTTACTGACTGTATTCCCTACATTGTACATTTCATACCTGCAGCATTTATTTTGCAACTGAAAGTTGTTACCTCTTAATCTCACTCATCTATTTCTCACCTCTACCCATCCCCTCCCTTCTTGCAACCACCTGTTTATTCTCTGTATCCATAACTGCTTCTGTTTTGTTATGTTTGTTCTTATTTTTTTTGTTTGTTTTTTTAGATTCCTTACATAAGCAAATTTTTGCCTTTCTGTATATAAAAGACATACATTATTTGTTTTTCTCTAATTTGTTTCACTTAGCATAAAACCCTCTGGGTCTATCCAGGTTCTTTATTCTACAACCAGATGCCTGTATAATGCAAGGTTTCCCAGATGGAAGAGGTCACCTCCCTCAGTGAAACCAGGAACATATGTATATATTCTCTCAGAGTGCCATTTCTTTTTAGAGCTTTTCAAATATAGCCCTAAAATATGAGTGTCTGCTGATTCTAAGCCTTGAGTGGATGGAACTGCACACACATATGCCTATTTAGTGCCAGGACATTCTTTTACTGTTGCTTCCCTGTCTTTAGCAACAATCCAAGAACAAGGACCTCTAATCCCATTTCAAATTTTCACTGCATCAGGGTCAGCCTCTCTCTCTCTTTTATTTTTTATAACCAAAGTCATAAATGCATTCTGCACAGTCTTAAACCAAATAATATCTTCCCGTACAGACTGGGTCTGACTTCACCATTATTGCTTTTTTTTTAAAGTCCATAACTGTCTTAAATTACTGTTCCCTCCAGCATCAGCAATGCTGTAAGATTTTCAGGGACAAGACTTTACTGCCTGCACTGCTTCCTGCTTTATTGTCAGTGGCAATTTCAATTCATTTCATTTCTGTGTCACTGTCACTCCAACTTCTATCTTCAGCTCTGTGTGGTGTCCTGAAGTTCAGAGTTAATGTATAAACCTTTGCTTTAATAGAAAAATAATGTTCTTTGACTTTTTCTCTAACATGAATAGAGAGCCAGGCAAGGCCAGTCTCAAAATTTAGCAAAAATAAGATTCTTCACTGTCATTGTGTGAGTTATAGTGAGGGAAGGATTATCATCTACCTACCACATAATGAGAAAACAGAATAGTTAGGAAATAAGTGGATTAAGGTTTTTTGTTTTGTTTTGTTTTGTTTTTGAGGGCAGACTTCAGTTTCTCGTCTTTTTATTGATTGGATGGACTTATGACTTCAGGTAAAGGTCTTACTCTGTCTAAGTTCATTCCTCCCCTCTCCCTCCATGCCCATGTAAAAACTGAGATACAGCTATTGCCATTTATTTTCCACTCAGGGATGCTTTAAGTTTGAGCCCAATGGAAAAGAACATAGTACAAATTGTTACTGCTGACAATGGATCTGATCTTGTATTGAGCTAAGATGAACAAAATGGTCTCTAGGGAAGAGAAAGGTTCACCTATGTGAAGTAAATGAATTTCTCTGTGGCTCTAGGGAATGGTGAGATTGTTGTATGGTATACTGATGCCCCCAAAAGTTTATTATCTTCAGTCCATTTGTGGATAACTTGCCTGACTTGATATAGAACCCAGTCAATAATAATGTCTTTTTGGATTTACACAGGAACATTGGATAATATGTGTAATCCTTTGCTTTTGCTTCCGTATCAGTAACAATCTTGTACCAGAGTCATAGTAGAAAAGGTGCTATTTCTTAGAGTCAGCGTACTTTGCTCTCCTCCCTGGTCTAGGCTTTTGGGAGGACAGAACCTGAGTTGACACCTAAAAGTGAAAATAAGGGGTGAAGAGGAGGGAAACAGAAGGCAGCAAAAACATAAATGTTTTCAGTAGCAGAGCCTCCCTCTCAGTACCTGTTCTACGTTTTCTCTCTTCAGGGAAAAATGCACTGAAGGAAAAGAAGGAAATCAATCATAAAGAACTTTGGGGAAAATAAGATTTACAAAACTGTAGTTCTTTCTGGGCAACCGATAGAGTTTCTGGAAATAAACCATGGAAAGGATGAGTCATATGACTTATGGTCTTTACACTCTGTAATACTTGAGTCACTGACATAGAACTGAATGAATCAATCCATGTTAGAAATAGGATCTTTCCTGGAAAATCCAACTGTATGACTTTATTATTTCTGCCTGTATCTGAGAATGAAAACTTATCACTTGAAGCTTCTACCTCTCTTTTCATGCAGAAAATATATTAGACAAATATTTATATCATGATAATAATGAGCCTGGAATTTTCTCAAGCACTTGGAAAATTACAAATTAGTCATTGGTAGAATGACTTTTATTACAGATTACCTGAGTCTTCAAAATTGTCCATTCTTTATTTAACTTATAAGGAAATAGCTTTTCCTCTTCAGGCTATATAATTTGCACAGTAAAGTTGAAAATTTAAGAAAACATAATGGCATTTTTTTCTTTAATCTTATAGATGTTACTTTACAGTTTGTTCTCAATATATGTTAAAATTTAAATTTTCCCACTTCCTACCCCTTTCATTTCAAAAGTGTTCCATTCCCAGATGATACAGAAATTTATATTGCTAGACATATTTATCTTAAAGAGATTTGTTTTCTTTTATTATTTGGTCTTAACTTTACAGTAAGTGAAATGCAAAAAATAACAGCTACTGAACACTTGAAATAATTATTTTTCTATCAACAAGATCCTTTGCACTAATGGTAAACAAGTGTGCACATTGGTAGGGACTAATCGATCAAGACTTTTTTGGCTATGAGTAACATAAGACTCCAACTGAAGTTGTTTAAATTATCAAAAATAAGTTGCATCACAGATCAAGTGTTTGGCAATAGGCTGTTCTGGACTTAATTCGGCAACTCAAGGATGTCAGTTTTCTCTGCAGTTCTCTTGGATTTTGCTCATGGTCACTATATGGCTGCAGTGGAACCAAGTATTAACAGCAAAGCCTTACACAACAATATTCAAAGATAAAAATGCTGCATTTTTATCAAGCATCCGTTTTTAAAGTCAAGAAAAACTTTCCAAGGTGATCTCAGAAGACTTCATCTTCTATTTCATTGACTGGTGTATTATCACATGTTCATGTCTTTTGCTAACATGGGGATGAAATTATCATGATTGGCTTCAACATTCCTCTGTTTAAGTTTAGAAAATAAGCCATGAAGCACTTGAGAACCTAAGTATCAAAAAAATCAGGATTCTATCAGGAAGAATGAAGGTGGGAGCTATTTACCAACAGTGTGGATCTGATTGAGGAAATTCATAAAAAGATAGGGGTAGTAAGTCTAGGAAGAGTGGGAGCTGTTACCAGGCCTACTGTGAAGAGTCAAGAGCAGAGAGAAAAGGATCTATAGCCTGGGACACCTGTTAGGAGTTGTTCCCCTTCATACAGCAAGACAGCCAGTCCACTACAGTTCTGCTGGGAGGAGCCAGGGAAATAAATCCCTCAGCCTAACTCCCCTTCTTCCCTCTAGTCTCCTGTATTGATAGAACCCACCCAGGAGACAGAGCACAGGATATAACTCATTCAACGCATCTGCCTCCAGAGACAGAGTAGGAGTGTAGAGTTTGAGGAAGACAGAAGTCATCTATCACAACTTTTGTTTTGTTTTAATATGAATTTATTTATTTTAATTGGAGGCTAATTACTTTACAATATTGTAGTGATTTTGCCATACATTGACATGAATCCACCACAGGTGTACATGTGTTCCCCATCCTGAACCCTCCTCCCACCTCCCTCCCCATCCCAACCCTCTGGGTCATCCTAGTGCACCAGCTCCGAGCACCCTGGCTCATACATCAAACCTGGACTGGCGATCTGTTTCACAATTGATAATATACATGTTTCAATGCAATTCTCCCAAATCATCCCACCCTCGCCCTCTTCCACAGAGTCCAAAAGACTGTTCAATACATCTGTGTCTCTTTTGCTGTCTCACATATGGGGTTATCATTACCATCTTTCTAAATTCCATATATATGCGTTAGTATACTGTATTGGTGTTTTTCTTTCTGGCTTACTTCACTCTGTGTAATAGGCTCCAGTTTCATTCACCTCATTAGAACTGTTTCAAATGTATTCTTTTTAACAGCTGAGTAATATTCCATTGTGTATATGTACGACAGTTTTCTTATCCATTCGTCTGCTGATGGGCATCTAGGTTGCTTCCATATCCTGGCTATTATAAATAGTGTTGCGATTAACATTCGGGTACACGTGTCTCTTTCAATTCTGGTTTCCTCTGTGTGTATGCCCAGTAGTGGGATTGCTGGGTCATATAGCAGTTCTATTTCCAGTCTTTTTAAAGAATCTCCACACTGTTCTTCATAGAAGCTGTACTAATTTTCATTCCCACCAACAGTGTAAGAGGGTTCTCTTTTCACCACATCCTCTCCAGCATTTATTGCTTGTAGACTTTTGGATAGCAGTCATTCTGACTGGAGTGAAATGGTACCTCATTGTGGTTTTGATTTGCATTTCTCTGATAATGAGCGATGTTGAGCATCTTTTCATGTGTTTTTTAGCCATCTGTATGTCTTCTTTGGAGAAATGTCTGTTTAGTTCTTTGGCCCATTTTTTGATTGGGTCGTTTATTTTTCTGGAATTGAGCTACAGGAGTTGCATGTATATTTTTGAGATTAATTCTTTGTCAGTTGCTTTGTTAGCTATTATTTTCTCCCATTCTGAAGGCTGTCTTTTCACCTTGCTTATAGTTTCCTTTGTTGTGCAAAAGCTTTAAAGTTTAATTTGGTCCCATTTGTGTATTTTTGCTTTTATTTCCATTACTCTGGGAGGTGGGTCATAGAGGATCTTGCTGTGATTTATGTCAGAGAGTGTTTTGCCTATGTTTTCCTCTAGGAGTTTTCTAGTTTCTGGTCTTACATTTCGATCTCTAATCCATTTTGAGTTTATTTTTTTGTGTGGTGTTATAAAGTATTCTAGTTTCATTCTTTCACAAGTGGTTGACCAGTTTTCCCAGCACCACTTGTTAAGGAGATTGTCTTTTCTCCATTGCATATTCTTGCCTCTTTTGTCAAAGATAAGGTGTCCATAGGTGTGTGGATTTATCTCTGGACTTTATATTTTGTTCCATTGATCTATATTTGTTTTTGTGCTGTACTGTCTTGATGACTGTGGCTTTGTAGTAGAGCCTGAAGTCAGGCAGGTTGATTCCTCCAGTTCCATTCTTCTTTCTCAAGATTGCTTTGGCTATTCTCGGGTTTTTGTATTTCCATACAAATTGTGAAATTATTTGTTCTAGTTCCCTGAAAAATACTGTTGGTAGCCTGATAGGGATTGCATTGAATCTATAGATTGCTTTGAGTAGTATACTCATTTTCACTATATTGATTCTTCAGATCCATGAACCCGGTATATTTCTCCATCTATTTGTGTCCTCTGATTTCTTTCATCAGTGTTTTATAGTTTTCTATATATAGGTCTTTTGTTTCTTTAGGTAGATATACTCCTAAGTATTTTATTCTTTTCGTTGCAATGGTGAATGGAATTGTTTCCTTAATTTCTCTTTCTGTTGTCTCATTGTTAGTATATAGGAATGCAAGGGATTTCTGTGTGTTAATTTTATATCCTGCAACTTTACTATATTCATTGATTAGTTCTAGTAATTTTCTGGTGGAGTCTTTAGGGTTTTCTATGTAGAGGATCATGTCATCTGCAAACAGTGAGAGTTTTACTTCTTTTCCAATCTGGATTCCTTTTATTTATTTATTTATTTTCTGCCCTGATTGCTGTAGCCAAAACTTCCAAAACTATGTTGAATAGTAGCAGTGAGAGTGGGCATCCTGGTCTTATTCCTGACTTTAGGGGAAATGCTTTCAGTTTTTCACCATTGAGGATAATGTTTGCTGTGGGTTTGTCATATATAGCTTTTATTATGTTGAGGTATGTTCCTTCTATTCCTGCTTTCTGGAGGGTTTTTATCATAAATGGATGTCGAATTTTGTCAAAGGCTTTCTCTGCATCTATTGAGATAATCATATGGGTTTTATCTTTCAATTTATTAATGTGGTGTATTACATTGATTGATTTGCGGATATTGAAGAATCCTTACATCCCTGGGATAAAGCCCACTTGGTCATGATATATGATCTTTTTAATATGTTGTTGGATTCTGTTTGCTAGAATTTTGTTAAGGATTTTGCATCTATATTCATCAGTGATATTGGCTTATAGTTTTCTTTTTTTGTGGCATCTTTGTCTGGTTTTGGTATTAGGGTGATGGTGGCCTCATAGAATGAGTTTGGAAGTTTACCTTTCTCTGCAATTTTCTGGAAGAGTTTGAGTAGGATAGGTGTCAGCTCTTCTCTAAATTTTTGGTAGAATTCAGCTGTGAAGCTGTCTGGTCCTGGGCTTTTGTTTGCTGGAAGATTTCTGATCACAGTTTTGATTTCAGTGTTTGTGATGGGTCTGTTAAGATTTTTCATTTCTTCCCGGTTAAGTTTTGGAAAATTGTACTTTTCTAAGAATTTGTCCATTTCTTCCAAATTGTCCATTTTATTGGCTTATAGTTGCTGATAGTAGTCTCTTATGATCCTTTGTCTTTCTGTGTTGTCTGTTGTGATCTCTCCATTTTCATTTCTAATTTTGTTGATTTGATTCTTCTCCCTTTGTTTTTGATGAGTCTGGCTAATGGTTTGTCAATTTTATTTATCTTCTCAAAGAACCATCTTTTGGCTTTGTTGATTTTCACTATGGTCTCTTTAGTTTACTTTGCATTTATTTCTGCCCCAATTTTTAAGATTTCTTTCCTTCTACTATCCCTGGGGTTCTTCATTTATTCCTTTTCTAGTTGCTTTAGGTGTAGAGTTAGGTTATTTATTTGACTTTTTTCTTGTTTCTTGAGGTAAGCCTGTAATGCTATGAATCTTCCCCTCAGCACTGCTTTTACAGTGTCCCATAGGTTTCGGGTTGTTGTGTTTTCAATCCAAGAAGAAGATATAACAATTATTAATATATATTCACTCAACATGGGAGCACCACAATATGTAAGGCAAATGCTAACAAGTATGAAAGGGGAAATTAACAATAACATAATAATACTGGGAGACTTTAATACCCCACTCATACTTATGGATAGATCAACTAAACAGAAAATTAATAAGGAAATACAAACTTTAAATGATACAATAGACCAGTTAGACCTAATTGATATCTATAAGTCATTTTGCCCCAAAACAATGAATTTCACCTTTTTCTCAAGTGCACACGGAACCTTCTCCAGGATAGACCACATCCTGGGCCATAAATCTAGCCTTGGTAAATTCAAATAAATTGAAATCATTCCAAGCATCTTTTCTGACCACAGTTCAGTTAGATTAGATGTCAATTACAGGAGAAAAACTATTTAAAATGCCAACATATGGAGGCTGAACAGCATGCTGCTAAATATCACAACTCCTGTTAACTGAGCACTTATCCTGCTCCAAGTAGTATGATAAGCAATTGGCATGAATCAAACAGGGACTCAGTATGGCAACACTAAATGGAATTAACATATTTTCCATTACACACCCAGAAAGAGATAGCAGCACTGTTTGTAAATATGCTGTGAGGTAAAATGATATGGGAAATGCCCAAGATTGAGTGGAGGAAACATGGATGGATAGTGGTCTAATACCGTGAATTCGAGGAAAGGGGAGATTCCCCACACCCAGAAAGCGGGTGGAGGTTTCATTTGTTTTTGTAAATTATAAAGATCCACACCCAACCCAGTTTTAACTCTGTCAGGAAATGTATTACACATTTATTAGCTCTGTCTCAGGATGGGGGAGGGGAACGTTGCATGCTGTATCTTGGGTTGTTAATGCTTAAGCTCCCAGCCATCGCAAAGACCCCTACACCCAAGCCTAACATAGAAATAGCAGAGCTGCTCATGCTTGAATGGATCATGTGGACTTAAACATTGAGCATCTAAATAACACTACAGTGAGTTGGGAGTTAAGGTTTTTCTTCTTTCCAGACACAAAATTAGACTCTTAGGCAATATTTATCTGTGACCAGAGGCAGAGAAGAACAAATATGAAGGATAATGACTGCCTCAGTATTCTAGAGGATGACTGTTAGTAGACTGAGATTAATTTTTATTTAGAAAAATAATATGACATTTCTTTTACCCAAGTGTGAGGGAGTAAATCAATATCCTCAATACTTAGATCATTTGCTTTATCATATCAACTTTGTGAAAGAAGAATTGCTAGCTCTCTTTTTATCAATAATGAAAGTAGGTTTAAAGAGTTCCCACAGTTTGTTTGGCTATGATCATGGGACTTGTACTTGGGACAATGTGCTCCAGGGTCTCTGCTCTCAATCACTTTCCTATTTCATTCAGAATTGACTTGGATGGGGGTGTGGTTTCTTCTCCAGGCAACACAGAGCACTCTGCACAACACACCTCATAATTCCACTGGACGGTATTTGCTGCAACTGTGCTTTAAATAAATGGCAATATAACAGAGTTTATAGCCGCCATCCCAGGATCACCCCAGCTGATACTTATATTTGATTTCTGCAACATAGCCAAAATGTTACTGCCACCACCACTCCCCATTACCATTTTCTAGACAAGAAAACCAAATTTTAAAGAAAGACAGAAAGAAGGAAGGTAAAAAGAAAAGTTACCTGACTTAAGGAACCAGGACAAGAGCCAAAAAACTCTTCAACTCCTAGTTCGGTATTCCAATCCCTCTTTGTTTTACACACAATAATTTTAAAAATCACAAACCAAAACATTGGTTTCTTCTTTCTAGAGCACAGACAGTGATTCAGTGTTTGTGTAATGAGACTGAAAAGGCAAAGAGCTCTGTATATATCAGTGTGGGAATGCCAACACACTGCTAATAGACGGTAGAAAATGGGCAAATGTCAGACAAGGATCAGTGACTTTGAGGATCACTTACCTTTTCAATATGGATCCAAATCCTTAGTACAAACTAATATTATGCCATGTCTGTCATAACACCCCTCAATTCCATCAACAAAGTAAAGGAATGGCAAGATTTCTAGTTCCTACTAGGACCACAATTTCTACCTTAAATGCTACATATGTAACATAAGACTTTTCTTCTGGGCTATATTATTACAGCCTGAGACCCTTCTCTTTTCATCTTCTCTGATCTGCCTCTTCTTGGGTTACTCATCTTGATTGATACCATTGTTAATCCCTCAGTTTCCCAAGAACAAAATTTGAGTAGTCACCCTTGAAACTTATTTTCCATGACCCCTCAGAGCCATTGTCAGCTCTAGCCTATTTTTGAAATGACCATTAAATCAGACTCTTCTATCCTTTTCCCACCATCATCATTGTAGGTGGTACTAGTGATAAAGAACCTGCCTGTCCAATGCAGGAGCTGAAGGAGATGTAGGTTCAGTCTCTGGCTTGGGAAGATCCCCTGGAGGAGGGCATGGCAACCCACTCCAGTATTCTTTCTTGGAGAATCCTATGGGCAGAGGAGCCTGGTGGGCTACTGTCCATAGCATCGCAGAGTCTGACATGACTAAAGCTACTTAGCATGCATGCACAATCCAATATTAGATCTTCTCTAGCTTGACCTTGGCTGACTCTGTTTGTTCTCTTAACCTAAGTCCCAATCTAATTTATTATATATGCTCCTACCAGAGTTACTTTCATAAAAGAAAATTTTGATGACATCAACTTCCTTGCTTAAAAATGTGTTCAGTGATATTCACCTATTTGTTAAAACCTAGGTTCTTGGGAATAGCCCACAAGGCCTTCACAATCTGATGCCAACTCCCCTTACCAGCCCTATCTCTTCACATCCTCTGTCCTCTGCTTATATTCTCATCCTAATAACTTCCCTTAAGTCCCTGATTGCGTAATTCTGTGCTTTTGCATATGCCATTCACTCTGCCTTCACTTTTTTCTCTGCCTAAATTCTCCAAAATTTTCTGTGAAATAAGTTGCAATATCATCTCTCTGGTGAAATTTTCTGACTCTGTAAGCATGTTAGTCAGTCCTGTGTTAAGATTATAGCAGTGCTTTGACATGCAAATAGGGGTAACAGCTGGAACTTAACCCATGTTTATGGTGGGATCCAGCTATATCTTGGCAAGCCTGGCAGTCTGGAGAGGAAAATCTATGGAAGCTGTTTCCATGTAGGGCCAGATGCTTTACAAGTGTCAAACCCAGACTCTGACCAGATCCAATTTGAGGGTCACGGGTGGGCAGTGATGTGAACACAGCATTGTTCTGTTTCTCAGGCTTCCCCTGGTTCATCACTACCCTAAACTGCTATCTAAATGTCTGGGAATGAAGGTTGCATAGAAAAAAATAGTTATCTCTTTGACAGTTCTATGGGCCACCAAAATCATGGCTCACAGATGGTTTGATCTTAACCACCAAAAGCAAAGTCATTTTCCTTAGAATTGTATGGAAGCAGCCGTATAGATCACTGATTTGACTCTAGAAGCTACAAGCAGCTTTAGAAGTTGCAGTGCTAAAAGTGTCTATTTCCTGTCTCTCTGTGGTAGCAATGGGGAGCAGAGGAATAGAAAGATAGGCCTCAAAAACCCATCCCATGGGGCTGTAGGACAGGAAGAGGTTTCAGCTGAAATTACCCCTGAAGGGTACTGAAGCAAGAAAAAAGTAAGGACTGCCAGAAGATAGTTCCAAAAGACTCTCAAGAAACCTAAATAAGATACACCTTAGGCAACTCCATCTCTTACTTTAACATTTGTTCATATGTCTGCTACTGTACATTCACCATTCCAGATGCCAAGGACATGGCAGAGAACAAAAGGTGAAAACAGGTAATAACTCCACAAGGACAGAAAAAGTCCATTTCTGGTGTGAGTGGGTGCAATGAAAAAACAAAGGGGCTGCTATAATAGAGGACAGGAACAGAATGTGTCTTGTTGAGGAGAGGTCATTTGAGTGCAAACCTGAAAAATGTAAAAAAAATCAACCATGTGACTAACTTGGGAGAAGAACATTCCAAGTATAGAGAACAGTAAGTTCAAAGACCTTAAGATAATAATAAGCCTGACATTTCAAAGACTAGAAAGAAGGTCATTGTAGAAACTAGTGGTCAAGTGAGAGTGGTATGGGATGATTCATGGAGATAAACAGATGTTGAGTCATGTAGGAACTTCCAGAGCATGTTCAGGACCTTGGACTGCATTCTGGGTATAATGGGAAGCTGTTGGAGGTTTTAGCTGGGAATGGACATGATCTGAATTTTGTTTTTAAAGATTCACTATAACATTTCAGCAGAGAATGGAATGTGGAGGGAAGAGGCAGCAGAAGGGGAAGCAGAGAGACTAATGTAGAGGCTACTGCAGTATTTCAGGCAAACAATGGTGTGTGTTCTGATAGAGACAGCAGTGAGAAAGGGAGCAAAACATGGTGGACTTGAAACATATTTTGCAGATACAATAGATAAGATCATGGGTGCAAAGTTTAGGAGCCATCAGACGATCATGGGTATTTAGTGAGAACAGTTCCAGAACTAAGTAGGGGAGAATTGGGGAAGCAAACTGAGGTTCCACAACCACATATGGGAGTGTTATTTGTCAGATAACATTAATGGTTCTTGAAGTGAAAGTCGCTCACTCATGTCCGTCTCTTTGCCACGCCATGAACTGTAGTCCATGGAATTCTCTAGGCCAGAATACTAGAGTGCATAGCCTTTCCCTTATCCAGGGGATCTTCCCATCCCAGGGATCAAACCCAGATCTTTCGCATTGCAGGCTTCTTTACCAGGCGAGCCACAAGGGAAGCCCTCGTGTTTCCTAGAGACATTTAGCAGGGAATGCTCATTAAGAGCAGAAGGAGATGTATGTGGCACCAAGCCAAAAGAACAGAGGACCAAAGCCAGAAAACGTTATCAAATCTGCACTGATTGTTTTTCTTTTTGCTTCCCTAACTAGTGGCTTCATAGCTCCCGAATATTCTACCTGCTCTTCCTTGAAGATGCAACATTTTGTTCAGTCTTTGAACTTCTATGGCATCTCCTTTTGTGATTACAGTAACACTATCTCAGCAGAATTGGAAAAATTCAGCAGTTATTTAATGAGCAATACTTGTGATTCAAGAAGGATACATATAGAATAGTAAAATTTCTTGTTAAGGTATTAATTTCTAAAGCCAAAAAGGCAAAATTTCAATAACCAAAAATTATTCTTGAAAATCTCCTAAATTGCCCATATGAAACAGAATAAATGGTTTTAGATTCCAACACTGTACAGATTCCCATAAAGTCCAAAGCGGAATACTTTTCCTCTAACACTAACAGACTGATATGGTTATACCAGCTGAAGCTGTACAGTGTACCCCAAAATAGCAGAGATAGAATTAAACTCATAAATGTTCAAAGGATGTATGAACTGACTCCATATTATCTAGTCCTGGTTTAAGAGTCTTTGTGGTCAGATATTCAGATAATAAAGGAGATTTTTCCAGTAATGATGGAGAGGAGTTTTATATAGTAAGTTGTCAAGAATCATAAGACACAGAAATGAGGCTGCTGAGAATACGTGTCTGATTCAGGACCAAATATTGAATTTGCATATTACTGAACTTGCTCCATGCTCTGTCGTTCAGTCATGTCCTACTCTTTGAGACCCAATGGACTGTAGCCCACCAGACTCCTCTGTCCTTGGGATGTTTCCAGGCAATAATATCTCTTAGAGAGGGTCACCATACCATACTTCAGGGGATCTTTCTGACCCAGGGATCAAAACGATGTCTCTTGGGTCTCCTGCATTGGCAGGCAGATTCTTTACCACTGTGCCACCTGGGAAGCTGTGAATTTGGTGAATAACAGAATGCTTTCTAGTCTGCAAGCAGTCTGATGAGAGAGACAGATTTGCAGCTAGCACATTTAGTGAGTTGCTGCATATTTTATGTCTGAAAATCTGTCTGCCCTACCAGACTACTACTTCCTGTCCACTTACACTAAAAGCTCAGCATACAGAGAATATCCAGTAAGCAAATTATACTCCCATGGCTGGGGAAGGACTTTCCCACTTCAGCTTATTTGTCATGACTCCCTCTATAACTTGAGGCCCCTGCTTATTTCTTGTACTCTGATTCATTTGCTTCCTGGTCTGGTGGGCCAATATCCTTGGAGCTCTCCATGACAAAGTCAGCCAGGCCTCAGCCCCTTGGCCTTTCTTCCTGCAGGGCTAGTCCAGAAGCTACAGAGGATGCTTTTTTATCTTAAGCCCACTGTTGCTCTTGGATTGACTCTGGTTTAAGAATGTTCCTATAATCCCTTTGGATCAGCTTTTCTCCCTCTATTCCTTATTACTAATCACTGTTAGATGGAAAATGAGAAATCCCATCATTTTGGTTAACTAGGTCACTAAGATCCAAAGTATTCCTATGTTCCTACCCTGAAAACATAATTAAAGCCTTGACTAATTACTGTTAAAGTAACCTTAATTAACTAACCTAACTTACCACTAATCAAAGGAATGGGTCTTCTGAGGGACTGTGAATCATTTTCTAGTCAGTATATAACATAAGGTAATATACATCTATATCCCTAGGGATACACTCATTAAAAATAAATTAAAACTCTTCATTATTAGGAGATAAGGTTGGAGGTTGCTTGTTTACTTATTTATTTATTTACACAAAAGATTGGACTCAGGACCTTGTCTTGCATTTTTACTACAGAGTTTTTGCCATGTTTATGAGACAAGTAGGGATTTGGCATCTTCCTTACTTACTCTGGGTTATTCGTCAATCCATGATCATTATTTCAGCAGAGTTATGCAGAGGCTGCTATATCTGATCACCACATCGTGTGGTGTGTGTGTGGGCATGCAGGCTCAGTCATGTCTGATTCTTCGTGACACCATGGATGTTAGCCCACCAGGCTCCTCTGTCCATGGAATTTTCCAGGCAAGAATACTGAAGTGGGTTTCCATTTCCTCCTTCAGGGGATCTTCCTGACCCACAGTTCAAACCAGTGTCTCTTGTGTCTTCAGCATTGGCAGGCGGATTCTTTACCTCTGTGCCCCTGGGAAGCCCCTATCACATTATAGTCACTTGTTATCTGTGTGACTTAGTATATGTCAGTTCGCCTCCCTGGACTCCAGCCTCCTCGCCTATAAAATGAGGCCAGTATATCAAAGCCCCTTCCAACTTTAACATGCTCTATTCTATGGGAGTAAAGTTACTCCTGATGTCTAGGTACTCTGTCTTGAAAATCAAATTGATATGATGTTATTCTGTAACACTAAGAGTTATTTTCTATGACTACTCACAATATTAACCCTTCTCTTTGAAAGTTTTCGTTATACAATTTCCAAAACTGTCTGATGAGAAGACAAAATAATAAACTGCCTCAATGCAATAATTTCAACACAAGAGAGGCTCCACCAAAATACCTACCTTAGCTCTAATATCTGGAGTTCCCCATTTTATTTCTACAGTGTAAGGCACCATGCATATATCAATCATTTGGCATCGATATGAATGAGTTTATATAAGATCATTTCCTTGGCACAGGTTTTGAGTTAGACAGGAGTGGGGAAAAAAACCAGAAAAGCAAACATTATGATACTGATGTGAAGATACCAATGAAAGACATCAGAGTAAACACAATGGGAACCATCATCATTATTTTCTTAATATTTCTCTGGTGGGTACCATGGCCCCAGGCCATCCCTGCTTTGTCCATGATAAGAATTCATATCTATTGTTGACACTCAGGAACTTGTAGTGGAAAAAAGTAGTGCTGAACACTAGAACTAATGCATGAAGAAGCCTTTATGCAAAATCCCCTTTCCTGAACAGGCTTAAAACTAAGTTAGCTTTCTTTTACTTTGGGATTGTTTAAAGACATCTGCAGAAGCCTGGGGTTGGAGGTGCCTGTAGGCCTCCCTTCCATCACAGCATTGCTCTGTTTGCCTACTGCTGGGAGAATCCACAGCCAATTTATCACCTGAAAGCCACAAATACCTGGAGAACATATTCTGTCTGTAAAAATAGATTTCACAGATTCTTCAAGTTGTGTCACTGTGTTTTAGTCTTTACTGCCTATTCATAGTAAATGAATGAGTGAATGAGAAAGGGAGTGAGTAAATGAATAGCCAGGTACATTAAGGTGTTTTCTTCCTTTCCACCTAAATAATTAAATTCATTTCAATCATGTGTGAAAAAATAGACTGGAAAAGGGTTTTCTTTTCAGGGATCATTGTCTCAGTGATTATCAAACTTTAGTGTCAATAAGAATCACAGAAAATCTACTAAATATTCAGATTTTGGGCCTTTGCACCTAGAGATTCTGAGTCAGTAGATCAGGCACAAGCACAGAAGTGTAAGCATTAATAACACAAGTGCACACACACATGCAAATACACATGCTTCAAAGCTGATTCTAATGTGGGTGGTTCACAGGCCACATTCAGTGAAAAACTACTATATAATGACTATCGATCTTCTGGTCTGTCACTCTGATATCAGAAGCTTCAAAAAATTATGGGTTGTACCCATCCCATCTTTGGACCAGGGTGAGTTGAGTGAAAGCAAGCCACACCCAAATAAGATAATTCCAAAGAGAATGCCAAAGTACAAAGGGGACTTAAAATATCTAAGTTGAAGGTTTACTATAAAAATAATTAAGACAAGATGATATTGACACAAAATTGGATAGATTAATAGATCAATGGAAAAGGATGAAGAGTCAAGAAATAAAAAAACATTATATGTGAGCAATTAATTTTCAACAAAGGTGAAATGAATTCATTGGTGAATAAATAGTCTGTTCAATAAATGGTGCTTGAATGATTGGATATCTACATACAGAAAAAAAGTGCTTCTCTTTACCAAATTCAAAAAGCAACTAAAAATGGGTAATAAAACCAAATGTTAAGCTAAAAGCTTTACAATTTCTAGAAGAAAAGATAGAGGAAAATTTTTGTGATCTTGCTTTAGGACAAGAATTTTTAGATTTAATAGCAAAACCACAATCCAAAAACAGTAAAGGTTGGTACAGTGGAGTTTTCCAAAATTAAGAACTCTTCAGAGTAAAAAGACAAGCCACTGACTGAAAAATTATACTTGCAAATCACAAATAAAATGGTATTTGCAAATCACTTATCTGATAAAGAACCTGTATCCACATTATACGAATAGCTCCTAAAACTCTATAATAAAAAGTGAAAGTGAAAGTCACTCAATTATGTCTGATTCTTTGCCATCCCAAGGACTATATAGTCCATGGAATTCTCCAGGCCAGAATACTGGAGTGGATAGCCATTCCTTTTTCCATGGTATCTTCCCAACCCAGGGATCAAACCCAGGTCTCCTGCATTACAGGCAGATTCTTTACCAGCTGAGCCAGCAGGGAAGCCCAGGAATACTGGAGTGGGTAGACTATTCTTTTCCAGTGGATCTTCCTGACCCAGGGATTGAACCAGGATCTGCTGCATTGCAGGTGGATTCTTTACCAGCTGAGTTACCAGGGAAGCCCATAATAAAACATGCTAATGGGTAAAGAATTTAGCATAGATAGTACACCAGCAAACATGTATGGATAACAAAAAAGAACATAAAAAGATGCTCAATATCATTAATCATTAAGAAAATGAAGATCAGCGATACCACTACAAATCTGTTGAAACAATTATAGTTTAAAAGACTGATGAAAATATTTAGGACATTGAGAAACTGAAACACTGCTCCACAACAAAAGGAATGAACTATTAACACATGCAACATGGATGAGTCACAAACTATTTATGCTAAGTGACAAAAAGCAGACATAAAAACTGTAGATCATAAGATTCTATTTGTGTGAATCCTAGAAAATAAAATCTGATCCAAACTGACAGAAAGTAGATTAGTGGTCTCCTGAGAAAGGGGAAAGGTAAAAATGGGAGGAAGAAAGGGATTAAAAGGAGACCCAAGCAGTCCTTGTGGTAGATGTATTATAATGTTCATTGTCTTTACTGTGGCCAAAGTTTCATAGGCTTGTAATACTATGTCAAAGCTTATCAAATTATATACTTTACATGCAAATTATTGCATGCCATTTATATCTTATATCTTAAGAAGACTGCTTAAAAATTGATATGGGCCTCACTGAGTTACCTTGTGGGGAACTGAGGCATGGATAGCCATCTCCATGGATAATATTCTTTGTATTCAGATCTCTGGATGAAAGAACACCCATACACACACACACAGAGAAATATTATATGCATAAATATGTGAATATGTATACATATTCATGAATGAAGCTACGATAGGAAAGTTTCTTAGCTTAAAAGTATAACATCTTATATCCTTCATAGTGTTAGGAATTAATAACATGAAAGTATTATTTCTAAAGAGTAACTAGAACAATTTTAATTTAAACATTATCTGTTAGGCAAATTTTTAAAAAATAAAAAGCCAGAAAATAGCAGTAATGATGTGAGAATACTAGAATTCTCATTTCTCTCGTTTTCTTCTGGTTGGAATACACACTCATAATTACTTTCATTATCTTTTAAAAAGTCATCTTGAGTGTGTGTGTGTGTGTATGCTAAAGTTGCTTCAGTCATGTCTGACTCTTTGCTATCCTATGGACTGTAACCTGCCAGGCTTGTCTGTCCATGGGATTCTCGAGGCAAGAATAATGGAGTGCGTTGCCATGCCCTCCTCCAGGGAATCTTCCCAACCCAGGGATTGAAACCTCATCTCCTGTGTTGGCAGGCAGGTTCTTTACCACTAGGGAAGTCCCAAAAGTCATCTTATAAAATTTAAAATGTATATAACCTGTGTATTAGTTTTCTATTGCTGTGTAATGTATTAACACAAACTTACCACCTTTAAATAATACAAATGTATCATCTCTTACTTTCTATGGATCAGAAATCTAGGTATGGGTTAGCTGGGTCTTCAGCTCAAGGTCTCACCAAGCTAAGATCAAGACATCACTGGGGCTACAATCTTGATCTGAGGTTCAAGATCTTTCAAGATCACTGTTGTTGGCAGCACTGAATATCTTGTGCTGTGTGTCTGAAGCCCCATATTCTCAATGGTTATTGGTCAAAGACTGTTATCAGTTTCTAAGGGTTGTTCCCAATTTCTTCCTACATGACTTCCTCCATGAGCACTTCACAATGGTGAATTTGCTTCTTTGAGACTAGTAAGAAAAACAAAAAGACTAGTAAGAGAATCTCATGCTTCAGATATCTTTTTTTTGCAGAAAAGGCCCAGCCCCTTTGATGGATTCTCCTGATTGAATTAAGTCCACCCAGGATAATCTCTTCTGATTCACTCAACTTCAACTGATTTTGGATATTGAAAACCACCTCATCTTTGTCATGTAATGTATCCTAATCGTGGGAATAAAATTCATCATATCCATGTCCTTGTCTATACTCAAAAGGATAGACTTATTTATGCTGCCTACATTAGGGGACACAGAATTTAGGAGTCATCTTAAAATTTGGTGTACCACATTAGGACCCAGAATACCTAAATACAGGTACCCAAGGAGGCAAGTGTAAGGATGCACATCACAGCATTGCTGATAACATGAGAGCATTTTGCCTACGATTCAAAAGTGCAAAATAAGAAAGGTATAAATAAAATGAGGAATGTTCTTAAGTTGGAATATAAAACAAAATTTGTTTTATAAAAATAAAAAAGTAAGTAACTAGTAAAAAAAGTGAGAAATATATGGGGCCTTCTGGGACAGATCACTCCACTTATTCTCTGCAGTGGTTCTCCTCTGAAGTGTCTAGATAATAGTATCTGATGCACATTTCCTGAGTTGTCTTACAGAGTCTAACCCCATCAACAAATGAAAGAAATTAGCTTCTTGATGACCATGTGCAGTAGTCCCCAGACCTACCTGCTCCTAAGGATTGATATTATTAACCCCTGTGACACCACCCTATTACTTCATCATCAACTAATCAGAGAACTGTGTATGAGCTGATCACATAGCCTCAGACGCCCCTCCCTTGCCTTGTCTTTTTATTTTTTTTAAGTCTTTATTGGATTTGTTACAGTATTACTTCTGCTTTATGTTTCATTTTTTTTGGCTGTGAGACATATGGAATCTTAGCTCCCTGACCAGAGATCGAACCTATACCCTTTGCGTTGGAAGGCAGTGCCTTAACCACTGGACCACCAGGGAAGCCCTCACCTTGCCTTTAGAAAATGCTTTGCTAGGACTTCCCTGGTGATATAGTGGATCAGAGTCTGCCTGCCAATGCAGGGAACACAGGTTGGATCCCTAGTCTTGGAAGATTCCAAATGCTGTGGAGCAACTAAGTCCTCATGCCACAACTACTAAATACAGAACACCGAGAGCCCATGCTCCACAACAAGAGAAGACATCACAATGAGAAGGCCGTGCACCGCAGCAAAGAGTAAGCCCTGCTTGCCACAACTAGAGAAAGCCCTGACAAAGCAATGAAGACTCAACACAACCAAAAAATAAATAATTCTTTTAAAAATCTATATATTTCTACATGCAATGTTACAACTTAAAAGTTGCCCAATGTTCACCAGTTTCAGAAATCTGACCTTTGCTGATGCTGCAATAAAGTGTTGCAATTGGAAAAAAAATCTATATTAAAAAAAGAATATTTTAAAAAATACTTTTCTAAAACTCATCAGAGAGTCCAGACTTTTTGAGCACCAGCTGTCCCATATTCCTTGTCTGGCGCCTTACAGTAAATGCTGCACTCTCCGTCACCACAACCTGATATCAGTAGATTGGCTTCACTGTGTGAGGGCTAGCAGACCCAACTTTGGTTCAGTAACAGGGCTGTTTATTTCAGCATTTGCTTTACCTATATGAGAAACATAAACCCCTACTTGTTTATATCTACACAATCAGTTTTCTGTCACATGCAGCCAAATGCAAATCTAAACAATATGTGAGTTCTAAGAATCTCTATGTAAAGAAATCTATCTTTCCTAAACTTATTTGTACCCAAGCATTTCTAAACTATTTATTTTTACTTCATTTGATATAAAATTCCACAATGTTCCATTGGATATCTGTTTGGGTAATGAAGTTTTATTTCCTGTTATAAAAAACTTTTATAATTACCGGTCTGTTTTGCTGGCTAAAGCACTGAATTAATGAGATCAAGGCATCAAAACTGGTCTTCATATGAACAAATTTATTTCACCTTATAAGATAAGCTATCTTAGAAAAGACATTATGGATTTATCCATGAGTCCATTGATCCTAAAAATATTTATTTGTCACCCAATCAATTACAAGCTGTCTGCCAAATTCTGGGAATACAAAGATAATTTAATCATGTGTGCAAGTCTCAGTTATCTTAAACTAAGTTTGACAAAACAATTCATTATAATGTAATATATCTAACATTCCATTACGACAATTTAAGGACAATTCCAAACATTCAGGACAGTCATAATTTTCCTGAATCAAGAATATTGGCCTACACACTGTCAGGCTCTTCGGAAAAACTGGGTTCCTTAACAAGAAAGAGAGCTAAGTTAACCAGCTAGCTTTGGCATCTCAACTTTGACTTTCTTTAATTATCCTTGTACACACAATGACATATGTCAAAGGACACAGATATCAATTCTTTGTGAAAACTGAAAATTAACAGTCAACACTGCTGATAGAATGAACAGATCTGATGCGGAAAGAAGAGGGGAAAGATTTAACTATAACTAAAGGGAAAGAGGCTTCAGGTTAAGAAGACAGACACCTTCAATAGGATGAAAGGCATGAGCATGTTTGCAGACGGCAAGGGAGTTGTCAGTGGAGATGCAGAAGATGAATGTGCTGAAAAGAAGAGTTAGTTGATGGAACAAAGTCTCAGAAGAGAAAGGAGGAGTTGGAATAAAGTACATCATATTAAACTGAACAGAAATAAAGCCTTATCTTCTGATTCAAAAGGAGGGGAATAATATGCAGGTGGATGTAGAAGGGATTGATATGAATTGACTTGTGTCACAAAAATATATGTAGAAGTCCTAACCCACTACCAAAGAGTGTGACCTTATTTAGAAATAGAACAACTGCAGATGCAATTAGCAAACAAGAGATCACACTGGAATAGAATAGTCCCCTACTCCAATATAGCTGAAGTCCTTATAAAAACTGGGACATTTAGAGACAGACACTCAGAGAAGGAAGACAATGTTAAGCACAGGAGGAATGATAGCCGTATGACAATCAAAACAAAAATTTGAGTGATCCATCTACAAGTCACAGAATACCAAGGATTGCTGCAAACTCCCAGAAGCTAGGAAGGGGCAAGGAAGAGTGCTCTTCTACAGATTTCACAGGGAACATAGTCCTACTTATGTTCTGATTTTAGACTTCTAGTCTCCAGGACTGAGATAATAAATTTTTGTTGTCATAAGCCACTAAGTTTCTGGTACTTTGTTACAGCAGCCTTAAGAAACTAATGGAGGGATGTTATGGAAAACCACACTGGTAGCCTTATCTCATAGATGAAGAAGGGGTTCAGGAAGTAGCAGGATGGTTTAGAAGGGAGTGTTGAGCTGCAGTGAGGTTCAAAACTAATCCCCAAAGGGAATGGAAACGGTAGCCAAGCATGAAGATGGAAGATATAAAAATGAGTAATGAGAACCTGACTGAAGTCAGTGACTATGAATTTATAGCAACAGTAATATGAGAAAAATCCTAGACACAAATATGAATTTAGTACATGATAAAGGTGGTATTTCAAGTCAATGGATAAATGACAGATCCAATACAATACACTTGACAATTTGTAGGAAATAAATAAGGTTAAATATCTATAGACAGAATAGTCTGTCCCCTTAAATCTATTGTTTATAATAATGGCAAAAAGTTTTAAAACCTAAATATTAAGTAATTGGAAATAGCACATGATATTTGGTTGCTAACACATTTTACATAGTGAGAATATATTATTTTTAAATTTTAAAAAATCAATACATATTATTTTTGACTGTTATTACAGTCTTCTTTTGAAATAAATACACGTACATAGTGTGTATATATCTCTAGAGAAACAAAATGATGAAATTCTATAAAAAAAAAAACAATGGTCATTGAAGTAAGTCAGAAAGAGAAAAATGTATATTACTGCATATATGTGGAATCTGGAAAAATGGTACTGATTCACCTATTGGCAGGGCAGAATAGAGACGCAGATGTAGAGAACAGACGTGTGGACACAGAGGGGTTTGGGAAGGAAAAGGTGGGACAAACTGGGAGGTTAGGATTGACAAATATACCCTGCAACAAGTATATAAACAGGTAGCTAGTGGTAAACTACTCTACAGGACAGGGGGCTCTGCTCACTGCTCTTTGGTGACCTGGAGGGGTGGGGGTGCCGGGAGGTTCCAGAGGGAAGGGATATATGTATACAAAAGGCTGGTTCGCTTTGTTATACAGCAAAAACTAACACAACATCGCAAAGCAACTATACTCCAATAAAAAAAAGAAAGAAATACAAGTGGAACCCCTCCCCCAAAATGATAGAACTAGAATACAATATATACAATAAGTTAGCATTCTGCTTTAAGCGTTAGAGAGCCATGGTCAAGAGCATTTCTGGAGGAGGGAGAGAAAAAAAAAACTGCCCACCAGCTGGGATTGGGAGTGGGTTACAGGATTCCTGGAAAGATGATGTCCAAAACCAGTGCCATGATCTTTGTGGGACTAACTATTAATACAAAGATTCCATGTGGATGGGCCTGAGTTGGAAGGGACAGTGCAATGTTCTGCTGAGATGCCATCTTGGAGAGAAGTGGGACTGTTTTATAAACAATCCCGGAAACACTTGGATTCTTATTGGTTTATTAGGGATACAAGGGCTTACTTGAGTGTTTGTCTGTGGCAGCTACTCCTTAATCATTTATACTTTATTTAGAAAACAAAGTGCTATAACTATTGGGACTCTGGAATTTCAGTCTTATACAGAACTGTGTACCTATTTGTGTTCATGATACCTCATAACTTCTTTAAAAAATGGTGGCTTCCACTTCCTCTGCATAACATGGAATCCTTGAGAAAAGTGAACATGAAAAATAATCTGCCTAAAAGGAATGTAGGGTTCCCAGGTGGTACTAGTGGGAAAGAACCCGCCTGTCAACACAGGAGAGGTAAGAGATGCAGGTTCAATCCCTGGCTTGGGAAGATCCCCTGGAGAAGGTCACAGCAATCCACTCCAGTATTCTTGCCTGGAGAATCCCATGGCCAGTGGAGCCTGGTGGGCTACAGTCCACAGGGTCACAAAGAGTCAGACACAACTGAAGCAACTTAGCATGCATGCAGAAGGAATGTATAAATATGTGTATGTCTCTATACACCTATGGATACATTTTCAAGGGCAATATCTATTGTATCAGAATTTTTAAAAAAATCTTTGTATCTATGCTATTTGCACATTCCCGGATTTAATGAAAACAGGAGTTCTGCTGAAAATAAAATGGTCTGAAAAAGAAGAAGCAGGTCAGCTTAAGAACAATTAGGCTCAAAAAAAGTTTGAGTCTTATCTTCCCGGTGGGCTTAGTTGTGTAATGTAATCCAGAAAAAGCACAAGTTTGTAGAATGTTCTCCAAGACGAGATTCTGAGATGTTTTATTTTAGTGCTTTCATTTTCTATAATGAAATGAGATAATAAATCTCTATTTGTGTCTGAATATCCCAAAATAGCTTGTAAGAATAGAAAAATCTGACAGTTGCTGAGGAAAAAAGAAAAAAAAAATGAAAATAGCTGAATCTGTCCAATCTTGTACTTATCCATTCAGGCTAAAAATGGTGTTATTGTTGACAAGAAGTTAAGAAATATTCTTCAAGAAAAAAAAAAAAAAACACTTTTGTGGAGAAAAAATGTCATTTGTTGCTCTCTAAATGCAAATGTGCAAAATTAATTTAATTCTTGTATTGGTAACTAAGTAAAAACATAATAGAGAATTGTCTTTCTTTCATTCTGCAAACAGATAGAAGTCCCGGCCTGGGCATTCACTGACAGAGATGGACTCCAGCAGGAATAAGATGTAGGCTCTGCCCTCAAAGAACCTTATAATCTTCATGAATTAAAATCATGATGAAGGGCATAAGTAGGCAATTCATAAAGAGAAAAACTAATTGTCTAGAAATATACATAAAATATTCATCTTCAATGGTAATCAAGCAATGCAACTTTGAAGTAGCAATACTATATTGTTTTTCATCAACAACTTAGAAAAGAACATCTAAGAATAATACATGACTAATACATAAAATTAAGACCTCCAATTAATTATTGTTTTTGATGTTGTTTAGTCTCTAAGTTGTGTCTAACTCTTATGTGACCCCATGGAGCTCCTCTAACCATGGGATATTCCAGACAAAAATACTACAGTGGGTTGCCATTTCCTTTAATCCAAGGATTAAACCCATGTCTCTTACATTGGCAGGTAGATTCTTTACCACTGAGTCACCGGGGAAGCCAATTAATTAATAGTTGAACATAAATTAGAAAATCTTTCCGGAATATAATCTCACAGCACGTATCAAAAGAATTAAAATTATTCACATACTATGGTACAAATCCACATCTAGGAATTTCAACTGAGAAAATAAATGATTGAAGTTCTCATAAATGGAGCAATGAGAATGTTCATCACACAGTTTTTAGTAGTTTTTAATAGCTCAAAATAAATTTTAACAACCAATGTACCATGAAATGGAAGATTTGTCAAAAATATGGCACATTTTTATAAAATGATGTTGCTAGTAAGACTTAAACAGTAAAATAATACTGAATAATATCAAGAATTTTATGATATAATTAGTGAAAGATAAAATTTAAAAATTGGGTTCAGCAGGATACCATTGTAAATAAGTCATGTGCATATATTGTGAAAAGTTATATACACAAATGGTAAAAACATGCAAAAAGTTAGACTTGTTTTAATAGAAAAATAAGATTAGGGGGAATTTTCTTCTTTTTCTTTCTTTCTATTACTTAGATTTTTAAATACTGAGCATGTGACATTTCTTCTGTTAAAAGTTAATTTTTAATCAACCACCTTTAAGGCTTAGACACAGTCCTTGCTTGCTTTCTCAGACTCCATTGACTATCTCCTCTCTCCCTCAGTTGACTACCTGACTTCATCAAATACTCCTCCACTCTTATTCTTTGATGCAGCACCATGCCTGGGAGTGTGGGATTTGGCTTCCTCAGAAGCTCCTGTGGAGCCAGATGAAAAATTAATTTCCCATAAGGTAGACCTTGCCCACTAAGAAACAGGAGATGAGAGAAAGTCAGACAGGTTAATTTTCCCTTCTTTCTCTCATTCACACATTCCTGAGATGTGAATCTTCTTTGTAATCTAGTGAAGTCTCACGCACTGAATATACATGTGAGCTGAGAAACCTCAGTGTCCCAAGGGCATTGGTTCCAGGACCCCACCACAACTGGAGATGCCAGGGGCTTCCCCGGTGGCTCAGATGGTAAAAAAAAAAAAATCTGCCTGCAATGCAGGTGACTCCGGTTTGATCCCTGGGTCTGGAAATCCCCTGGAGAAGGGAATGGCAACCAACTCCAATATTCTTGCCTGGAGAATTCCATGGACAGAAGTGCCTAGCGGGCTACAGTCCATGGGGTGGCAAAGAGTCAGACATGACTGAGCGACTACAATTTCTTTTCTTTCTTTCAAGTCCCTTACATAAAATGTTGTCATGTTTGCATGTAACCTACACAGATTCTCCCATACACTTTAAATTATCTCCAGATTATTTATATCTAGTATAATGTAAATATAATGCAAATAGCTGCAAATACAGTATAAATACTATGCAAATAGTTGCTGGTGTGAGGTAAATTCAAGGTATTTTTGGAATTTTCTGGAGTTTTTGAAAATATTTTTGATTCAAGATTGGTTGACTGTACAGATGTGAAAGCTTGGATACAAATGTAAAGCAAAGTAAAGTGAGTCACTCAGTCATGTCCGACTCTTTGCGACCCCATGAACTATACAGTCCAAGGAATTCTCCAGGCCAGAATACTGGAGTGGGTAGCCATTCCCTTCCCCATGGGATCTTCCCAATCTAGAGATCGATTCTTTACCAGCTGAGCCAAAGGGGAATCCCTGGCCAACTATAATAGATTTGAATTAATGTAGCATATCTTGGTTCTCTTCTTTTTCTTCTTTATTGCCTTAGGCTTGCTCCACCCAGATAAAACGTCAATACCTTAAATTTTCCTCCAGATTCTCTAAGGCTAAAATTGGAAAATGAGATCTGCACAAATATCCATATTACAAATATGTTGCAAATTCCAAGTGAGAGATACAAATTGAGTACTAGAGCAAATACAGAAAGAGGTCACTTTCCATAAGGTTTTGGGGAAATTCTCTTTAGAAAGATCACCTAAGTTGGACCTTACAGTCTCAATATGATTTTTGACAATGGAAATGTAAGGTCAATTCCACTGACCTGAAAGCTCATTAAAATTAGAAATTTGTATTCAGCAACATAAGAAAGGCAAAATGGCATCTCTTAACTACAAAGCAATATATAACTCTTATTAAGTTTCCTTCCCCAAATGGCTCAGCAGGTAAAGAATCAACCTGCAGTGTAGGAGACACAGGAAATGCAACTTTGATCCCTGGGTCAGGAAGATTCCCCGGAGAAACAAATAGCAACCCAATCCATTATTCTTGCCTGGAAAATCCCATGGACAGAAGAGCCTGGTGGGCTACAGTCTAAAACATCACAAAGGCTCGGACATTTCTGAGCAACTAATCACATGCACATGGCATCTAATAAGCCTCAAGTTTTTTTGGTGGCTTTGAAGCACAAGGCCCTTATATGTGGTAGAGATGTTTGCAAGTAGACAGTTTCTGGAATTGTTTGAGTAGTTCAAGAATGAACAGTCACAATATCTGCAATTCTCCTGGCCTCTTCTTCAGAGTGAAAAGATGGTGACTATCAGTTCAGTTCAGTTCAGTCACTCAGTCATGTCTGACTCTTTGCGACCCCATGAACCGCAGCACACCAGACCTCCCTATGCATCACCGGAGTCCACCAAAACCCATGTCCATTGAGTCAGTGATGCCATCTAACCATCTCATCCTCTGTCATTACCCTTCTCCTCCTGCCCTCAATCTTTCCCAGCATCAGGGTCTTTTCAAATGAGTCAGCTCTTCACAACAGGTGGCCAAAGTATTGGAGTTTCAGCTTCAACATCAATCCCTCCAGTGAACACTCAGGACTGATCTCCTTTAGGATGGACCAGTTGGATCTCCTTGCAGTCCAAAGGGCTCTCAAGAGTCTTCTCCAACACAGAAGACTCTGTGCTCAGTTTTCTTTATAGTCCAACTCTCACATCCATACATGACCACTAGGAAAATCATAGCTTTGACTAGATGGACCTTTGTTGGCAAAGTAATATCTCTGCTTTTTAATATGCTGTCTAGATTGGTCATAACTTTCCTTCCAAGGAGTAAGTGTCTTTAATTTCATGGCTGCAATCACCATCTGCAGTGATTTTGGAGCCCCAAAAATAAAGTCTGACACTGTTTCCAATGTTTCCCCATCTATTTGCCATGAAGTGATGGGATCAGATGCCATGATCTTAGTTTTCTGAATGTTGAGCTTTAAGCCAACTTTTTCACTCTTTCACTTTCATCAAGAGGCTCTTTAGTTCTTCACTTTCTGCCATAAGGGTGGTGTCATCTCATATCTGAGGTTATTGATATTTCTCCTGGCAATCTTGATTCCAGCTTGTGCTTCCTCCAGCCCAGCGTTTCTCATGATGTACTCTGCATATAAGTTAAAGAAGCAGGGGGACAATATACAGCCTTGACGGACTCCTTTTCCTATTTGAAACCAGTCTGTTGTTCCATGTCCAGTTCTAACTGTTGCTTCCTGACCTGCATATAGGTTTCTCAAGAGGCAGGTCAGGTGGTCTGGAATTCCCATCTCTTTCAGAATTTTACAGTTTATTGTGATCCACACAGTCAAAGGATTTGGCATAGTCAATAAATCAGAAATAGATGTTTTTCTGGAACTCTCTTGCTTTTTCAACGATCCAGAGGATGTTGGCAATTTGATCTCTGGTTCCTCTGCCTTTTCTAAATCCAGCTTGAACATCTGGCTGTAGCTATTAGTCATATTACAGGAAAATGAAGGCATGGGCAGGACAAAATGGCTCATCTCAACCAAAATGTTCAGGTTTTAAAAACCTCATTTTTACTCAAAGATCCACCTCACAACATTAGATTTTTTTTCTAATTGACCAGGAATGTGACATATGGCCACTCATTTATGGAAATAAAACTGAGAAATGAAATTTTCAGCTATGCACCTTGAAACCAATAATCAAGTTAAAGGAAGGAAGGAGAAAATGCATACTTGGTAATCAATTAGTACTATCCACCACATTATATAAAGCCTTAAGAATGGAAAGCAGTGAGCCAAAGGAAGACGCACAGCATGTGGAGGCTTACTTGTTATAGAGTGCCAAAGAAAGGGAGCAGGCAAAGATGATTAAAGTTTCCTGACTGTGAGGATGAGTATCCAAAAGCACTGGTTTGCCATTTGACCCTGAGTTAGTTATTTTACTTTTACAAGTCTGTTTCCTCAACTTAAGATACTGTATAAGAGTGTTTTGAAGTCCATACAGATAGATATAAATATGTAGATATATCCAAGTAAATAAGAAATCTATGTCCATGTACAAAAACCTGTATATGAATGTTTATAGAGGCATTATTCATAACAGTCAAAAAGTAGAAACAACTCACATGTTCACCAATTAATGAATAGATAAACAAAATATGGTAAACCATACAATGGATTATTACTTCATCATTAAAAGGAAGTATCAGTACAAACCAAAACATTGACACACGTTAAAAACATTACGCTAAGTGAATGAAGCAAGTCATAAAAGATGGTGTATTATATGATTTCATTTACATGAAGTGGAAAGAATTGGAAAATCCATAGGAATAAGACTAGGAATTGTCAGGGGTCAAGAGAAGTAGAGACTGTGGAGTGACTACTAACAGATGCAGGGTTTCTTTCGGGCGTAATGAAAATATTCAGAAATTACATGGTGGTGATGGCTCTATAACTGTGAATATACTAAGTAAAAATCCACTGCCTTCTATACGTTAAAGGGTAAATTTTGTGATATGTAAATTATTTCTCCATAAATGTTTAAAAACATTTTGTAGAGGTCAAACATGATAAGCTTCACTCAATAATAAATATTAGCTATTACTATTTCAGATTAGTTGAATTCATGAAGCTCTGGGTGCTGATAAAGTCAGTGAGAAAAAAATGGATGAGTGTTGGGCTGAAACTCTGCAGGATTACAAGGCCTATTACTTGCTCAGTTTTAGGACTCAAGAAAGAACCCAGAGTCAGCAACAAAGACATCAATGGTTTAATGAATGTGGGGGCTTACACATCTGAAACAAGGTTCTGGGGGGACAAAACCCTGTCGTGTGCAGCAGTGGTGGGCAGAATGTAATAGCAGTCTTCATTCTTGAGGTGGGGAGATTGCCAGTTTATAGAGGGAGTTACCAGGGAAATCAGCAGAGGGTACATCCCTCACCACGCTTTTTGATAAAAACAATCACTAACCGGGGCCTGAACAAATATGTAAGAGGTCAATCGTGTGTGTAGAGTGTGGATGAAGCAGGCAATGGTCAGGCAGGGGATGTACAGAGAGCAGACATCTTGAGTGGCCTGATGATACAATGAGAAAGTAATCACAAATCATGGCATGGGGTCCCTGGTTCTATTGTGACATCCCTTTCTCCTGAGGCCAGCTGAGAGGGGCACTGTCTTGGTGACAGAGGACAACACAGGGTCAGTACACACACCTGGAACATTCCTGACTGGTGTTTGTCAGATATGGACAGAACTTCCCATTGCCCTAGGGCTGGAACAGAAAAATGCAGTGACAATCATCAGAGACAATCTTGATGATAAGAAACTACCAATAAGAGGGAAATTTCCCATAGAATATCAGATGTTTTAACCAATGTCATGAACACAATTTCTGCTACCAAGAGAGGAAGATGGGATATGAGCAGAGAAGAACTACTTTCAAGCTGAGCTTTTCACACAGCCTGGATCTGTGTAATCCAATAAAAGGGCTTAATGCTTTGCAGTATGTTCTGAAGGAGCCACTTTACTGTGACAAGATGGTCTATTACATACATAGAGCCCTGAAGGGGCACACAACTGGGATTAGTTAGTCATTAGATGTGTTCTCTTACCTACTTTTCCTGTTAAAAAAGGGGAGAATACATCAAGAAAGACTTGTAAGAGATAGAGAAAATTACCAAAAGTGTATTTTTTTTTCCTGAGAAGCTCCAAGTCACTATTTCAAATGCCCTGTTGAATTCTAACATTTAAAAATCCAATTTTAAATCCTTAACCAGCACATTCTGGAAGCATTTTTGTTGTTTAATTGCTAAGTCATGTCAGATTCTTTCATGACCCCATGGACTGTAGCCTGCCAGGTCCTCTTTCCATACCCTTTCCTAGGCAAGAACACTAGAATGGGTTGCCATTTACTTCTCCAAGGGATCTTCTCTACCTAGGGATCGAACCTGCATCTCCTGCCCTGCAAGTGGGTTCTTTACCGTTGAGCCACTGGGGAAGCCCAACCAGTACAATAAGGACTAAATATTTACCTAGAATTTCCAATGCTCTTTTACCAATGAAAATCCTTAAAAATATGGACAAATTAATTCTTAAAAGTACTTTATAAAAATATCAGTTCTATTACTTGACCATAAAAGGAAATGAAATACCAGTACATATCAAAACAATGAAACACCTTAAAAACATTATGCCAAGTGAATGAAACAAGTCACAAAAGATGGTGTATTATATGAATCCATTTACATGAAATGGAAAGAATTGGAAAATCCATAGGAATAAGATTAGAAATTGTCAGGGGTCAGGAGAAGGAGAGACTCTGGAGTGACCACTAACAGATATTTCTCAACCTGAATCTCTCTTTACTTGGTTGAAACAATGATAAGCATTATGCTAAAATATGTTATAAAGAGTAGACAATAAATATCAAAAGACTCTAATGGTAAGGATTATTAGCATGATAATAACAAAAAGCAGTTCTATCTTTTCACTCGTTGAGTTTTGATAAGTAACCGGGATGCTCATCAAGGTCACATAGCACTTGAGTTCTAAATAAAGAGAGATCATTGAACTTGCACTGGTCACACACATACATATTACCTATGAATTCAACACTAGCATTTGCTTTCAATTGTCAACACTTTGCGTTGACAACAACTCTCTCTTTGTTCTATTCAGCCGACTTTTACAGAAGCCTGATCTATACTTGTTACTGTGCTAGCGAACCACGGGGAACTGAGCGTATGGTGCCAGCCGTCAAGAGCTCGCAATCTCATAGAGAAGTTACAAAAAGAGCACTAACCTTCCCATTCTGAGGCCCAATGCCAGAACCCATAATAAAAGGAAAACCTATAAGATCACTGACAAAGACTGGTAGTTGGAGGGGGAGGTAAATGAAGAGTTCATAGATGAAAGGGCATTTGGTGTAGCTCTGTTGTAGTAGAAAGGACAGTGAACTGGGAGAACAAAAATAGTTCCAGTTCTGATATTGTGTTTTGTATGTTCTTAGAAGTGTCACTGAACCTCCTTGAGTTTCCTCATTTATAAACTAAGGGAGGTAAACTAGGTAACGCTAAGGGCACGTCAAACTTTAACATACACCTCTTATCAGTAATACATGTGGTCGTGCCTTCAATAGGAAAATTTTTGTTTTAGTTATTTGAAGCTCTTACCAGCGTAATAAGATGGAGAAGTCCACATAATATTCAGGTGGGAGTATCTTTGTTAAAACTTTCTCGACTTAACATCATGTGGGATGTGGCAAGGGTGACCTGCAGGGGTGTTGTTCTCAAAGGAAGACCAGCAAGCAAGTTTTCCTAAGAAAGTCAGGCATGAGTGAAATTTTGAAGGCTAAGTAGAAACTGTCCAATGAAGAGGAAGATAAAGGGAAAGTTTTGCAGATTAAGTTTGTATAACCACTATAGAGAACAGTATGAAGTTTCCTTTAAGAATGAAAAAAAAGTTACCATGTGATCCACCTTCACTCCTGAATATATATCCGGAAAAAAACTATAATTTGAAAATATACGTGAATCCCAAAATTCATAGCAGCACTATTCACAATAGGCAAAATATGGAAGCAACCTAAATGTCCATTGACAGATGAATGGATAAGCAAGTTGTAATTTATATACACAATGGAGTATTACTCAGCTGTACTAACCCATGTTACTGTCAGCACTTTTCACAACAGTTAATAATTATCTGCTATCCTCGGCTCCAGACATAACCATTTCAAATTCATCTATAAACAAAACTAAAATCATTATACTACACTTTGAATCAATTAATATCTCACTTGCTTAATAGCCTTGATAAGTCCTCTTACTGGCCTCAGGATGAAATCTTATGCCTTCTTGGTATATAAGGCCAATCATGATGTCACTGATGTTTAGCTGTCCAGCCTCATCTCTTGTCATTTACTTTCCCTGATCTAGTTTCTGCCTTTGGAAATTTCTCTTTTTGGGCACTGATATAATATATTCTTCCCTCTTTTTTCACTCTACCTTCTGCTTATGCTCCAGTTGTCAGTTTGGACATTTCTTCCTGTGAGACTATCCTTTGATTCTATAAGATTTATCTGTATTTTCTCAGTTCAGTTCTATCGCTCAGTCGTGTCTGACTCTTTGCGACCCTGAGGACTGCAGCACACCAGGCTTCCCAGTCTCTCACTACCTCCCAGAGCTTGCTCAAACTCATGTCCATTGAGTCGGTGATGCCATCCAACCATCTCATCCTCTGTCGTCCCCTTCTCCTCCTGCCTTCAGTCTTTCACAGCATCAGGGTCTTTTCCAGTGAATCGGTTCTTCATATCAGGTGGCCAGAGTACTGGAGTTTCAACTTCAGCATCAGTCCTTCGAATGAATAATCTGGACTGATTTCCCTTAGGAAATAAGTTGGATTTCCTTGCAGGTTGGATCTCCTTGCAGTCCCAGGGACTCTCAAGAGTCTTCTCCAACACCACAATTCAAAAGCATCAATTCTTCTGCACTAAGCTTTCTTTATAATCCAGCTCTCACATCCATACATGACTCCTGGAAAAACCATAACTTTGATTGGATGGACCTTTGTCGGCAAAGTAATGTCTCTGCTTTTTAATATGCTGTCTAGTTTTGTCATGGCTTTTCTTACAAAGTCCCATCACTTTCTTACAAAGTCCCATCACTTGCCAAATAGATAGGGAAACAATGGAAATAGTGACAGACTTTATTTTCTTGGGCTCCCAAATCACTGCAGATGATGACTGCAGCCATGAAATTAAAAGATGCTTGCTCCTTGGAAGAAAAGCTATGACCAACCTAGACAGCAAATGGTTAAAATGACAACAGAGATGGTTGGATAGCATCATTGACCCGATGGACATGAGTTTGAGAAAGCTCTGGGAGTTGGTGATGGACAGGGAAGCCTGGTGTGTTGCAGTCCATGGGGTTACAAAGAGCCAGACGCGACTGAGCAACTGAACTAAACTGATTCTTCCAAGGAGCAAGAGTCTTTTAATTTCATGGCTGCAGTCACCATCTGCAAAGATTTTGGAGTCCAAGAAAATAAAGTCTGTCACTGTTTCCAGTGTTTCCCCATCTATTTGTCATGAAGTGATAGGACCAGACGCCATGATCTTCATTTTTTGAATGTTGAGTTTTAAGCCAGCTTTTTCACTCTCTTGTTTTACTTTCATCAAGAGACTCTTTAGTTCTTCACTTCTGCCATAAGGGTGGTGTCATCTGCATATCTGAGGTTATTGGTATTTCTCCTGGCAATCTTGATTCCAGCTTGTGCTTCATCCAGCCTGGCATTTTGCATGATTTGCTCTGCATATAAGTTAAATAATCAGGATGACAATATACAACCTTGATGTACTCCTTCTTCAATTTGGAACCAGTCCATTGTTCCATGTCTGGTTCTAACTGTTGCTATTCTCTACTACAGTGTAAGTAGTTGTTATTCTCTACTAGAGTGTAAGTAATTCAATTTTAAGCAAGGTAACTCATTCACCATCCTGTTCTCGATAATTAATATGGTGCGTGGCACCATTTTTAAGTGAATAAATGGATGGATGAATGAATGTTGCACTGCAACATTGCACTGCAAATCAATGTAACTTTGTAGTACATGAAGTCAGTTGGAATATAGGAAATTATGTCCAGGAAAAGGCCAACAACGAAGCCAGATTAATGTATCTAAAAGTGAGCTGTCAACCCAAGTATCAGGTCAGTGTGAGGGTCAAGCAAGGAGCTGAGTTTTCAGAAAGTTCAAAAAGGCAGGTGCAAGGAGATACTGAGAGAGGATTCACAAGGTACAATAGAACAACTCATAGTGACTTTTCATGAAATCCCTGAGCTAGCTTGACTGGCATATGGGATTTCATTTAAAAGGACATTATATAGTGAACAATAAGCAGTGGGGAGACACTAAAGGATTTTAAAAAGAAAAATGACATAATCAGCTTTGTTTGGGATGGCATTTCAACATTATAAAAGGTGGTTTGAAGGAGCAAGACTATTGGTAGAGAAACTAGTTAAGAGACCTGTCACAAACCCAGTAAAAGTTAGTAATATTCTTAACCAAGGCAATAAGGAGAGGGGAAAAGAGAACAGACTAAAGCAAATATAATCCAACACATATTTGAATGGTGTCACTGATTCGACAGACATGAACTTGGGCAAACTCTGGGAGATAGTGAGGGACAGGAAGGCCTGGCATGCTGCAGTCCATGGGATTGCAAAGAGTCGGAGAAAGATGGCATTAGCAACTGAACTACAATGACTTAGCGACTGAACAACAACAACAGTATATAATTGAGGTTTCATTTGCAGAGGAAATTACAGAAACTACTTTTAGAAAAGTAAAGCAAATGTAAGAAAGTGTAGGGCAATTGTGCCTCCTCCTATTAGTCTTGAATTTAGACTTGAAACAAGAGAAGCTAACCATCACGTCTTCAGCCTTGTGGAACTACAATGACAATATGTTTATATAAAAATAAATAAATAAAAGAATTGACTGTAGATGAATTCACAAATAAGGTTTTTCAAGACCTGGATCTTTCAAGACACTGGGGTACATATTTTTAGTTTGAGACTTTCTCTCCTAAGCTCTCCTACCAGCCCTCTCCAATTGTCAGTTTCTGATGATTACGGGCTCCTGTTTGAAGTTCAACAGCTCTGTCACCCACATGAAGTGTCACCCAGGACAGAGCCTGAAAGCTGCCAGCTGCCCATTTCACCTGAAGTCAGCATGCTTTTCATCCTTCCTGACAATAGCGCTGCCACGACGCCCTGGGTGAGGAGACACCTTTCCCTGGAAAGTGATTGGTACAAGAAAAATGTGTTTCAGTTCTCTCTAAAGAACAAGGAGCTAATTCAGCTAGCTTTCATGGCACTTTCCTTGTCTAATGGTTAAACAAATGGTTTTTGACGGAAACATCAGTTAAGGTTTCACAGTTAAGATTCTTCCCCAAATTATCTAACACTTGTTGGGGAAATTATCTCAGAAGATTACACAGTGAGACTTGAATATAAAATATCATAGGACAGCTCACATGTCCAGTTTTCTACCTCATCCTCTGTCCTACTGTCCTCTCCTTGAAAAATAAAAAATGTCTGGAGGCTAGAACAGGGTCATTACAGTTTCCACACCAGGGAGAGAGGGTGCTGAGAAGGGGGAGCATGCTAGGTAGCCTGAGCCCCCCAGGATGTCACAGGGCTTCTGTGAGGTGAGAAGCTGAGTGGTGAGAGCTTGTGCTAACCTGCCTGACAGCCAAGGTCTTGTTCCTTTCAGAGTAATCTCCCCTGAGCGCTCCATGACAGGCTGGCTTAGGCGGGTTCAATCCAATTTAATGGATGATTTGACAATGGAAAATTGAGGAAACAGGGAAATGATACATGCCAGATATCAGCCCAGGCAAAGCTGAGAGGGTGTAATACTTGTCATTCATCCACCAAGTGGGAAATGTCTGAATGAGTAAGTGCTCAGTACCAGGGGCAAATTCTAGCAGAGTCTCCCGGGAGAAGGAATGTCCATCTATGCTCTAATCCTCCTGCATAGTAACCAGACTTTGAGGGGTGGAGCTTACTTGGACAGTCTGTCTCTGCCCAATTTGGCACACTTCTTTGGGGATCTGCCTTTCCCCAAGCAGGTTTGAGAGTATCAGTATGCACGGCCTTAGCACTTACCTGTTCTTGTTGCCAGAGGTCTCTGTTGTTAACACCCCTCCTACTTCCACATCTCAGCTTATGCTTATTACCACCCAGCTCTAATTCACAGGCTCCATCAGTAATAAATGACCCCTAATTTGGGTGCTTGGAAACCTCTGTTTTCATGAAGCACTCTCATAGGTCTCCCTTCTGGGCATCACACAACCCAGAGGGTGCAAGCCCCTCTTGAGATCCAGAGGACTCAAGCCAATCCCTTCCCTAAAGTATGTTCCTTCCTATCCACATATCAGCAGGCATTTCAGTCTGCAAAAATGTATTAACATGAAGAGAGGAGGAAATGCTTTAACTCCTTATAGCTTCAACTGTTCTTTATCACTTTTATGTGATTGCTTACTGTCATTCTACAAAGGTAGAACAGATGTTGGTGTTCACTCTTAAGAAGTAGATCTCCCAGAGAAGGTCAGCATAGTGCCCTGGGAACCTCCAGATTCATTATAGAGGTCCTAATGATTCTTTTTTGTCATGCTTTAAAATTATTCTTCTCAAACCTATCATTATATACCTCTTGTTTTCACTGGTGGCATTGGAGGCCCTCTTGGCATTATTTATTGGGCTTCTGCAGTAGCAGCAGGGGGGGATCCAATTTCTCTTCAGAAAGGCCATCATTCATCTTTTTCTGCCCTAAGGCCTGTGTTTGAGCAACTATATTCTCTATCTACGGTTGGAGTGCTGGTTAGAAAAAGATCCTTTTATAGTCTAGCTGAGAATATACTCAAAAGGACAATTCCCCCACTCACCTTTATAGGATGCAATTTATAGAATTGTTAATAACAGTATATATTAATGAACACCTACTATACACTAGGTTGGCTATATGGTTTACATGGATTATCTCATTTAATCCTCACAGTTAGATTACTAAGTAGATGTTATTATTATCCTTCAGTCATACTTAAAGTAACTAACAGCTAAATAATTTTCCCAAGATCAGACAGCAAGGAAGTGAGGGAATCAGGACCAAACATAAGTTGTTAACTGTTCCTATAGTCTCGGTTATACTTCCCACAAAGTATCCTTTTCTGTCTAGGAGACAAAAAGATGCTTTCCACATAGTCTTTGCCCCTTTGAAGCCTCCGCCACCATCCTTGGCTTGCATTCCTGGTCCCTGACTCCAGTAAGTTCGCCTATTCCTACTACTAGTGCCAAACTTATCTCAGAAACTGTAGTTGCCTATTTCCCAGGAAGTTTCTGTGGAGCTGGAAAAATCAGACTTTTAAATAAGGTTGCCAGCTTTCCAAAAGCAATGAATCAGACCTAGAAATCATGTAGAAAGTGGCACTTCTATTTGGCGATCACTATTAGACAGTTTTCTATTTTTACACCATGTTTCACTCAGTTCCCAGCAGTATCGTGGATTGTGACCTCAAAGCAAGAAAAACTTCTTCGAATATTTCTTTTGTTGTTGTTACCTGGAAGCAGGGAGTAAGACATAAATAAAAAATGATTTTTAGTGTCTAATTTAGCATGGTTCAACTCAGCCTCTATTTTTTCTCTGTGTCTGTGAGATGCAAGATCTGGTGTTTGATGCTGGGCCAAATCCACAGAGGACAAGAACACACATTGCTTTGGCTCGTAGCAGCTGAGGCTATATTAGGAAAAATATATATACACATATATGATTAGAAGTTATCTTTGGCAGGTTGCTCCACAATAAGGTATCAATTTACGTATGAGATAATTATGGTAAAAGTGTGCAAGTGACACACTCTCCACTTTTAACAATTTTTATTTTCCTACAACAAGATATACTGTGAATAGAAAAAATTGTCAAGGAGGAAAAGCTATCTAAATTCAACATGGTAGTTTACATTTGTCTTCTCAAGTAAATAATACCCATCTCTAATGCAAACTCCTTAGTCACATTAAACAAGCACAAAGACTTTATTAATAAACTACTGAGAAATCTATTTGATTATGTTATCTCACTTGTGATTTCTTGCTAATGACCAATTCTAAATGTTTTGTAAACCATGTTATTCATGGTCATGGCAATTTGAGTCCTGAGCATCTCTTTGCAAGAGTCACTATAATTCATTAGTCTTTACCTTATAGTTTAACCACTAAAATTCTCATATTTGAGTTTTTTGGTGTTTTAGAAAACATGTCTTCTTGAACATTATCAGGCTGACTTGAAGATGCATTCCACTTAATTGCAGAAATAATAATTATCTTGCAGAGATCAAATCCAGTACATGATGTAACTTTTTATATAACAGTAATGACAATGTTTATAAATACATTATGTAAACCAGGATTTTATTTTATAAAGGGAGATATGGAATAACCCTAAGACTTAACATTAAGTGATTCAGTGGTGTAGGTAACTATGTACAGGTTTCCCTTGCTATCCAAAGAGACAGCATTTTTTGAAACCTTTTGTAAACTGAAGAAGCAATTACCCAAGGGCACATCTTGCTAACTGTACAGAAAATAAATGGAGATAAAGCACTGATAGATGCTTACAGACACAGTTCAGAGCCATGGGCCTTGATGCTAAGATGCTGAGTGCAGTTCCTGGGAAAGGAGCCTGGTGATGCCACTCTGGCTGCTCCAGGTGAGCTCTACCTCTGAAGTGGCTGGCTGCAAAACTAGTGCTGAAGGCTACTGTGGCTTTTGTTTTTTCCATAAAAATGAAAAATCCTCTTGGATTCTTTTCATTAGCAAAAACAGGTACAGTCTGCCCTTCGTATCTGTAAGTCCACATCCATATATTCAACTATGATCAGAAACATTTTTAAAAAAATAATTCAGAAAATTTCAAAAGCAAAATGTGAATTCGATGCATACCAGCAGCTATGTACATAGCATTTACATTGTATTTATAACTATTCATATAGCATTTATTTTTCATTAGGTATTAGGTTGAAACTCCAATACTTTGGCCACCTCATAGGAAGAGTTGACTCATTGGAAAAGACCCTGATGCTGGGAGGGATTGGGGGCAGGAGGAGAAGGGGACAACAGAGGATGAGATGGTTGGATGGCATCACCGACTCAATGGACATGAGTTTGAGTAGACTCCGGGAGTTAGTGATGGACAGGGAGGCCTGGCGTGCTGTGATTCATGGGGTCGCAAAGAGTCGGACACGACTGAGTGACTGAACTGAACTGAGAGATAACTTAAAGAATGTATGAAGTTGTGCATAGAATATAAGCTAATAATACACCACTTTACTTAAGGGTCTTGAGCATCCAGGGGGTTTCGATATCCTTAGGGGTCCTGGAATCAATCCTCTTCCAATACCAAGGAGCAGTTATACTAATGTAGGTCTTTCTTAAAAGCAAAGTGGTATAAAGTGAACTTTCGAAACATGGGGTAATTCCTATATAGTGGGCAACCATTTATTGAAATAAAAGAATATAGATACATTTAATATGTGCTACATATATAATTTCTTCAGTAGCAGCAAGTAAAATTTCTATAATCACATTCTGAGGATTTTTTTTTTTAACTTAAGAATTTTGCTAGAAAGACAGGTTCTCCTGCTTCAATTAGCACCTGTCCTTTGTTTCGATAGCTTTGGGTGAGTTTTCAAGCCTTTGCTTGGTGGTTTTCATCAGAAGAGATCTGCTAAGCCTTAGCTTCAGGGAATGAAATACTTTGGCATATTGAGAAGTGTCCCTTCCAACAGTTCAGTGGCCAGAGTCAATGCAGGAGGGCCCTCTCACATCACTCTTCAAAACCTGAAGAAATACTTCAGGGCAATAACACAGACATCAGTAGGTGTTGACGGATGTTTGGCAGTTTACCCTCAAAATTGTGATCTCCACTCAACTTACTCATTATCATGGGTCCTGGAGAAGGTGAGCTGAGAGGTGAGGGCTTTATTGCCTTACGTATCTGGAAGACAAAGATATGCTATCACCTGCTTCTGCTGAAAATGTAAAGGATTACTTTATCTTCTCCTGGTCTGAATCCTACGGGGCTGGTTTTTCACTCTGACAATTGTCTAGTGACAAGGAAAGTCACGGGAAATGTGGCAACCATAACGCCACAGAGCGAGGCAGCCAAGTGAAGGGGAAGAGGCAGTTGAAAGCTCAGAGATCTTGGAAAGGGCATGAAGTCAAGGTAAGACATCCTCATGCCACTCACCCTGTTTGTTCCTAGAGCTGGAGCAGCTCCAAAATCTCCAATTAGGAAGGCTGTGGTGGCAGCAATTTGATAGAAAGTAGATGGAGAGGAGAACTTGTGCTGAAACTACAGTGCAGAGTAAGGCTGATGTTTCTACTTAATCTTTATTTTGTGCTTATGTCAAATGACTTGAAGATGTGTTATCCTAGCAAGCTCACAGTTGTTACTAAGATTACTAAGACCCCATGCTTGTTTAGGGGTGATAAGGCAGTTCCTAGAGTTTTTAGGAAGGGCAAAACTCGGTCACACTGGCATGTCCACTGGTCGGTAAAGTTTGCATAAATAAGTAGGAACATATTAGAGCATAGGCAGAAGTGCGATGCCATTTCTGGGGCAGGTGCCAGGTCACTGCACCTGCCAGGCACAGGTAACTGGAACTGGGTACAGGTAATTTTGAGTGGAAATTTTCAACCCCAACTACAGAGTGGCATAATGTCCTTCTGGTATTAGTAGCATATCTGAAAGAGTGCAATTGAACACTTAAAAAAAAAAATGAGAGCAGAGGAGAGAGATGGACTCACCATATTTTCTGGAAGTTTGCTTCAACTGGATAAAATGCATCAGTGAGTACAGCTCTGCAGTGTTCTAGTACTCCAAAAAGATTATTTTATGATTGGCAAATTTAGCTGGCTTTCATGCAATTAAAAGTTGTTTGAGGAAAAAATGTTATTTGACATCTGCTACTTAGCAAAGTATATAGTTCACTACATCAGAGGTCAGCCCCTACTACTGATTTCAGTTCAGTTCAGTTCTCAGTCGTGTCTAACTCTTTGTGACCCCATGGACTGTAGCAAGCCAGCTTCCCTGTCCTTCACCAACTCCCGGAGCTTGCTCAGACTCATGTCCATTGAGTTGGTGATGCCATCCAACCATCTCATCCTCTGTTGCCCCCTTCTCCTCCTGCCTTCAATCTTTCCCAGCATCAGGGGTTAACAGCCGAATGCTCTAACTGATTGCACCACAGAGACACCACATTATTGATCCACTGATTCTCAAAAACAGCTAACATAAGCATCTGCAAAATGAAGCATGGTATTGTCTAGAAACAAGGAGTTGGATGCAAGTGGTTAATTTGAGTGTTAATCCTAGGAAACCGTTTTAAGAGGATGGAGATGTGAAGAGACAGAAAACCATGAAGTGTGCATTATAGCTGAGTGGCAACTGGAATATGGTCCCAAAAAGGAAATGTGGGAGGTAATATAGGGAATACCACAGAGTTATCTCCTTGGTGGGGGTGGGAAGCAAGATGCTGGGTTATTTATGCCCCGAGTACCATCTGTCACAGTCTAAAGTCTGCCCCTGAAGGCATTTCAGACCTGCTAAGATGAAAGCCTCACAAGGAGAGCAGCAGAAGCTTAGACTAGACACCAATGACCAGTACCAGGAATGGTGAGAGCTGAAGGAGAATGGATGGGGCCACAAAACCATCCACCATAGTTAGGGTCTCAGAGTGGTCCAACTGTTGTCATCCCAGAATCTCCAGAAGTAGAGCCCAGAGGACAGAAGCTTAAACAGCACTTAAACTTCTGGGCCACAATCTCTGCTTCCCCTCAATCTGGTCAGACAGGCAGCTTGGGACAAGTTATCTTCATAAAATTCCTACATAAAATCTTTTTTAAAATCTTTGTTTATTTATTTATTTGGCTATGCCAGCTCTTAGTTGCAGCATGTGGGATTTTCAATCTTTGTTGAAGCATGCAAGATTTTTTTTTTTAGTTGCAGTATACAGGATCTTTAGTTGCAGCATGTGAACTCTTAGTTAAGGCACATGGGATCTAGTTCTCTGACCAAGGATTGAACCCAGGGCATGTTGCATTGGGAGCTCAGAGTCCTAGCCTCTGGACCAACTTTATGCTGAAGATGGGAAAAGTTGAAAATAAGATGTAAGTTGGCTTTATGTGTGTCTGATCTCATTTCCTCTCTGGAAAGCTGGTCAGTCGCATGTTAGACCTGGTTGGCCAATGAGGATAGGGAAGGTACAAGAGAAAAGCCAGGGACAAATATTTATCCATCTAGGCCTGGGGTTTAGGGCTTGCAAGTTCAAGGTGGAAGGGTAGTTTCTTTAAAGCCCGATTACACACAAAATCAAAAGCTAAGGAGATCAGTTAAGAAGTAACATCACTAAAGCTAATAGGCCAAATGGCAGCTATAAAACTATCTGCCACCATCAAAGTGAAGCTAGGTGCTGTGTCCAGCAAACCCCCAACTCCCACTGGCTTCAAACAAGTGAGAACCATTTCTCCTTGTAAAACGTAAAATCCACTGTTCTTTTCAAGCATGACTCTTGTTGCTCTTTTCTGTGGCTCCACCCTTTATAAGGAGCTTGGATCTGCTGCATCCTCTGACTCTTGCTCACAGATCAAGAAAACAGAGTGAAAGACTGAGTGGGAGAGTGTTATGGGCTAGGCCTGAGAATGGCATGCGTTAATTTGGCTCAGAAACAATTGTCAAGAACTTAGTCACATTTCTCCCAGTAAAATGCAGGGGAACTGGGAAAAAATCGTTCCTGATTTAGACAGACTTTCCTAGCAAGCTGTCTACATTATAGAAAGGGAGCATGACTCTTCTTAGAAAGTTAGTCAACCTTGCCAGATAAACCAAATTGAAACAGCTCGATAAGATAAAGCATCACTAAAAGTGGAGTTCAATGAACTTGGGCAAAATGAACCATGTGCCAATCCTGAAACCTGCCAGAAACCAGATGCCTCTGGTATAAATATCCCTGCCAATAAGGGTATGACCTAGTTGATAAAATAAGTACCAGGGTAGAATGAACAATGTGGAAAAACTAATCAGAGAACAAACTCCAGCATGAAACCCAGGATTTCTTTTTCCTTCCTTCCTCTCATCCAGAGATGGGCTGCCTAGCACAAAATTCAATCCAAAAGTGAATTCTACTTAATATCACCAATATAATTTTTCACTGGGCTTGTTCTGCATTCAGTGATAAAAGCGGCACACAATTATTTTCGATTGGACCAATGAGATTGTACCAAGAAGTCTCTGAAGATTGTCTGCTGAGTGCCAGTTGTTAATGAATCCCATTTGTCTTTCTTGATTAAGTCTGCTATTACCCCCGTTTAGTCCTGTCACCAACCCTTTAACAAGAATTTTCATATCACTGTTTAGATGAGAAATTAGCCTATGAGAGCAGCACTCATCAATCAGAAGGCAGTTTATTTAATACAGTTTACAGTTTATGAGTTCAAAAACTCTAGCCTCAGACATTAGAAATGGATCACTGTCCCAGGCAGAGACAATCAGAGGGTTCAATTCGCTTGACAAGGATGGAGAAATGACTTTGAATTTAACAGACACACTCAGGGCAGGCCTGCCATATCTCAAGCCTGCAGCTGATATCAGGAGGCTTTTTCTTCTGATTAGGAAATCCCTTTTGGTTTAAGCAAGTGCTCCATTCTGGGTACTTAACCACACCTTTCTACAACATGCAACCAGAAAAATTCAAAATGAAATTTTAAAATAGCATCACTTCTTGTGATCAAATCTTTTTCCTTCTGTGCCATATTTTGAATATCCAATAGAATATTTATTTGTTCCTTGAAATTATAAAGAACAAGATGTCCATGAAAATCTTAATTTTGCAAAAGGTAGCGCTATTCAGTGGCCATGTGTAAACAGCACAAAAGAAAATGAAGCTTTGGCACTTCTAGAACAGAGCGGGAATAGCTATGTGACTATACACACTTAGATGATTCTGGGCCCCAAGAGGATCTTAGGAAACCCAGGTTGGCAGAATGTGTTGGTTATTTAATGGTATCAGAGATTTTAGTTATTTTAAGAATTCTATTTCACATCACCATGTAACAAGCCAGACTTAGAGAACTACTTCCTATATTATTTCATTTAGAGCTATAGTTCCAAATTTATTTTACCGAAGACTCCCCTTTATGCATCAATGCTTTAACAAAAAAGACTGTCATTTGTATACTTAGTTAAGTTTAGAGAAGGAAATACTGGCAAATCTTTTCTAAGAATCCTCAATTTTTATCTTCCACTTGTTCTGTTGGCCTTAAATCTTAGAAAAAGAAATTTCTTAGAAGGACTTTAGGCAGAGACTCTAGATACTATCAGAGCATGTAAACTTTGCCATCACTGACACACCTTGGTGACCCTTTGGAGACATAACTCCAACTTCTGTGACCTCTTTAAAATTCTTAATGACCTTATCTGATACTTTCTTTTTTAAAAAATAGTCTAGTCTTCTCCTTAGAATAATGTCTTTTATATTTAGATTGGGTATGTATGCCAAAGAATATTTCACTGTAGTTATCCATCAAGTATTATTTCAGTCTCTATTATAATTGTTTTAGCTGTTATTTGTTGTCTTAGGTAAAAAATATATATGCTCATTGTAAAATATAAATGAGACAACATAGAATTATTTGAAGTAAAAAAAGGAAAAAATGAGTCTCCTTATCAAGTCCTCATTTCCTCTTGCCAAGTATAACCACTTTTAAGGTTGATGTGTATGTTTTAAACTATTTTTATGCATGCATGCCAAAACACTATAATTTTAACAGAAAAACAAGATTATACTATATATGTTGTCCTACTACTTGTTTGCTTTATTCATGAAACATTGTGTTAATTAGGATTCTCCAGAAGAAAACAATATATTTATAATGAGATTTATTATAAGAAATTGGCTCATGCAATTATGGAAGTTGAGAAGTCCCCACAATCTGCACAAGTTGGAGATTCAGGAAAGTCGGTGGTATAAATTCAAGCCCGAGTTCAAAGGTCTATGAACCAGGAATACCAATGGTGTAAGTCCTAGTTTAAGGACAGGAAAAGACTGCTATTTCCACTCAGCAGTCAGGCAGAGAGAAGGAATTCAACCTTCCTCCACCTTTGTGTTCTATTCATGCCCCCAGTGAATCAAATGCCCACCCAACCGGGACAGGCAAGATGGTTTACTGAGTCCACCAATTCAAATAAGAACCTCGTCTGAAAACAGCCTCAAGACATACCCCAAAACAATGTTAATCTGACCACTCAGTGTCCCACTCAAGTTGACACATAAAAATGACCATCACATATACCATGAGCAACCTTCCATTTCAGTACGTTCATCTAAATCATGTTCTTATTGGCTGCTAAACAGATGTACAAACGTAACTAAAACATTCCTCTGTCAAAAGGCATTTAAGTAGTCTCCAATATTTTGGCTAGAACAAAACAAAAATTGGACAGCTTTCAACTTTTTCCCCTGACCATTTATGTGCAATTCAGACTAGCTGAGTTAAAATCTATATATTTTTTTCAACTTTATGTACTACTGGAAAATCTCGGCAAGATAAATTAAGATTTAACCTTTTAAGTTCTCACACACTATAAAATTCAAACTTTTACGAGCTGATGTTCTTGAACTAGATTCATCTAACTCACAGCTGACAAAGAGTTGAACACAGCACAAAACAAAAAACATAAGTAAAAATACGTGCAGTAATTCAACATATTACGGCACATATTGCTACATATTTCTACTGTGCTAAACTAAGCTATTCTGTGGCTGTCTGAATCTCAGAATAATTTATATCAATGTTTCATGAGATTGGACAACATTCACAGTATTTTGGAAAATGCACAGAAGTAAATCAGAATGTATTTGATTTTAAAACTACCTGTCAGTATAGGTTAAGTTATGCCACAATAACAAATTAACCTAAAACCTCATTGATTTAATACAATGATTTGTTTCTTATTTATACTACACTTATATTGTATGCTCATAGCACTGCTCAGGTCAGTAGGGGTCTCTGTTCTCCATAGTCTCTTGGGGGCTCAAACTGATGGAGGCTCCCCTTCTAACTGTATTCCCGGAGCACAGGACCGAAGAACTGTGCAGGGACATATCTGGTTCCATAGAATCACTGCAAAGTAATGTCAGCCTAATTTGCTCTAGTACAAGAATTACAGTTCTGAAAGCTCCCAGTCAGTGGCCATTGTCTCGAGTACTGCTTCCTCCATGCCAGTGATGGATCATCAGTGTCTGATAACACTGCTGAAACAGCAGTGTGCAAAAATGGCATCTGACTGGGCCACTCCCAGTCCTTTTCTTTTCTTCTCTTGCCATCATCTCTGCTGACCTCAAGCCACTGACCAAAGTCCCATTTGTTCCTCTAGGTATAAGAGAGTACCATCCCTCTCTCAGAATCACTTAGAAAGGGTTTTCTACAGCAGCTTATCTATTATCATTCTTGGGAAATAAAGCTCTTTCAAGTCAATTCACAGGATGACTTGGCTTGTAGAAGATTCCTGCCCCCTCCAAAGACCAATGATCTAGAGTTAAGCCCATAAATCTCCCCTCCCTTATGATGAGTTCCTTCTCAGGAGTCCCTGTCACCCCTCCATGCCTCCAACATCAGTGAGTCTGGCAGGAGGAAAAAAAGGAGCAATACTCCTTTCCTTTTTCTCTTAAGAAGCTCCTCACTACTGTGAAAATCCCTGAAATCAAATACACATGAAAGGGCTCTGCCTACCTCCACATCACATTATCCAAAGACCAAATGTCACAGCCTTTGCCCAACTAAATATGTTAAATGTATTGCTGTTAATATCAAAATATCTCCCTTCCATTCTTTATTCTCATTAACTTTGGCTCCTGCACATCCACAGAAGTCAACCACTGCTACTACACTATGAAGACAAATCCTTAGACAGTGTTTGTTAGGGTCATAATTGTATGCAGATAAATACATGATAAAGAAGTGTTATTTTTCTTCTGTCTTCATATTAGAAACAAAATACCTCAAGATCAAGAAATTGGAAATTGATAAATCTACATGATTTATTCAAATATTCATAAGGAGTATTTTAATTTTGAATATTTCTTCAACTTTACATTTAAAAATTGTACCCCAGGCTGATCTCAGCTTCTGTAGTTTATCATGTATCTTATTATAATATGCTATGTAATTAAAAAAAAACTTTTATAAACCATTTGATACATTTCAAAGTCATAGGCAGGTGTGGCATTCATGATAAGATTGTTCAAATAATTTATGATTGTATTTCTCTTGTTTTTGTTGTTCAGTTACTAAGTCCTGATTATTTGCGACCCCATGGACTATAGCACGGCAGGCTCCTCTGTTCTGCACTATCTCCGGAGTTTGTTCAAATTCATCTCCATTAGGTCAGTGATGGTATCTAACCATCTTATCCTCTATGGTCCCCTTCTCCTTTTGCCTTCAATCTTTCCCAGCATCAGAATCTTTCCCAATGAGTTCCACCAGGTAGGTAGGAGAAGAGTGGAGAAATAGTTCCAGAAGGCATAAAGAGGCTGAGCCAAAGCAGAAACTATGCCCATTTGTGGATGTGTCTGGAGGTGAAAGTGAAGTCCAATGGTGTAAGAACAATATTGCATAGCAACCTGGAATGTTAGGTCCATGAATCAAGGTAAATTGGAAGTGGTCAAACAGGAGATTGCAAGAGTGAGCATCGACATTTTAGGAATCAATGAACTAAAATAGACTGGAATGGGTGAATTTAATAATTCAGATGACCATTATATCACTACTGTAGGCAAGAATCCCTCAGAGGAGATGGAGTAATCCTCATAGTTAACAAAACAGTCCGAAATGTAGTAAGTACTTGGGTGCAGTCTCAAAAATGACAGAATGATCTCTGTTTGTTTCCAAGGCAAACCATTCAATATCACAGTAATCCAAGTCTATGTCCCAACCACTTCTTCAGCCAAAGAAGCTGAAGTTGAACGGTTCTATGAAGACCTACAAGACCTTCTAGAACTAACACCAAAAGAAGATGTCTGTTTTACCATAGGGGACTGGAATGTAAAAGTAGGAAGTCAAGAAATACCTGGAGTAACAAGTAAGTTTGGCCTTGGAGTATGGAATGAAGCAGGGCAAAGGCTAACAGAGTTTTGCCAAAAGAGCACGCTGGTCATAGCAAACACCCTCTTCCAACAACACAAGAGAAGACTCTACACATGGGCATCACCAGATGGTCAACACCAAAGAGGCTGATTATATTCTTTGCAGCCAAAGATGGAGAAGCTTTATACAGCCAGCAAAAACAAGACCGGGAGCTGACTATGGCTCAGATCATGAACTCCTTATTGTAAAATTCAGATTTAAATTGAAGAAAGTAGAGAAAACCACTAGATCATTCAGGTATGACCTAAATCAAATCCCTTATGATTATACAGTGGAAGTGACAAATAGATTCAAAGGGTTAGATTTAATAGACAGAGTGCCTGAAGAACTATGGACAGAGGTTCATAACATTGTACAAGAGGCAGTGATCAAAACCATCCCCAAGAAAAAGAAATGCAAAAAGGCAAAATGTCTGTCTGAGGAGGCCCTGAAAGTAGCTGAGGAAAGAAGAGAAGTGAAAGGCAAAGGAGAAAAGGGAAGATACACCCTTTTGAATGCAGAGTTCCAAAGAATAGCAAGGAGAAATAAGAAAGCCTTTGTAAGTGAGCAATGCAAAGAAATAGAGGAAAACAATAGAATAGGAAAGAGTAGATATCTCTTCAAGAAAATTAGAGATATCAAGGGAACATTTCATGCAAAGATGGGCACAATAAAGGACAGAAATCATATGGACCTAACAGAAGCAGAAGATAGTAAGAAGAGGTGGCAAGAATACACAGAAGAACTATACAAAAAAATCTTAATGACCTAGATAACCACGATGGTGTGATCATTCACCTAGAGCCAGACATTCTGGAGTGTGAAGTCAAGAGGGCCTAAGGAACAAAGCTAGTGGAGGTGATGGAATTCCAGCTGAGCTGTTTCAAATCCCAAAAGATGATGCTTTGAGAGTGCTGCACTCAATATGTCAGCAAATTTGGAAAACTCAGAAGTGGCCACAGGACTGGAAAAGGTCAGTTTTCATTCCAATTCCAAAGAAAGGTAATGCCAAAGAATGCACAGTCTACTGCACAGTTGCACTCATTTCACATGCTAGCAAAGTAATGCTCAAAATTCTGCAAGCCAGGCTTCAACAGTACGTGAATGGAGAACTTCCAGATGTTCAAGCTGGATTTAGGAAAGGCAGAGGAAAGTGAAAAGTGAAGTGAAAGTCATGTCTGACTCTTTGCAACTATATAGTCCATGGAATTCCCCATGCCAGAATACTGGAGTGGGTAGCCTTTTCCTTCTCCAGGGGATCTTTGCAACCCATGGATCGAACCCAGGTCTCCCACACTGCAAACGGATTCTTTACCAGCTGAGCCATGAGGGAAGCTCAAGAATACTGGAGTGGGTAACCTGTCCCTTCTCTTAGTGGATCTTCCTGACCCAGGAATCAAATTGGAATCTCCTGCATTGCAGAGATCAGTACGAGATCAAATTGCCAACATATGATCCTATTGGATCATAGAAAAAGCAAGAAAATTCTAGAAAAATATCTACTTCATTGAGTATGCTAAAGCGTTCGATTGCATGAATCACAATGAACTGTGGGAAGTGCTTAAAGAGATGGGAATACCAGACAACCTTACCTGCCTTCTGAGAAAGTTGTATGCAGGAAAAGAAGCAACAGTTAGAGCTGGACATGGAACAATGGACTGGTTCAAAATTGGGAAAAGATACGTCAAGGCTGTATATTGTCACCCTGCTTATTTAATTTACATGAAGAGTACATCAGGTGAAATGCCAGGCTAGATGAATTACTAGCTGGAATCAAGATCACCGAGAGAAATATTAACAGCCTCGGATATACAGATGATACCACTTTAATGGCAGAAAATGAAGAGGAACTAAAGAGCCTCTTGATGAACGTGAAAGGGGAGAGTGAAAAAGCTGGCTTAAAATTCAACATTCAAAAAACTAAGATCAGGGTATCTGGTCCTATCACTTCATGGGAAATAGATGGGGAAAATGTGGAAAGTGTCAGATTTAATTTTCTTGGGCTCCAAAATCAATGTGGATGGTGACCACAGCCATGAAATTTAAAGATACTTGCTCCTTGGAAGAATAGCTATGTTAGACCTAGACAATGTTTTAAAAAGCAGAGACATCACTTTGCTAGCAAAGGTCCACACAGTCAAAGCCGTGGTTTTTCCAGTAGTCATGTATGGATGTGAGAGATGGACCATAAAGAAAACTGAGCACCAAAGAATTGATGCTTTTGCACTGTGGTGTTGGAGAAGACTCTTAAGAGTCTGCTGGAATGCAAGGAGATCAAACCAGTTAATCCTAAAGGAAATCAATCCTGATTATCATTCAAAGGATTGATGCTGAAGCTAAACTTTGGCCACCCGATGCGTAGAGCTGATTCATTGGAAAAGACTGTGATGCTGGGAAAGATTGAAGGCTAGAGAAGAAGGGAATGACAGAGAATGAGATGGTTGGAGGGTATCACCAACCAATGGACATGAATTTGAACAAGCTCCAGGAGATGGTGAAGGACAGGGATGCCTGGCGTGCTGCACAGTCCATAGTGCTGTAGAGTCAGGCATGTCTGAGCAACTGAACAACAAAGTTTGTCATAGGTTTCCTTCCAGGACACAAGTATCTCAATTTTATGGCTGCAGTCATGGTCTGCAGTGATTTTGGAGCCCAAAAAATTAAAATCTGTCACTGATTCCACATTTTCCCCCTTCTATTTGACATGAAGTGATGGCATCAGAGAGAGTTATTGCTACCTAGACAAAAGGAAACAAATTTTAAAATTCTAAATAGCAAACAGTAGGTTGAAACAGGTATAGGTTTTCCCCCCAGTAAGAAATTCCTGTTGCTGGCCAGGCTCTGCTGCAGATGTTCAGACTTACCGCAGAGGCTCTTGCAATAGGGTGCCAAAAATCTGATGGGAAAGAGAAAGTGAAATTTACATTCAAATTTCCCAAAGATGCCTCATCATCCAGGATTCTGTACAACTGCATCATTTCGTTACTCAGATCTCCTTAATATTTGTTAATAAATAATTTTGTGTGATATTAGCTATATCATTCAGTGCTTGTCAATAGAATCTCAAAATACCACTAACTGTGAATCCTGTCTATAGGAAGCTCACACTTGCTTCAAAACAACTAAAGTCAACTATTTTTTAAAAAATAAATGAAAGTTAAAAAGTAAAAGGAATTGATCTCTCAAGATTAACTCTTGACCTTTCCAATGCTACTTCCATGGCAGATGTTCCTTCAAGCTGTGATGGTCTCTGTTGTTCATTATGAGGACATGACAGTGCATATGGGCCAGTGGCAGAATTTGTTGATGCATCAGGAGATGAATCACTTGCTGAATGGGACTCTATTGAGTTAGAAAGGACTGTGAAAAGTCTCATGCTGGGATGCTCAAGAGGGAAGCCAAAGAGCAGATAAAACTAGACAGGCGAAGAGATAGGGCAAAGAGTCAGGAATTTCTGAGGGTACAGCATGGGTGAGGCAGGCATGAAGTGCAGATTTTCATTAGGATTTCTGGTGGAGTTTAGTGGCCTGGTGAACTTTTGTGCTGGTTTATTTATTGAGAGGAAAATGTGAGTTTAAGGGGTGACTCTGAGACTTCAAATTTTTTTGAGAAATTAGTCATGGAATATTCAGAATATGGATGTTTAACCAAGGTATAGCATTTATTTATTGAGATAGCCACCTTTATATCATAGTCATTTCCCTCTTTCCCTGTAGAACCTTCTAGTTGCTTCCTAAATTCAAAACTAACAAGATCTGACCATCAATCTATTTGAGCTAATGCAGCTCAGTATAGGAGAAAGAGCAGCAGACAGAAAATCAGAAGTCATGGACTTTTGGTTCTGTTTGTAATTAGCAGTGTACCCTAACCAATAGCACTTAACATCTTTGGGTCACAGAGTTCTCATAAGGGTTTCCATGACCCTTCCCGGTTCTACTATCTCTCTAGTTTCTGTGGTTCTTTTTTACCAATTTCATCTGTCAAAAAAGTAAAAAGCAAAAATTACCTGCTGGTGTTGTTATACTCTGCTAGTTACATGTTCTGAATATTTGATTGTTAATGGACTGGAAGAAAGAAAATTGTAGAAGATTTCTTGTTTAAAGTCATTTAAATATCATTACTAAATCTACAGTTCTTATCAAAGCAAACCATGACCCTAGGCCTTCCTTTTGGAGTCATTCACAAATGAACACATTTTATTTTAATAGAAAACAAGAGCATTTTAATTGCTTAGGCTAGGTACTTTTATTTTGTTTTATGTGTGCAGTCAGAACCAGACCCTTGTGGATAATGTTAAAAGATGGATAGTCTTTTCCTTTTGCTTTATTCTTTTTGTGTGTAAATTACAGCAGTTGCTTGGGGGATTGGGCATTTGGACAAGCCATAAAATAATCAAAAATTTAATACTGTTTGGTAGCAGCCTAGGACTCTTTGAATTAGTGGTTAGATTAACCATTCACAGGTATAAGCACTTCACTCCTAGCTGGATTTAATAGTTCTGTTCATTGGGGGAATAAATTCTCTTGGTTGGTTTGTGGTCTTAACAAAATAATTTCTTGAATGTGAGGAAGTGACCCCAGCATTCATAACTAGGTTTCCTTTGGTCTAATGCTATTTCTACACTCTGACAAAGTAACAATCTGAAAGTGAATTACTTATCATTCATTACTTCAAAAGAACCAAGTCAAGAACCAGTCCAACCTCAAATCATTTGGCTGCATTTGCCAAATTGTGTGTGTTTGTGTATGTTTCCAGGCAGTCTTAAGTCTGTTTATACAGTAAAGTCTTCCAGACAGGTGTTAAAAACCACAGTCTCAGAAAACTACCTTTAGAAATATCTACAAATACTAGAGCTCATTCAAAAATATACATCTTAGATTTTCTCTTGGTCACTGTTGGGGAGTTTCAAATGAAATCTCAGATAGGACAGTCTTAGCTCAGTTTTGAATGTAATTAGTTTCTCTCTCTGTCTTATCTTAATTACTTTCAATCTATTCTGTCACTTGAAGATTTCAAACTCAACTGTTTTATGACTGTGAAATATTGTCACAATTTATGCTAATCAACCTAATTAACTCCCAGGGCAACCTTCCTGTGGATTGTGGTAGAGTATATGATAAAGTCACTAGTTCTCAATGGTGAGTAGATTGTTCCTTCCAATTTGATGTTTACAACTGTTGCTGTATGATTCATTTTCCTGTATCAGAAAGCTAGTGAGCATATTTCAACGGCTCCAATGTATCTACATTCTTCATCATGCTGCTGTTTACCAAAGTGCAAGTTATCACCTGCTTAACAATCAGGCAAGCATGAGAAACTCAGTAATTAATTCTTATAACTGTCCATCTGTCCAGACGTCCAACTGCCATGAAAAAACAACTATTGAGAGCAAGAAAATCCATACCCTTCCCACTCAGATTTCCCAACTTAAAGTGCTCAAAACAGAGAAATTTGGAAAGAGACGGAAGAGTGAAGGAACCTAATATTCAACTTGAAACTCTTTATAATAAATACTTCTTTTTCCCCAAAAGTGGAATCCAAAGTGTGATTCTGAACTTTGTCAATTCCTACCATCCTCTAATAAAGGTATCAGATAGACAACGTTCTGTAGGGCTGTGCTTAGTCACTCAGTCATGTCCAACTCTTTGCAACCCCATGGACTATAGCCCACCAGGCTCCTCTGTCCATGGGGATTCTCAAGGCAAGAAAACTGGAGTGGGATGCCATGCTCTTCTCAAGGGCAACTTCTCAACCCAAGGATCAAACCTAGGTTACCAGCATTGCAAGCGAATTCTTTACTGTCTGAACCACTTTGGATCAAAGAAGCTTGAGCAAATGGGTAGGTTAAATTGTCCCAAGAATATAATAAGCTCTAGGTTATCTACAGAATGTCACATGGTGTGACCAAAATGTCACTGGACTGGGTGCCAGGAGACTTGCCTCTGAATCCTGGCTCTGGCATTTAATGAGTATAGACTCTTTAACCTTGTTTGCTCTAGTTTTCTAAATTGGATATAATATTTACCTCTAAAAAACAAAAGCTTAAAAATTTATGGCATAAAGTAGACACTTCCTATTATTTTCATCTTCTCCAAAAAGCCTTTCTGCCCCTCCATGTCATAGTGTCTTTCCCTTCTTCGTGCTTAGTAGAATGTCTTATTTGCACATCACATTTGGGCACAGCATCAGGCACTGCCTGATAGCAATATCCCTTCATTTTACATGACTATATATCTTCTCTTTCTGAAAATATGTTAATTTCTTTGAGGTCAGAAAATCCATTTTCTCTTTTTTCTGCCTTGTCTACCACCTACCCCCACAACAATATTAGGTACAATGTACTGATAAATGCTTGTTGAATTGAATTTAGTTTTTTCTCATCCTGTACTCCCCTTCCTTCTACTATTTTTGAGTATGAATTTATACATGCTTTTATAAACAAGGTTAAGCTTTAAAATATATGACATAAATTTGTCTAATTATAAACTGAAGATTTATATCTATAATTGTATATGTTATATATGTTATAGACAATTGAGCATCACTAAATTAAAGCAGCAATAATATATTGGCAATAAAATACATCAAGTGCTTTGAGCAGCAATAATAGCCTATATATAGCACATCCAATACCAACAGCACAATTTCTGCCTTCTCAATAGAATTTTTACTTTGCTCTTTGCTGAAAAGGCTACAGTAGTCAATTTTTCTGGATAGGTTAACAGAAGTACCTAAAGAGATGAGTGTGTATATGTGGCACCAATGACCACCCCCAACTACTTCATTTAAATAAAAAAGCAACCACAAAAATTAGTTTTCCATCACTCATCATATATTGCTGATACATTTACTTAAACAGTCTGACACTGAACAGGAATACTGAAACCAGGCTCTTCAATTTGGGTTACTGAATCTAATTTGGGAACCTACATTTTGTGCAGCATGTAGCTTAGATGGGACAACAAATGGGGCCAGTTAGGGATTATTTAAAAAATAGATCTACCTATAGAAGAAGTTTCCATTCCCAACACTTGTTTGGGAGCACCAATAACCTTCACATTTCCCATTTGAATAGACACTTCAGTTTGAATCTTACTCTAGTAAAGATGACTGCCATTGAAAAGTGTGTTCCCTCTCTTCCAGAGTTTAGAGTGCTTTGGGAGAAGTCAGGAACTACATAGATCAGCCTCCGTTACATACAAGTGAACCCGTATGATTAGCTCTTTTCTGTGCAATTTGAGCAGAAATGATATGTGATATATCTGGGCAAATGTAGTTAAGAAACAAGTGTATATCATCTTCTTTTGGCTACCTTTAGATAGATACCAAGGACTTCAAGATGCTAGGGAATGGCCATGCCATATAAAGTTTGCATTTCTGAATCACAAAGTGGAAGAAAGTTGCCTGATAACTAGGATTATCCAAGGTGAATGATTAGGTACTAACTTACTGTGTTAAGTTATTAAAGTCTGGGTATTTATTTGTTATGGCACTTTATGTTACCCTAACTAATACACTTATTAAATCAACCACATTTTACACGGACGATGGTGTATCTTTTGATGTTTGCTACTGCCTGAGACGAACAACTCCACGTCCAAGGAGCGGTGGCTGCATGGGCGCAGGAGCTGCGGAGAGGAGCTACCCCACCTCCAAGGACCCGCTGCTGCGCGGGCGCAGGAGGGCTGAGACGAGCCACTCCACGTTCAAGGTCAGGAAGCGCGGCTGTGAGGAGATACCCCTCACCACGGTAAGGAGCAGCGGCTGTACTCTGCTGGAGCAGCTGTGAAGAGAAACCCCACGTCCAAGGTAAGAGAAACCCAAGTAAGACGGGAGGTGTTGTGAGAGGGCATCAGAGGGCAGACACACTGAAACCATAATCCCAGAAAACTAGCCAATCTGATCACAGGACCACAGCTTGTCTAACTCAGTGAAAGTAAGCCATGCGGTGTGGGGCCACCCAAGATAGTTGGGTCATGGTGGAGAGGTCTGACAGAATGTGGTCCACTGGAGAAGGGAATGGCAAACCACTTCAGTATTCTTGCCCTGAGAACCCCATGAACAGTATGACAAGGCAAAATGATAGGACACTGAAAGAGGAACTCCCCAGGTCGGTAGGTGCCCAATATTCTACAGGAATCAGTGAAGAAATAACCCCAGAATGAATGAAGGGATGGAGCCAAAGCAAAAACAATACACAGTTGTGGATGTGACTGGTGATAGAAGCAAGGTCTGATGCTGTAAAGAGCAATATTGCATAGAACCTGAAATGTTAGATCCATGAATCAAGGGAAATTGGAAGTGGTCAAACAGGAGATGGCAAGAGTGAATGTCGACATTCTGGGAATCAGTGAAATAGAATGGACTGGAATGGGTGAATTTAACTCAGATGACCATTATATCTACTATTGTGGGCAGGAATCCCTTCAAAGAAATGGAGTAGCCATCATGGTCAACAAAAGAGTCTGAAATGCAGTCCTTGGATGCAATCTCAAAAACAACAGAATAATCTGTGTTCATTTCTAAGGGAAACCATTCAATATCAACGGTAATCCAAGTCTATGCCCCAACCAGTAATGTTGAAGAAGCTGAAGTTGAAAAGTTCTATGAAGATCTACAAGACCTTTTAGAACTAATACCAAAAAAAGATGTCTTTTTCATTATAGGGGACTGGAATGCAAAAGTAGGAAGTCAAGAAACACCTGGAGTAACAGGCAAATTTGGACTTGGAGTATGGAATGAAGCGGGCAAAGGCTAATAGAGTTTTGCCAAAAGTACACACTGGTCATAGCAAACACCCTCTTCCAACAACACAAGAGAAGATTCTACACGTGGACATCACCAGATGGTCAACACTGAAATCAGATTGATTATATCCTTTGTAACCAAAGATGGAGAAGCTCTATACAGTCAGCAAAAACAAGACCGGGAGCTAACTGTGGCTCAGATTATGAACTCCTTATTGCCAAATTCAACTTAAATTGAAGAAAGTAGGGAAAACCACTAGACTATGCAGGTATGACCTAAATCAAATCCCTTATGATTATACAGTGGAAGTGAAAAATAGATTTAAGGGACCAGATCTGATAGACAGAGAGCCTGATGAACTATGGACAGAGGCTTGTGACACTGTACAGGAGACAGGAATCAAGACCATCCCCATGGAAAAGAAGTGCAAAAAGGCAAAATGGTTGTCTGAGGAGGCCTTACAAATAGCTGTGAAAAGAGGAGAAGTGAAAAGCAAAGGAGAAAAGGAAAGATATTCCCATTTGAATGCAGAGTTCCAAAGAATAACAAGGAGAGATAAGAAAGCCTTCCTCAGCGATCAGTGCAAAGAAATAGAGGAAAACAACAGAATGGGAAAGACTAGAGATCTCTTCAAGAAAATTAGAGATACCAAGGGAACATTTCATGCAAAGACAGGTTCGATAAAGGACAGAAACGGTATGGACCTAATAGAAGCAGAAGATATTAAGAAGAGGTGGCAAGAATACACAGAAGAACTGTACAAAAAAGATCTTCACTACCCAGATAATCACAATGGTGTGATCACTCACCTAGAACCAGACATCCTGGAATGTGAAGTCAAGTGGGCCTTAGAAAGCATCACTACGAACAAAGCTAGTGGATGTGATGGAATTCCAGTTGAGCTATTTCAAATCCTGAAAGATGATACTGTGAAAGTGCTTCACTCAATATGCCAGCAAATTTGGAAAATGCAGCAGTGGCCACAGGACTGGAAAAGGTCAGTTTTCATTCCAATCCCTAAGAAAGGCAATCCGAAAGAATGCTCAAACTACCGCACAATTGTACTCATTTCACACGCTAGCAAAGTAATGCTCAAAATTCTCCAAGCCAGGCTTCAGCAATACGTGAAATGTGAACTTCCAGATGTTCAAGCTGGTTTTAGAAAAGGCAGAGGAACCAGAGATCAATAGCCACTGGATCACTGAAAAAGCAAGAGAGTTCCAGAAAAACATCTATATCTGCTTTATTGACTACGCCAAAGCCTTCTACTGTGTGGATCACAATAAACTGTGGAAACTTCTGAAGGAGATGGGAATACCAGACCACCTGACCTGTTTCTTGAGAAACTTGTATACAGGTCAGGAAGCAACAGTTAGAACTGGACATGGAACAACAGACTGGTTCCAAATAGGAAAAGGAGTATGTCAAGGCTGTATATTGTCACCCTGCTTATTTAACTTATATACAGAGTACATCATGAGAAACGCTGGGTTGGAAGAAGCACAAGCTGGAATCAAGATTGCCAGGAGAAATATCAATAACCTCAGATATACAGATGACACCACCGTTATGGCAGAAAGTAAAGAGGAACTAAAAAGCTTCTTGATGAAAGTGAAAGAGGAGAGTGAAAAAGTTGGCTTAAAGCTTAACATTCAGAAAACTAAGATCATGGCATCTTGTCCCATCACCTCATGGGAAATAGATGGGGAGACTGCGGAAACAGTGTCAGACTTTATTTTTCTGGGCTCCAAAATCACTGCAGATGGTGACTGCAGTCATGAAAGTAAAAGATGCTTACTCCTTGGAAGAAAAGTTACAACCTAGATAGCATATTAAAAAGCAGAGACATTAGCTTGCCAACAAAGGTCCATCTGGTCAAGTCTATGGTTTTTCCAGTAGTCATGTATGGATGTGAGAGTTGGACTGTGAAGAAAGCTGAGCGCCAAATAATTGATGCTTTTGAACTGTGGTGTTGGAGAAGACTTTTGAGAGTCCCTTGGACTGCAAGGAGATCCAACCAGTCCATCCTAAAGGAGATCAGTCCTGGGTGTTCATTAGAAGGACTGATTCTGAAGCTGAAACTCCAGTACTTTGGCCACCTCATGCGAAGAGCTGACTCATTGGAAAAGACCCTGATGCTGGGAGGGATTGGGGGCAGGAGGAGAAGGGGTTGACAGAGGATGAGATGGCTGGATGGCATCACCAACTCGATGGGCTTGAGTTTGAGTAAACTCCGGGAGCTGGTGATGGACAGGGAGGCCTGGCGTGCTGTGATTCATGGGGTTGCAAAGAGTCGGACACGACTGAGTGACTGAACTGAACTGAACTGAACTGAATTTTTAGCTTGGCATGGTCAAATACCTATGGAACTTCTCTTCTGGGTATTCCACTGACATGTCAAACTTAATTTGTCTGAAACTGGGATAACATTTCCCTCCCTTCCTGATCCTATCCCTAGAGAACCTCCCCTACTACATTCTCTATCTCAGTAAACGGCACTGGCATTATCTTAGAGAAGAGCACTGCAAATTATCCCAGACTCCTCTTTCCTCCTCATTTTCCGTATTTGGCACGTTACCCAGTCCAGCAAGGTTTACCAGCTGAATACTTAGGGAATCTATTCTGTCATCCCCACCCTCATTAACACTGTCCTGGCTCAAGGGCCCATTATTTTTCACGTAGACCATGCCAGAACACAGTGCCTAAGCACATGGGCTTTGGAATCAGGCAGATCTTTGCTAAAGTCTCAACTCTGCAACTATTTCTCAGCTGTCTGATCGGGGGAAATTAACTATCGATTTAAACCCATTTCTTCCCATCTGTGAAGTAAGAGGTACTAATAGTACTTTCCAAATGGGGCTGTTATAAGCAATGAAGGAAATTAGGTACAGAGGGACCTTAAAACAGCCTGGCATGGAGTAAGGGCACCATAATGTTAGCTATTGTGATTGGAGACTCAGTGCTTCCATACTCACCTCCATGAATTTGCTCTCCTTAACGACGTAACTTATCTAAAATAGAAATTCTGCCATCTTTGACTCCTGTGTTGTAGATGGAAAGGAAGAGATCAGGGATGAGAAATATTCAGAGATAGAATTGGTAGGAATTGGAAACTGATGAGGATAATTGATAGACATCTTACTAGAAATGTCTATCACAAATTATATAAATTGGATAAATTTGCTTTTGTGAGCAAATTAAATGTAATTTTATGATTCTCCATTCCCTTTTCTTTACCAGATTGAATCCACATTTTAAAAACTCAACAACTAAATTAGTGATTATCCAAGTTTAGCATAAACCATACTCACTGAATAATGGCCAACTCATTTGTTTACTTACAGAACATGCATGACAGCTAAAAAACAGGAAATTCAAATTAACCAGAAGTTCTATCTGAGAAAACAAAATACAAGGAAAAGTCTAAGAATAGTATACTTTAATTCTCAATACTATTCTTTTCACACATCTCTTTCCAGTAACATTTTTCTCTCCTTTTTAAAAAATCTCATCCACAAGGTATCCTGAACAGACAATGACAGCATTTGGAAGATAAGAGTGGAAATAACTGAGGAGGAGTAAAACCAAGAATCACTATACATCTACTAAGTGCCAAACAACAAGGATGTTCTTCACATATGTTGTCTCAGTTCTCAAAGTAAAACTAACAAAAAAATTAGTTAATTAATTAAAATAAGCCCCATGACTTGTATATGTAGCTTCCCTGGTGGCTCAGACAGTAAAGAATCTGCCTGCAATGCAAGAGACCCAGGTTGGATCCCCAGGTCAGGAAGATCTCCTGAAGAAGTACGTGGTAACCCACTCTGTATTCTTGCCTGGAGAATCCCATGGACAGAGGTGCCCGGTGGACTGCAATCCAAAGGGTTGCAAAGAGTCTAACATGACTGAGTCACTAATACTTTCACTTTTCATGTACCATGAGGAACATGTGATTTCTATTTTACAGAAAAAGGTCTCAGTGAAGTTGAGCTACCTGCCTGAAAAGGTATTTATTTGCCAGGATTTCAATCTATTTTCATCTGACATGAAGGTCACTAGCTCTATTTTATGTTGCAGTATCCTAGATATACAAACTATGAAGAGTCTACAACTATGTATTTGACTATTCTGTACCTCTTTAGTGTGTATGTGAACAACAACAAAAATATATAGATTGAGGGTAATAACTTCTCACATTGTCACATTGTATCCACATGGGAACTAAGTCCCTGAAACACAGAAACATCCCTGAGGAAGAAACCAGTCACAAAAGCCACCACAAGCACCAGTAATACACAAGCACACAGGTCCTGGTGGGATCATCCTCCATTCCTCATGCCCTTCCCACTTGATGAAATAAACATCCCCTAGTTTTCTGTAATTTGGGCTTAAGACTCCTTGGAGAGTAAATTCACATCCTTCTCTATCTGTGTCATAGTGGGAAGGAGTCCTATAAAACAGCAGAAAACAAACGATTGGTGAATAATTTTTTTTAATCAGATTCTTTCTGAGACACTGATTTCATTATTTGTTCACTAGACAAGCTCCCACTAAATCTATTCACAATTAAAAAAAAAAAATTACCCAGCTAGTAGTATTGAACTGTGCCTTAATTAGAGCAGCCAAGAATGTCTTGTATAATTAACTGGGCTTTGTTTATAATTATTTCCTTGTGGTTAGGACTGTTTTCTGCTTGTAACTGGGGCAATGCTAATAGTAACACCAACCTTTGATTTTCACGTGAGAGTAACTGAAGGACAGGCAGAAGAAACAGGCCAGACCTAGGAAAGTAAAACTGAAGGACATGAAACACTGGGATTCCTTTTGACCTTCTGTTTTGCCTCAGGATGAACACAATCTCCCTAACCTCTGCCCCATCTAAAGTCTAGATGCTGACATCTGGGTTCCTTTATCATCCTGTCAAGTAAAAGAAATTATTCCTTCACTTTTGGAAAACGGAGTGAAGCCTTTTCTCTTTGAGGTCCGTGTGCTAGTTTTTCGCCTCCAGATCCACTCTCATCTTCTGGACCCAGCTCTGTGCCCCGTTGGAAGACATCAACATCCTTTGACTTTGCATTAGGTTTGGCCAAGAAGAAACCCTAGGAGACATGAAGAAGGAAAAGGATGGAAGGGAGGAAGGAGGGAAGGATAGGTGGGTAGTAGAGTAGGAGGAGACCGATGTCTCAATACTTATTCCCCTGGCTCCTTCCCTACAATTACTTCAGGCAGACTGTATCCTATCCCTAAGTCAAAAGTCTATGAACAGGCCTATAAATAGTGTTCTTCAAATAGCCATCTGTCTGTGGACACCTGTAATCACTCTTTTCTCTTAATACTTTTCTCTGAGGTTGGAAACAGTTATAAAAGCAAAACACTGTTGTTATACTTGCCCTAAAAACTATATTATCTAATGTGGTTACCCTACACCCTACCAAAACTTTGCTAACAGTCCCAATCAAACCCCCTTCAGATCACCATAATTTGAGTGTAACCTCCCCAGGTGACTCAAATGGTAAAAAAAAAAAATCTGCGTCCAATGCGGGACACTTAGGTTCAATCCCTGGGTCAGGAAGAGTCCCTGGAGAAGGGTATGTCAACCCATTCTGGTGTTCTTGCCTGGAGAATTCCATGGACAGTGGAGTCTGGCGGGCTCCAGTCCATGGGGTCACAAACAGTAGAACACAACTGAGTGACTACTACTCCCTACTGCTCTGTTCTTGGCTAGTAGAATGGACATAGCTTGCATTTGTAACACCATGTATCCCCACTCATGTGCATCCCCTTACCTTCTAGAAGACTACAGGAATAATAGAATTCTTAGTTGTAAGGAATGTGGAAATTTCCCAAATGAGAAATTAATCAACAGTATTTGAGGTACTAGAATGTGGCTGGGTGGACTCGGAGGCCCTTGGCCAAATAAGACTGTCCAGGTCCTGCTGAATAACAATAGGAATTTAGATACTGACAAAGTAGGAATTATTTTTATTTTTCCTATAAATCTTATTAATTGTGGTTAGTGTGGTAGCATACACTTCTAAAAATTCTGTAAATTCTTATCACATTCCTTCTGCTTGATGTTTAAGGTACACTTTCTTAGAAAGAGAGGTAAAGGAATAAGATGTATAATAGAAGCTCTTTAAAATATCTTTATGGGGTGTGGGGCAATGTATTAGGTACCTCAGTTTCTTCCTTCAGGTATCTTGTAGCCCAATAAGAGAGATACATTGCTATAGGGTATAAACGAGAGCAAAAAGAAAAAAGATTGAGTAGTAAAAGTAGTTTTAAATGGCCTCACAGAGAGGGAAAAAATGAAGGGAAATCTAGAGGGATCCCACCAGCTAGATCAAGTGAAGAATGGAAATTATAGACAGAAGAGCAGAGCCAAAGGAAATGAGGCATAATAAAATAATTGAAATGTACAAGAATTGTGAGTAGTGTGTTACACAAAAATGATAGGAGTTCCAGCAGTGAAAATTTAATAATGCATAAGGTCCAACAAGGGCTTCCCTGGTGTCACAGTGGTACAGAATCTGCCTGCAGTGTGGGAGACAGGTTTGATCCCTGGGTCGGGAAGATCCCCCAGTAAAGGGAATGGCAACACACTCCAGTATTCTTATCTGGAGAATTCCATGGACAGAGGAGCCTGGCAGGCTACAGTCCACGGGGGTCACAAAGAGTCCAACACAACTCAGCAACTAAGCAGCAACAGAGCAAGGTTCAAGAGGGAAAATGTCTAGGGATGTCTAGAAAGCTCAGAGATGGTGAAATTATAATAAAGTTCCTACCAAACCTCCACAGCTTAAGAAAGCCTTCAAATGAATTTGGAGTTTATTCTGTAGATAATGATGAGCCTATGAGGTTATTTTTAACAGAAGAGTGATGTGACTAAATTTGCTTTTAAGAAATATAATTTCAGGGGGAGCATATGAGAACCAAGAAAACAGTTGGAAATCTAATTAAAGTCTTCTAGACTATACCAAGTCAAGATCAAAGTAAATTGTGTTTTTTTTTTTTCCCCTGTCCGCTCTAGGTCTTCCTAGCTGCACATGGGCTTTCTCTAATTGCAGTGAGCAGGGGCTATCCTTCAAGCGGTGTGCAGGCTTCTCACTGCGGTGGCTTCTCTTGTTGTCTGGAGCACAGGTTTTAGATGCAGGGGCTTCAGTAGTTGCAACACGTGGGCTCAGCAGTGTGGCACGCAGGCTCTAGAGCTCGGGTTCAGTAGTTGCAGCACACAGCCTTAGTTGTTTCATGGCATGTTTGGCTGGCAGTCAGGCAGACTGGCAGGCAGATTCCTATCCACTGTGCCACCAAGGAAGTCCTAAGTAAGTTATTTGGAAGGACTAAATAAGTTGGTAAGCATCTGGAAAATTAACCAATAGAAAAATGAGATTAAACAATAAAATAAATTATCAATATCAGCAGTGAAAAAGGAGACAAAAATTTCTCCGTAGATAATAAAAAGATCAAAGAAGATATTATTAAAAGCTCTGTCTAATAAATTTGATGATTTGTATGAAATAAACAAAGTACTTGATAAACACAATTTACAAATATCCTACAAGAAGAAATAGAAAATTTCAATAGCCTCATTCTAAGAAATTGATTTCATATTTGAAGATTTTCTCACAGGGAAATCTTCAAGTCAAGATAGCTTTTACTGGTGAATATTTCCAGAGAGTTAATTAATAAAAAGATAATTCAAATTTCATATATATGTATACATATACATATATATATATATATATATGATTTTTGACTGGGGAATACCTGCAGTCAAGTGTACTTCTTGCTAAACAATTACTTCTAGTCACAAAGAATATATATCACAAGTTAACGATTTTATCGCTTTTCAATGTATTGGAAGATGCAAGAATTTGTTTTCATTCAAATTATTCCTGAGATAAACATCTAACTATCTTAGGGGGCCTCTTTGTCCAAAGCACAGAGAGCTTCATTCTGTAGTTATCTAATTTCCTCTCAGAGTACAATGTCAGGCAGTGACTGTACTGGGTTATGATTTAATCCTTACAGAACTGGGTGGTGAGCCATCCTCTTTGTTCTTCTTTGTTTACAGGTGGATAAATAAATTGTGACATACAACTTACAACGGAACAGTAGAAAACAAGGAAAATAAATGAAATATTCCCTCATGTACCAATGTAGACAAATTTCACAAACATAAAACTGATCAAAAAAGCTAGACAGCAAAGAGAACATTGCATTATTCCACTATATAAAGTTCAAAAAATTGGCAAAACTAATCTATGGTGATAAAAGTCAGGATAGTAGTTTCTTTTGGACCAGTATTTAGAAAAGGATGCAAGGAGTCCTTCCTTTGTGAGGAGTCATGGATTATTTTCTGATATCGATAGTTTTATGAATTTGTTCACTTTATAAAAAGCCATTAATTTGTGAACTCAGGATTCACTCACTTTACTGTATGTATGTAATACTTCTATAAAACCGTTTATTAAATAGACACATGAATTGACCAATCACCATGTAGATAAAATTAGCTTAGAAAAAGGAGAACCTATAGTAAGTGGTATCAGGAAATCAAGAGACAAGTAAATTTCAAGAAAGAGCAAGTGGTTAACAGTGCCAACTGCTCAAAAGTCAAGGGGAAAAGCCCTTTAAAAGGCCACTGGCAATGGTATTGAGGAGAACGTTACATCCTTCCTGATCGTGCGTCAGTTTCTAGGGGTTCCAGATTTAGGATGAGATGGTCTCACTCTCACACCTACTGCTTGATGCTCTGAGTAAGGGATGAAGATTACAATAGAGTTTTTTTTTGGCATTATAGGGTATGTTTTTGTTTTGTGTGTAGTTTTTAGTGGAATTACCCGGCAAATTAATCCAATAGTTAATTTTTCCTTTACATAGACACATGAATTTAAATGTATTGAAAATATTTTTTAATTTCAGTAAATGGAATGAGTTTAGATTGCTATTTTTGTTTTATGTGTGCTCAGAAAGTAAAGAAAGAAATAGTTGTATTGCAATTCAATATAAGTCAACTCATTTAACTTCAACTAACTTGTTATAGCTCTGTTTCCTTCTAGGTAAAATTATAAACTACTTTATATTCAGCTGAGCAAATCTAAACTCATTATTAATGGAGTTACGATAATAGTATTTGTTAGTTTGTTCCATAAAAATCTCTCGGATGAACAGTTAAACTCCAAAGCTCTTTATGCACTGACTCTATCCCAAGCTTTATTCATTCAACAAATACACATGGAGTGACCAGCACGTGCCCTAAGAACCTAAAACACATTTACTGACTTTAGTGTCCTCTTGAAAAAGTGCTGAACACTGCCTCAAACAATAGCTCTGCACGGTGCTCTCCGTATCCTTAACTAGTTTGTTCTCTCAACACCTACCTAATTTTCGAAAATGGAGAGAGGAGTGAATTCTTATCATAGGATTTATGTATATCATTCAAAAGTACTCAGTTAATGCTTTGAAACCAAACCACTGCAATACATTAAAAAATAGGTTTAATTCTCCATTGAAAGAGACCTTCCCCTCTTCTTTCTCCTTTTTAAACATAGGCATAATTAAATTGCTGATATCATGAACATGAAACTGAGCAGAACCCTGTGAGGCCCTCCTGGGTACCAAACACTTTTTTGCTCCCCATTCCTTGTTTGTAAAAAAGGGTTCAGTCACTAGACCTTCCCTGTGTTCCAAAGGGTAGATTTAAATAATTACTAACTAGAGAGGGTAGAGGATGCAGAAACAAAGGAGGAGCAGTCACAAAACAATAATGCAGTGACTCCTGGTTCCTCCTAAAGGAACATACATAACAATCTGGTACAGATCTCTGAGTTCTTTTGTAGGAACAACCCCCTCCCCCGACCCGGCATCCAGCAGAAGCATGGTAACTTCAGGCTGAGCATTAAGCCATGGACTCTAGACTGGTTGGAACAGGCTGATGATTGAGATTCCTGGAGCATCACTCTTTTACTTCCCCAACAATCAATCAGAGGAAGGTCACATACCATGCAACCTTTCCCCTAAATTTTGCCTATGAAAACTCTTCCCTGAATACCATAAGGGCGCTTGGATCTTTTGAGAACAAGTCACCCATTCTCCTTGCTTGGCCCTGGCAATGAACCTTTTTCTGCTCCAAATTCCAGTGTTTCAGTTTGTTTGGTCTCACTGTTCATCAGACACATTAGGTTGGGTTCAAGAACAAAAAAGTGATGGTTGATGATGAAAAATGAATTATGACACAATTTTACTCACTAATGTATTTAAGAGTACAATTTTTAAAGTACGGGCTCTGGGGTCACATAGCTTTGAACTGAATTCTCAGTACTTTCACTCAATTATGTCACCTTTTGCAAATTAGGGTTTCCCTGATAGCTCATTTGGTAAAGAATTCACCTGCAATGCAGAAGACCCCGTTCACTTCCTTGGACAGGTAGATCTGCTGGAGAAGGGATAGGCTATCCACTCCAGTACTCTGACCTAGATAATTCCACAGACTATACCTATGGGGTCGCAAAGAGTCAGACCGACTGAGCGACTTTCACTTTCACTTTTTACTTTTGTGCAAACTACTCAGCATCTCAAAGACACAATGTTTTATATGCTAAATGGTAATAACAACTACTTTAAAAGTTGTTATAAGAAATTCACAATATTAGGTGTAAAAAGTTTTTAGCAAAGTATCCAAAATGTAATAAATAATAAATGGAAGCTATTCATGAGATTTGAAAATTTATCTTCAGATACTTGAAATGTTAATAAATATTTCTTTCCTGAGACTAGCCATGCACAAATTAATTCTATATAAAGAGCCAAGACCAAGCTCAAGGATCGTCTTCCAAAACACAAGTAACTGATAGAAAAATTGAATATCCGGAAAAAGACATAAAGTACAGCTTACTAGACAACATCTATGAGTAACCCTAGACCCAATGAAAAAAGGATTTTCTTGATAGTGCTCACAATTTATGAAAAAGCAATGCAGATGTGTTTCAGCTGTTTTCCATCCTTATTCCCTTCCACAGTTTTGAAAGCTCATGTGAGTTCTAACCATTTGTTGACAATTTTTCATGAGGGCAAAAAGAGACAGAATGAAAGAACAAAGTAAGAGCTTTCATGCTTAACCCAACCTGCCTCTATGTGACATTAGCGTCTCATCACTTCACAATGTTATAACTCTACTTTGTGTACACATCTATTGATGTCTAAACAGAGTCTGATGTCCACGAAATGCCAGTTTCATGAGAACATAGGTGGTATAACCTCACTATATGTAGAACAAAAATTGGATGAGATGAAAGGGGAAGTATCCTGGAGGAGATGTAGAGGTGCAAACCTTGCTCATTTGACTTATTCTGTGTTATCTCATTCACTTCTTGCATCAATTTACTTAATTTTACCTTATAATGATATTCACAGAAAGACTATTACAGCTATTGTTCCTTTAGATTCATATCCAAATTACTTATAAGTGTTAATTTTAGATTTTGCTGATGTTCTGTAGAAAAGAAATAGTCAGGGGATGCTTTCTGTATTTAAAAGAAATTGATTCACATACAAAGGAATAAATTTTCCCCACGAATATGCAACATTTGAAAAAAATAGCTAAGAAAATTAAATGAAATCTGCTTTGGTGCCACTAAGGATTTGAGGTAAAACTGAATCAAATGACTTGCAGGTGAAAAACATGCCCAACTTAAATAGATATTACTTTCAGAAACTCACCTTATTGTTTGGAGTCAGCAGAATTGATAGAAAATTAAAAGAAGGAGCCCTACATATATTTGTAGGCACTGACCAGTATCCACACATCACAGCTCGTGAGAACCCATTGCTTTTCATGTTAAATCTCTACTTTTTGTTTTTGGTAACTGCTGTTTATTCTTTGCTATAGTCATTTAATGTTGCAACAAAAAAATTGAAAATAGAGCAGCCTATTAAATAATTATTACATTACAAAAAATAGTTTGAGTGTTTCTCTAATGTGACTTATCTGATGGATGTTTTGTCATTAGGCAAATATAACCCACATAGAGTAGATTGTAATAGCTGATTGTCAACTTCTTAATTATTTAGTAAGGTATTATGGGATCTAGACTAGTTTTTTAACAAACTATCCTGATGACTAGGGCCAAATCATTCACCATTTATTTATTCAACAAATGTTAAGTGTCTAGGTATACGAGGACTTGTAGCAATTTGGTATGAAAGTTCCTTGAGAGAAGAAACTTCTTTCCACCTTGATATTCCTGGTACCCTGTTCATAACATTATCCTGGCAATGGTTAAAGATTTACCATGGGTTTCCCAGATGATGCTTGTTGTAAAGAACCTGCCTGCCAATACAGGAGACAAGAGACGCTCGTCCAGTCTCTGTTGGGAAGATCCCCTGGAGGAGGAAATGGCAACCCACTCCAGTATTTTTGTCTGGAGAATCCCATGGACAAAGAGGCTTGGCAGACTACAGTCCATAGGGTTGCAAAGAGTTGAACATGACCGAAGTGACTTAGCATATGCACAAAAATTTAATATTATTGTTCTCATAATTGCTTTTTATTACTATTAATCATTGTAAAATAAGAAAGTAGCACAACAATGGACTTCATCAAATCTCTATATATTTATGTAATTTGGGAGAATCTGTCTCTAAATGGAGTTTCTTGTCCCAGTGGCAGAGGAAAATCCAAATAAAAAAAGTCTTTCAGATAGCAATGCTTCACTAGGAAGAAGCTACATCATTTCCTAAGTTAAAGAAAAAATATTAGCCCCACATTCTGGAAATACTGACTAGCTCATTATATCAAACAATGTATGGTCCTTTTAATCACTGCTAAAATACTAACTGCTCTCTTTAATGCCTAGTCAATAAGCAGATTAAAACATAAATGCCACTAAATATGCTTTAAATATCAGCTCCATTGAAATATTTCTAAGTTCTGTATCCTCTTAAAATAATCCCCATTTGAAATTGAGAGGAAATGTCACCCATATGAGTTTCTTCAGAATTTAAGCTCTGATTATACAAGGAATTATGTACTATATAGCTTTGGAAATCGGATAATTAAAGAAGTACCAGACTCTTTGTTGATGACATTTTTAAGCCTAGAAAGTTTTTATCAATGCTACAGTCAAATTTCATTTTTCAAATAGTGTTTTACACACTGAGTACATTTCTAACTCCAATTAAAGCTAGCTACCTTAAGAAGAAACTGTGAAGAAAGGCAAAGATGCACAATCATACCAGACAAGTGAAGTCTTTCCCTACTAGAACCTACAGAACTGCAAAAGGCCACCTGCTTTGAGCAGGTCTCAGTAGGAAAAGGAAGGTAAGTACGAAATTATAAAGGAGTAACTCGAACTTTCAAGGAAATAATGGTCTGCTAAAGAAACTGAGCTAGTTCAAATGTGACTTGATTGACTCTCTTCAAATTTTATTATTTTAGTTTCTATTTTCAAATGATGTACAAACAGGAAGTCTTTCATAAGACAAATCTGATTCTTCCTTGGGTGAATGTAAAGTGACCAAAATATGTGTTCACATCTAATTCAGGGTAAGGGAGATTTTTGTCATCATTTTCCCTTTATCAGAGGACTTAGGAATACTTTCTAAGTATTCAACTAAAAGGATCCGTCTTTGTCCTCTTACCAGTCTAATCATGGTATTTAATTCCAATAACCAGGGAATATATTAAATGTTCTTGAAATATACATTTTGCTTAGGTCTTTCAAATGTTACACATTTGACTTCAGCTCAATAATCGATCTATGTGTAATGTGTATAATACATCTACATTTTTCTTTGTAACTTCCTTTGTTAAGGAAACATAATATACACCTAATCCAATTAAAAGCCTAGAATCTAAACCCTAATATTAAAATCACCCACATTACTTTCCTTTTGGGGTTATATCTTTTTTTTTTTTCTCTTATACTATCCTCTCTTGCCAACCAAATTCATGAAAATGGTAAGATTTCTCATTATTCAGTCACAGACTATAGTTGGAGTTGGAGCTCATCAGAGATCATCTATTCTTTCATTTTGCAAAAGAAGAAACTGAGCCACAGACATATGAAGCCTCGCAGTTAGTGTCAGAACTTGGATTGCTTATTGTATAACTTCAGACCACCATTTAAATGCAAACTTTCCCATTCAGAGGTGTTCCCAAAAGAGAAGGTGAAAACATCGTTGGAATTGCAGTCCGGAAGAACCACTACCTGAGCAAGAGAAAGACTCCAACCCAGTGTCTCTTGCTGTACTATTTCCTAAGAGGTTGTATTGTTCCAAACAGGCACTTTTGCTAACTTGCACCAAAAAGTACCATACAGTTGGGCTTCCTTAATGGCTCAGATGGTAAAGAGTCTGCCTGCAATGCAGGAGACGTGGGTTCGATGATCCCTGAGTTGGGAAAATCCCCTGGAGAAGGGAAGGGCTGCTCATTCCAGTATTCTTGCCTGGAGAATGCCATGGACAGAGGAGCCTTGTGGGTTCCAGTCCATGGAATCAGACATGACTGAGTGACTAACACTTTCCACTTTTCACCATACAGTTGGGTGGTGGCCCTGATCATAATTAAGTCACCTTTTGGAGCTATTTGATGGAAAGGGTAAGAGGGGGCTTTAGAAATCTCCTGAGAGTGCTGACATCTCGGATTTCTGAAACTGAATTAGTTGAACCTAATAGCAACTCAAGAGGAAAGGTCACACAGGTTTGGGTGAGAAATTCATGATTTGTAAATGTCAGCTAAGATTTGGATAAGCATCTGGCTTTTGGTTATACATCTGAAAATGAATAAACACTGAAATCTGGAGGATTCATACTCACTGGACCTAATCCACCCAGGATTTAACAGCCAGAAAAGAAATGCTGGTTATGGCAAGGATTCCACCAACTTTTAAATCAATTTACACACAAAAACAAAGAAGCACATATGTAGATGTCTGTATACATATGTAAACATGTCTATACATAACCCACACACACAAATATGTGTATATTTCTACGCATTTCATGTATATATGCATGTAGGCTTGTGTGTGTGAGTGTGTGTGAGTGTGTGTGTGTTTAAATATTCCAAAACATTGGGCCAGTTGGCCATGCATCTAGTTTCTCTTGGAAAAGATTTACTTCATATCTAATAGAAATATACAATCTGGTTAAATGTTGCTGGTAAAATGTCTAACACATGGGTGGATTGAGATTGTGAACAAGAAGAGAATACTAAAGCAGCCTGTTGGAGATAGACCCTTTGAAGGGAGGCCAGAAAACATTTCATTCCAAAGAGAGAGGATACGCATCTATTGTTTCTCCAGCTGGCTAAGCAAAGGCAGGGATGTTTCCTACTAAACAGCCTCATTAACATAAGCATAACTACAGGGTAAGTTTTCAAGCTCATTCCAAGTGAATTCAAAGGGGTGGGGGAAGAAAGATGCCATTAATATGCACAACTCATGCAGACAATGATATGAAGCTAATTCATTTCATCATATTATCACCATAGCATATTAACTTAAAAGAAATAATAAGACAACATGGAAATGTTTGCATATTAGAGAGAATTCTCGTTGTACCCTATTAGCACCATATCCTATTAGTATTGCATTAGGCTACCATGCTGCAATGCTAAAATGATGAAATCCCACTGTGAAAACTGATATTGAATTCTTGTAATGTTTCAGAATCATTTTTAGCACTGCATATAAATAATTCATGTGAGCAGATCTAATGAATTGATGGAAGAAAAAAAAACATCCCTTGGCATTGTGAGCATATTTATGAATGTAAAGTCACGAGCAAGTCGCTTTCTCGTGGAAGGTGGGCAGGGGCTGAAATGTGACATCTACTCCAGAGTTGGTTATTAATATAACTAGGAATTCTAGGTCAAGTCCTGTTGAAATATTCCTGAAAGCATATTTTCTTCGAGGAAAGGTGACACAATATTGATTGGCACTCTCCTGTCCCTTTTGAATCTGGACTGTGGATCAACTGAGGCAGGCATCCTAACTTAGAGACACTTGCTACACAGAATCCAAATTTAATTAACTGAGAACCCAAGTGAACCAGTGTCTTTTTACTCTCAAAGTCTTCATCCAAGCCTTATCCAATTGCCATCATTATCTGATTGCTCATCTATCCAGATCAGTAGCCTGTATGCTCCTTGAAGTCACGGATCATTATTTATATCTGTAACCCTTATCCCTAGCACAATGTCTGGCCCTGACTAGGTGCTCAATAAACATTTGACTGAGTGGATGGATGAATGAATGAATGAATTTATTCAATTCCAAACACTCCAATTAAAAATTTGGAATAAAAGCCGAGGAGCGGGTCATTTACATTTAACTCTGAGTGTTTACTAAACTAAATCTTTATTTGTAATGTTGAGTTTAGTCAAAGCAGTTTCAGTTCAGAAAGGCATTTTAATTTAATGGAATTCTTCCAGAGTTAGACACAGTTGTTTAAGTTTCTGCCTTAGATTAATGGTTTTTTGGTTTCTCATACCACATATTGCATATTGGTGTCAGTGCGCTTGCAGAGAAGTAATCCTAATGCAATTTCAACTCCCCAGGATGGAGATTTCCTGCAAGGAGAGCTGTCGTGTAAAGTGTGTTCCCCTATGTAGAAATATTGCTGGCAGTTACTGTGAATTGCAGGGCAGAAGCCAATGACCTGATTTTGGTTCTCTGTGTAGCTGACTTGTGGGCACTGAGATTCTTTGCTACTATTCTCTGGAGTTCACTACACTTAAGCTCCAGTTCCCTCATGGCCTATTTCCCGCATTCTGCTCAGTGGACAGATTACACAATGCCCCTAGTTGCAGGCCCTCTTTCTACACAGTGACTTGTTTCAAAGCTAAAGAAACTGGAAAAGAATAACTAATAGATTTTTCTGGAAGAAAACACTGGATTTTTTTCTCTTTTTCATACCACAGAGAATATTCTAATGTGGAATTGAAAGAGATCACTTCACCTTACCCTGCTCCCTGTAGGGTAAGGGAGTTAGAGAAGGCGAGGTTCCTAAAAAGAGTGAGACCCGCCCCATACAGGAACAGATCACCTTTAATGAGGTGAGAAGGGGCAGCGGTCAGTAGTGAGCTGCTGCACTAACCCAAGAAAAGAGTAAGTGTAAATAGGCATATATGTGGAAAGCTACTGTCTTAACGGGCCTGTTCTTCTCCAAGGTTGTCCTGAGTAGTTATCTCTCTCTCTTTTTTTTTTTTTTTTTTTGTAGTTATCTCTTAAATAGCTGGGGCAAGGAATTCTGGAGATCGGCCAGAGGCTGGACCGGCTGGGAGCTGGGCGTAATCAACCTATTGTCCTTCTTTTTTTTTTCCTTCGGGTGAGAGAGTTCTTTGTTTTGCATAGAATGGTGGAGAGGACCTGGAGGGGAGTTTTAACTTCAGGTTATTTTGAGTCATGTAAGTTTCCTTCACTTTCTATACCTGCCCTCCTGTATTCACGGGCATACACACACACAGATGTACACATTTGCTCTTAACTATGGTTGAGTGTTCATCCAAGTCTCAGAGTCTTTCACCCAGAAAAGTAGGTTTTTCTTTAGGCCAAAAGGTCAGAGTGGGCCCCCTAAGCCATGTCTCTGTGGAGAAAAATGAAAGGTCATTTATTGTATGGTAAAGTATACTAGGGGCTTCCTTGGTGGCTCAGACAGTAAAGAATCTGCCTAAAATGCAAGAGATCTGGGTTCAATCCCTGGATCAGGAAGATCCCCTGGAGAAGGGAATGAACTCCAGCATTCTTGCCTGGAGAATTCCCTGGAGAGAGGAACCTGGCCAATCTACAGTTCATGGGGCCATAAAGAGTTGGACACAGCTAAGCCACTAACACTTTCACCTTCAACTACACAAACAGTTCACTTCAGCAAAGCTAGGTGAGCCAGTCACTAGAGAGGGGCTCCTGTAGGTGCTTTCTCATGCTTCTCTTGCCTTTGACTTCCCAAGAGTTTCCTAGGGTAGACTGAGTAGTCAACTCTGAGGGAAGTAAAGGGTCCTTTGTATGGGTTGACTGTCATGGTTGGAAACAGAAGTCTGCATGGAGAACAAGTGTTCCCATCTCTTTAGATGAGTTAACAAAACAAGTCTGTTTTCACTCTTTTCCCTCTGCACTGAGGATTCACACATAAGTTGACAGGTCAAGTTTGACCATACAGTAGTATATGAGTAGTAGTGATATTTGTTTATAAGGTGTTAAGACACAAAATGAAAACTCACAATCTTTTTTTTTTTTTTTTCCCAGCAGTTAAAAGGCAATTTTAACTAACTATGCATGCTGGGTCATCAAAAAAGCAAGAGAGTTTCAGAAAAACATCTATTTCTGCTTTATTGACTATGCCAAAGCCTTTGACTGTGTGGATCACAATAAACTGGAAAATTCTGAAAGAGATGGGAATACCAGAGCACCTGACTCACCTCTTGAGAAATCTATATGCAGGTCAGGAAGCAACAGTTAGAACTAGACATGGAACAACAGACTGGTTCCAAATAGGAAAAGGAATACGTCAGGGCTGTATATTGTCACCCTACTTATTTAACTTCTATGCAGAGTACATCATGAGAAACACTGGACTGGAAGAAGCACAAGCTGGAATCCAGGTTGCCGGGAGAAATATCAATAACCTCAGATATGCAGATGACACCACCCTTATGGCAGAAAGTGAAGAGGAACTAGTCTCTTGATGAAAGTGAAAGAGGAGAGTGGAAAAAGTTGGCTTAAAGCTCAATATTCAGAAAACTAAGATCATGGCATCTGATCCCATCACTTCATGGGAAATAGATGGGGAAACAGTGGAAGCAGTGTCAGACTTTTGGGGGGGGGGGGCGATCCAAAATCACTGCAGATGGTGATTGCAGCCATGAAATTAAACGACGCTTACTCCTTGGAAGGAAAGTTATGACCAACATAGACAGCATAGTAAAAAGCAGAGACATTATTTTGCCAACAAAGGTTCGTCTAGTCAAGGCTATGGTTTTTCCAGTGGTCATGTATGGATGTGAGAGTTGGACTGTGAAGAAAGCTGAGCACCGAAAAATTGATGCTTTTGAACTATGGTGTTGGAGAAGACTCTTGAGAGTCCCTTAGACTGCAAGGAGATCCAACCAGTCCATCCTAAAGGAGATCAGTCCTGGGTGTTCATTAGAAGGACTGATGCTGAAGCTGAAACTCCAATACTTTGGCCACCTCATGCAAAGAGTTGACTCACTGGAAAAGACCCTGATGGTGGGAGGGATTGGGGGCAGGAGGAGAAGGGGACGACAGAGGATGAAATGGCTGGATGGCATCTCCGACTCGATGGAGATGAGTTTGAGTAAACTCCAGGAGTTGGTGATGGACAGGGAGGCCTGGCGTGCTGTGATTCAAGCGGTTGCAAAGAGTTGGACACGACTGAGTGACTGAACTGAACTGAACTGAACTGATGCACCTCAAAAGGCAACTGGAAATGGAATGGAAAATATGAAATGTTGTTGAATTTGAACCAGTTTGGATTAAGGAAATGATAGATGAGGTGATATCCATATGCAGCAGTTTGTTCTGTTTTGCTGGTGAATAAATTTGAATTACTCTGCTGTCCTTTTGTGGCTCCCAGATTATGCAGGCAATCTGCTAAAGTTGTTTCTAGGTTAATAAAACACAGGTCAAAAAATCTAATTGTGAGGTTTAAAAGGCTCATATTTTGTTTTTTTTGTTTGGACAAATAATGTTGTAAAGGCATTTTCTCCTATTTTTCATTTCTAAGCATTTGTTGAGCACTTGCCATGTATACTTTGTGTTCATTATTTTATTTCATTTCCATTTTACAGTTTATGAAACTGAGACTCAGAGAGGTTAAGTAACTTCCTCAGGGTAACAGAGCTCTGTGAGTAGAGAATAGATACTTATCAAGGTTTATCTGATTCCAGAACCCAGGTTCTTAACTCTTTTCTCAGAATACTAACAAACAAGGCCTAAGCAAGCACCAGCAGATTTGAAGTCTAAAACATATCTAACATTGATAAAATAAATACCAGTTCCTCATTGGGTGGCTACAAATGAATAGTCTGAGCCTAAACTGTTTCCATTATACTGTAATTATTAAATATATATAGTAGGTCTGAGGCCTTTCTAAGTATTAAGAAATTCAGGTAGATCCCAGTAAATCTACTTCCTTTCTTAGGAAGTAGTCTGCTATGGTGGATGAAAGAGCAGATTTATTGACTCAGATAAAAACTGCTCTATGTATCAACTTTGGTGATTACTAATTGTATGATTTTCAACAGGTATCTTGGTTTCTTTAAATTCTTTATCTAAAACAAAGACAATACCTAATTTGTGGAACTGTGAGAACTAAAAGAGATCATCTCAGTGACTGGCACATAATGGTACACGGTAATTGTTACTTTTCTTTTTTCACTTTCCTAGAAGCTAACCTAGGTCCAAGCACAGGAAATGCATTTTTATCTGAGTCAGTAAATCTATGCTTTTTTCCATACTGGGCTACTTCCTAAAAAGGAAAAATGTGAACATGTTAGTTGCTTCAGTCAAGTCCAACTCCTTGTGACCCCATGGACAACAGCCCACCAAACTCCTCTGTCCATGGAATTCTCCAGGCAAGAATACTGGAGTGGGTAGCCATTCCCTACTCCAGGGGATCATCTCAACCCAAGGATCGTACCCAGCTCTCCTGAATTGCAGGCAGATTCTTTACTGTCTGATCCACCAGGGAAGCCCCTTAAATTCTTAATCCCTAAAACAAAGATAATACATAATTTTTAGAGCTGCAAGAAGTAAATGAGATCATCCCAGTGGCTGGCACATAATGGTATGAGCAAGAGTGACTTCTCTTTCTCACTTTGCTGTTAATAGAAGCTGACCTGGGTCTAAGCACAGGACTACTTTGCGCGCTTCACAGTCGTGTCCACAAACTTTCAAATAGCTGCAGTTCTCAAATTCATTTTTTTCAATCCAAAGTTAGTCTCCAAACATGGTGTTAGGATTCCTATAGGATTCAGAACCAGGTTCAAAGTGTAGACTTTCACTGTCAAGTGGTATCATGTGCCCAGCCAAAGGGCCTCACTTATGTGATTCTTAACAGTAAGATATTCGTGTGAAAAATACTTCACTGGGATATATAAATCCCAACGGTATTTTTCTCAATGTACCTGTCCCATTTTAGCTGATTTCAGTTTTTCCAATGTAGAAATAAATCTCATGCTGAACAAAATCCATAAATCCTGAATCCTGATCACCTCAGCAAGATTTCCTAGCTGTCTGAAAGGCTGGTTTTATTATGGATCAGTCAATGCCATGCATTTCAGGTCATTCTGGCCCTAGTCAGCACGGAACTGATTTCAAGAGTCCAGGAGAGTATGAGCCAATGTGAAAGTTCAAGCAGGAACCAACAGGGTCTCAAAACTCACTAGAAATTCCAACCTAGTCTCAGTCTTGAAAGGACTCCTGGGGGATGTTCAGTATGCCTTGCCTTCACTGCACAAACCAGGTCTCACCAAGTACTGAGTGTGTATTTCAGTGGAGGGCTGATCTGCGCCATATAACTGAAATCCAAAAATGTCCTAAGGAAACTTCACAAAGTCTGTAAGGCAGTTGACAGTGCAAGCCTCCCTCCTGGCTTTTTAGCTTGCCAAAAATGTAATCTAAAAATCACACACTAACCCTTAAATGAGGACTCTCTGAGAGTTATGCATGACATAATTACATACCATCATGGCAACCACAAAGTTTTAAAATGCCTTTCTTAAAGGCTTATTAAATCTCTCTTCTTAATTAAGCCTTTCCTCAAAGAAGACTAGTATGCTCCTTTGTTTCTCTGTGCTAATAAAATATTCAGGACACTTTTCTTGTAAATTCAAGGCCTAGAAAGGTGACCCCACACACCAGCACAATTTCACCTTTCAATTAACCAAGACAGATCTAGGTTCATCACAGCAAGAAATTCTGCTTTTAATTGGCTACAAGAGTAATATAGTAGTTAAATGCGGAATTATTGCTCTAGGTTGTTTACGTTTGCAATAAGTTTCAACTAAACGTCTTCATCAAAATGTCAAATTTATTCCTGATGTAACAAAATACATTCAATGGCTGATCATGTATTCATTAATATCTTGTGTTGCCATCATGCCATTATTGGTTCTAATAATACCTAATTGCAATAATAAATACCTAATTTGGGGGATTTGTTTATTTTCTAATTAGACATTTTTCACATTTCTATTCTGTAATTGTTCATGAATAATTATTGTTAGTCACAAAATAGAATTATCATTAAGCCTGTATAAACTGAAGCCAGCTTCTTTTTGAAAAAAGGAATTAAACTTTTCCTTCTTTATGTTCTAATTAACTTTTTCCCTCTATTTTGTGGAACTTCTTGAAACAATGTGGAGGGAAACTGTAAAGTGGATGCTGATAACTGAAGACATTTTTATAATTGTAAATTCACTGAAGGGAGGTTTAAAGAATCATATTGCTATAATTGGCGTTTTCTTCCCATACCCCTGCTTGGAACCAAGTGAGCTTTCTTCAAAAGACTTTTGTCAGGAGCTTACTGCTGAATGACCCAAGGCCTCGTTCTCCTGTGTTAAAAGTGTGTGTGAAATCACTCAGTTGTGTCCGATTCTTTGTGACCCCACGGACTATACTGTCCATGGAATTCTCCAGGCCAGAATGCTGGAGTGGGTAGCTGTTCCCTCCTGTGCTAAGGTACTAAGCAGATAGCAACAGCACAAAAGCCTTTCTGGATCTGCATTTCAGTCTCACCCTTTCACCATCTCTTCATGGACCATAAAAACATAATACTCACTTGTACAAAATGTCTCGCTCTTTCCAATAAGCCATTCTACTTTCTTGTCTGAGTATGTTTGTCTTTCTTCTTGGAATGACTTTTTTTTCCCCAGTCTCTTAAGAGACTCATGCTCATCAATTCGATAACCAGTTTCTCCATGAAGTTTTCCCTATGTCCTTCTGCAAACTTTCTTATATTTTCCTTACATTACAAGCTTACCTCTAGCATTACCACTTACCACCCTGGATTTTAATTATGGAATTTCTTGACTATGTCTCCCACTAAATTCTGTTCCCTGATGGAGTCTAAAAATGTATTTTTTTTAAATCCTTCTCTTGAAAGTGAGACAGAATGGGAGCTGGGACCCTTTACTGCTTGCACCTGGACAAATGCCTTCTCAAGCAACAGAAGACAATGAAGCAATAAGGGACAAAAAGTAACTGCAAGCGTGCACAATCGGAACAAACTACCAACAAGAGATAGAAAAAGACTGAAATGCAACTGACACTTCTCAGGTACCAGCAGCAAAAGTAGGGTCTGCACATGATCCCTGCACATAGCACCATGAAGGGTGTAAGTAGACCACTTAATACACCCCTCGAACCCAAGTCATGAATCTGCTCCTACCCTCACCCCACTTAAGGGACCAGCTTAGCCCACCCCAGGAAGAAAGCAAGGGGACCTCTATCTTGTTTTCTTTCTCTCATACTATGGCACCAGTCCCCATAAAGCTCTGCCTGAATTTCTTATCTGGCTTCTTATCAATTTCTATTGATTAACACGTCCAAGAACCCAAGTCAGTAAAAACTACAAGGAAATTAACACTGCCTTCAAGGCTTAACCAGTGAGGATGGAAGCTGGTGGATAATTGCTTTTTATTCCATGTCTTGGGCAGACTTAGCATTGTAGGTGACTCCTCAGAGGGTCCCCATGGGGACTGAGTCCCACATGCCCACACTGGTAACCAGTTTAACAATATGCCTTACTTTTCTCTTTTTCTTGTCTTATTCTTCCCAATCACCAGTTCCTTTTCCATTCCTTGTTTAATTGCTGCTGTAACAAGCTGCCACAAACTTAGCAGCTTAAAACAACACTAATTTATTTTCTTATCACTCTCGAGATCAGAAATTGTAAATCCATTTCACTGAACTAAAGCCAAGGTGTCAGCAGGCTTGGTTTCCTCAGGAGACACTTAAGGGAGAATGTATTTTCCAGTTTCTGGAGGCCACCTGCATTCCTTGGCTCATGACCCTTCCGCACATGACTCCAACTTCTTGCTTCTGCTATCACATCTCCTGTGTGTGTTTGTGTGTGTGTGTGTGCATGCTCAGTCATGTCCAACTCTTTGCAACTCCATGGACTATAGCCTTGCAGGTCCTCTGTCCATGGAATTCTCTAGGCAAGAATACTAGAGTGAGTAGCCATTCCCTTCTCCAGGGGATCTTCCCAACCCGGGGATTGAACCCAGGTCTCCTGTATTACATGTGGATTCTTTATCTTCTGAGCCACCAGCAAAGCCCAGGAGACACTGAGGGTGAATATATTTTCTAGTTTCTGGAGGCCACCTGCGTTCCTTGACTCATGACTCTTCCTTACATCACTCCAATTTCTTGCTTCCACTATCATATCTCCTACTTCTTCCTTTAACCTTCTTGCCTCCCTCATAAAAGGACCCTGTGATTTTGTGATGGTATTCAAGGCCCACCCAAATAATGTAGGATAATCTACCCATCTCAAGATTTTTAATTGATTCATACCTGTAATGTTCCTTTGTCATATAAGATAACAGATTCTGGGGATTAGGACCTGGATACTTTGGTGAGAAGGTAGGAGGTGTGGACAGTCTACCACACTTCCAAAACTGACCACACACCACAAGCATGCTGGCTCTCCATTTGAGGAAACTTCAAGCTAAGACAGAACCCAAAAGAAATTAGAACATCAGGATGGGAATAGCCTTAACTATTAAACACTACAGATCAACAAGTAAGTTATGACTTAGAAAGACAGTAGCATGTTTGCAATAAGGAGGTCACTGGTAGACTTGGTGAGAACAGTTTCAGAGGGTAATTGCCAAATTGCACATGGATTGAGTTAAGTCTCAAAGTTGTCTGAAAATATAAATGCAGAGAGGGCTCAATCAGCCTGTTTTCTTCCATAAATCATCAGTATTTATAAATATGAAAACAGCTCAATATTTTCACAAGAGGCACTAGTTATAAAGCTTAAACTTAATTTTTCAGGAAGGTCTTCTTGGCCTAGCCAATCTCAATGCTGACTACTAGGTATTTTCATAATTTCCAGTATTTTCTCTATTCCCACATACTACACCTTAAGTAATAACATAGTTAGGCTCTGGCTTCCCCCAGTGACTGAAGTTCTGTGATGGTAGATACCATCTCTTTCCCGCTTGCTTTTCATTCTCAGCCTCTCACATGGTTCCTGCCACAAAGTAGATACTCACAAAATAATCATTAAACAAAGTGCCAGCAAAAGCTATACATATGATCTAAATGAAATCACAATCCATATATTACGGAGCAGAGCTGAAAGGGAGTTTCAGGCTTGAATTTGTGGACAAGAAAATGCTTTTTTTTTTTTTAGTCATCAAATTCCTATACAGATCACTTGGAAATGCTGCTAAAATGCAGATTCAGCTATATCTATGAGGCCCTAGATTTTGCATTTCGATTCAAGTTCCCAGGTGATGTCAACACAGCTGGTCCTCAGGCACATACTTAGTGAGGATCCAAATTGAGTGGTTCTAAATCTACCTGCATGTTACAAAGCATCTTGAAAGATTTAAAAATGCATCCCAGTATCATCCCAGTATAATCATCATGAGATTATATACACACATTAATATATTATTTTTGTTTCTCTTTTTCTGACTTACTTCACAACGTATAATGGCTCTAGGTTCATCCATCTCACTAGAACTGATTCAAATTTGTTCTTTTTATGGCTGAGTACTATTCCAGTGTGTGTATGTGAGTGTGTGTGTGTATATAATGACAAAACCCAGCACAAACAACATTGCAAAACAATTTTTTAATTTAAAGAAAAAAAAAAGTGATGGAGGAGCTATATGTGTACCCATGGCTGATTCATGTTGATGTCTGGCAGGAAACCAACACAATATTGTAAAGCAATTATCCTCCAATTAAAAATAAAAATTATAAAACCCTATTATCCTAGGTCTGTAGAGACTAAAATATGGGGATTGTTAGTTACCTAGAAGGTAGGAGGCAATGGCACCCCACTCCCGTACTCTTGCCTGGAAAATCCCATGGACAGAGGGGCCTGGTAGGCTGCAGTCCATGGGGTCACTAAGAGTCAGACACGACTGAGTGACTTCACTTTCACTTTTCACTTTCATGCATTGGAGAAGGAAATGGCAACCCACTCCAGTATTCCTGCCTGGAGAATCCCAGGGACGGAGGAGCCTGGTGGGCTGCCGTCTATGGTGTCGCACAGAGTCAGACACGACTGAAGCAACTTAGCAGCAGCAGCAGCAGCGGCAGTTACCTAGAAAATGTAAAGTCTAGTTATTTATTCACATGTATTTTTTATATTTATATGTCAAGCAGAAATAATGATGATATGTTTAAAGTGACTAGAACATGTAAATAAAAATTTTGTTTAAATTAAAAAAAAAAAAAATGCATCCCAGTGCCAGAACCCTGGGCACAGACTTTTATCTATTTCTGGGGATGGAACCCCAGCATGCATTGTTTGTTGCTTTTTTTTTTTAAGATTCCCAGATTATTCTCACAGGCATCCATGGCTAAGAACCACTGGTTTGGCCAAGGTCTCCTTTAACAGATAAGGAAACTGAGATAAGGAAAGAGTAAGTTAAAGGTCAAGGCCAAAAGGGATGGACTTGTCAGAGGGAGGGAAGTGACTACCCGCCTCCTGAGTCCCATGGCCAGGCTCTCCTGAACAATGAATTCAAGGAAAACGGAGAGATGCTTTTGCATTTAGACACAGCCTCGGTGATCCCTGGGAGTGAAGCAGGTGAGAAATGACTCAGACGTGAATTCCCTGCTGGCTTCCATTTTCATCCCCTTGGGCAGTGTGTAGGAGAAGTATAAACTGCATGAAGAGAGCATTGTCAAAGAAAATATCCCGGCTGATCTATTTTAGTTAAAACAGCTTTTTTCCCCCCAGGTACTGTGAGATTGCTTGTCTGTCAGGGTGTTGGCCTTGAGCAGGAGCTGGGCACCAGGGAAGGTGAATTTAGTGGAGGGAGAAAATAGAAATAAAAAGGAGGGCTGAGCCACGAGGTGCAGCGAGCGGAGGGAGCTGGCGCTGTCTGCTCAGTGACTTGCTCTTCATGGCAAATATCTCTGGGCTAAAGCCGAGCCTCGTCTTTCACAGCACAGCTGCAATTAGCATTTCTCGCGTCCCAGGATGTCTACCAACCTCCATAGCATCGCAATAAATGCATCCAGTTCTTCCTAATTCTGTCATACATTTATGCTCTTTTGAAACTTCAGGCTGCTAGATGCAGGAGTGGCTGGATCTGAATAACAAATAGTGTATATGGAGTCCAGATGTCAAGCCCAGGCCGCGTCCCTAATGAGCAAAGGCTAATGTGGGGTGCAAGGGCCTCCGCTGCATCTGAGGGCAGCAAACCTCTAAGAATTCTGGGTGTCAAGGTGGCAGGGTGTGGAGAAAGAAGGTCTAACGAGGGGCCTCGGGGACCAGAAAGGGAAAATTGTCAGTTATCTTTGACAAGGATGCTAAAGTTTTCAAAATGGTTCAAAATTCTTAATCTGAGGAAGATGGCTTGTTTCTCAAGTTAGTACCTCTTGGCTCATGCCACCTTGGGTATGGACATACCACTGATTTCTTTGTTTTTCTCTTTTAATGCTAGGTGTCACAGCCAGCTGGGAAGCCCCAACAGTTTTCTCAGGAGATGCTAATACTGAACTCAAAGCAGCTAGGTGCCGTTTTGCCTCAGCGCTTCCAGCCTTCCTCCTTTCTGAGTCACACACAGTACTGGGTATGGGGTGGAGCGATGGGAATAACTCAGGCAGACGGGGAGAAAGCACCATGGTCATCTGCCCCCAGGGGCATCATCATGACCAAGGGACGCATCATTTCTGCTTTTGGTCACACTCTCTCCCAACACACAAGAGACTTACTGAAATCAAAACTCAGAAAGGAAAAGAGCCTCTATTGTCCACAACTTCTTCCTCCCACTCTTAAAAACACACCTGATCCCAGGGACACAGTGTTCCTCAGGGTGACTAAACTTTAGACAGGCTTCTAGATTCTAGGCCCTAATGTTGCTTTCCTTAGAACTTTTGCTCTAGGAAACTTGTCCTTGTAAATTCTTTCTCTACCCCTTGGAGATGTAAATCTTTTAAAAAGACTCTTCCCAATCTTACAAAACAAGAATGTGTTTCTTAAGGACCTAGGAGCCATCTCTTTGAAAAGTATCAAGGAAAACAGCTCCTTTCTTTCCCAGTTTCTATGGTAGGGAAGGAGCCTAACTTTTGGGGGTGTCTTTCTCCAAGTTGTGAAATTACCTCCTGTCATGAAGATACAAGAAAGTTTATTATTTAATTTGATAAAGCCATTTAGCAAACAGAAGGTCATCATAATGACCCTCACCCTAACTTGTAAATCCCTCCCACCTTTTTGTTTCAGCAGAGCTGAGTTCAGATTACATTCTGGTCTCTCTTGCTGCTGCAACCCTGAACAAAAAGTCTTCTTTGACTGTTAAAATTCTTGGGATTTGGTGGTAGATTTTCCATTATATATTGTTTTCTCCTTGGTTTGGTTGTTCCCAAGACCTGAGGATAAAGTAGCCTGATTACTGTCTCCACTATTCAGTGATGAAGACTTAGTGAAAAAGAGTGTAACTCTAAATATATACTCCAAGGATTTTACATTAAAATATGAACACTATATACAGCATAATATATACTCCAAGGATTTTATATTAAAATATGAACAATATATACAGCAAAATATGAACAATATATACAACATAAGACAACATATACAGCATAAGACTCATATTCAAATTGAGAGACAGTGAAACTGCAAACACCATTCTCAATCCTCTTTTCACCAGTGACTGTTTAATGCACATTTGTATACATTTGCTTTTTTCCTGTGTCCCTAATAATCCTTTGTATGGAGAAACCTGTTGGTTTGTCTAAAGAGAACTCAGAAAATGATTCTTAAAAGGGTACCTGAGGAGGGTGAACACTGGGGGAGACATGTCCAGTTATACAAGGAAACATTGGAGTTCATGGTTGGTGTGTTGGACAAATGAGAGGAGAAAAAAAAAGATGTTGACTTAACAGAGGAATATTTAAGAATAAATATCCATATACTGATTAGAAGATTTAGTTATATATTATGTGACTGAAAATAGAATCTAGTTTGACTGGGTGAAAGAGATCAAAATAACCACAACTAGTGAGCTTTGGATGAAAGCAGGCATATTAATAGAGGACAATGTATTCGTACATGCAACCACCTGTTGGAATGTGCACCACAGCTTGTGTGTCTAGCATATGGATGGATGATCACTGCCCACATGTAGAGAGCTTCAAAACTAGCGATTGAAATGCCAGCACACTTTCAAAAATATTTTAATGATGCAAATTCAAATTGCCCCCAACTTCCTCTAAGCAGAATAAATAAAGCAATAAACCCATTAGAAGGCACTTATAAGACATTTTGTTATCATTATTCTAAATTCTTTTTCAGGTAGATTCCCTATCTCCTCCTCTTTTGTTTGACTTGGTGGGCATTTTTCATGTTCCTTTACCTGTTGGGTATTTCTTTGGCTTTTCATCTTGTTTAGATTGCTGTGTCTGGAGTGGGCTTTCTGTATTCTGGAGGTCTGTGGTTCCTTTTTATTGTGGAGGATTTACCCAGTGGGTGGGGTTAGACGATTGGCTTGTCAAGGTTTCCCGGTTAGGGAAGCTTGCGTCAGTGTTCTGGTGCGTGGAACTTGATTTCTTCTCTTTGGAGAGCAACGGAGTGCCCAGTAATGAGTTTTGAGATGGGTCTATGTGTTAGGTGTGTCCTTGGGCAGCCTGTATGTTGATGTTCAGGGCTATGTTCCTGCGTTGCTGGAGAATTTGCGTGGTATGTCTTGCTCTAAAACTTATTGGCTCTTGGGTGGTGGTTGGTTTCAGTGTAGGTATGGAGGCTTTTGGACGGTCACTTATTACTTAAAGTTCCATGTAGTCAGGAGTTTTCTGGTGTTCTCAGGTTTTGGGCTTAAGTCTCCTGTCTCTGGATTTCAGTTTTATTCTTCCTGTAGTCTCAGGACTTCTCCAACTATACAGCACTGATAAGAAAACTTCTAGGTTAATGGCGAAAAGATTCTCCCCCGTTAAGGACACCCAGAGAGGTTCACAGAGTTACATGAAGAAGAGGAGAGGGAGGAGGGAAATAGAGATGAGCAGGAGGAGAAAAAGGGGGACTCAAGAGGAGAGAGACAGAGCTACGCAGCTGTCTGTTCCCAGAGTGTTCTCCGTAGCCCAGTCACCTACAAAGATTCACAGAATTGGATTGGGAAGAGAAGGGGAAAGGAGGACATAGAGGTGTTCTGAGGTAGAAAACAGAGAGTCAAGATTGGGAGAGAATAATCTTCGGTTTAAAAATAGGGCTTCTCTTCTTTTTTTTTTTTGTAAGGTTATAGTGTATTGAAAATGAAAATTAAGGAGTAGTAGAGGAGTACTAGAGGACTTTAAAACAAATAAGAGAAAAAGAAAAATATAAAATAGAAGAGAAAAAGGAAAGAAAAAAAAAGAAGAAAAAAGAAAAAAAAAGAAAAAGAAAAAAAAAAGAAAGAGAAAAAAAAAATTTTTTTCCCCTAATTAAAAAAATCGTAAAAATCTATGGAAATGAAAGTTAAGGAGTAATGGGGGAGTAATAGGGAATTTTAAAGGAAAATAAAAGAGAAAAAATAAAAAAAGAAAGAAAAAAAGTAAAACTATATCTAGGAGTTTCTCTGGAGCTGTTGCGGTCAGTGCGGGTTCGGCTCAGTTTCAGATAGCTCCTCGTTCCAGCTTACACTTCTCGATATCTACAGGCCCCTTCCGGTGTAATCGGTGTTTTCTACAGGGATTTTAATCTGTTGCACCAGTCCCTTCTGAAGCGGTTCCCTTTGTTTATTTGGCTTATGTTTGCCGGTCTCTTCAGAGCCTCATTTCCGCCCTGACACAGGCGGGCGGAGGTGGACTCTTATTCAGGTAGCTAGTTCCCTCGCTCTGCGGGGCAGGGAGGGGCTGGCGCTGCCGGGAGGGGCTGACGCTGCTTTCTCCGTCTGCGCTGCTCTCTCCCGCGCTGCGCGAGGTTCCAGCCCTCGGGTGTTCCACAAAAGCCCGGATCGAAAAGCTGCGCCTGCTCTCTGTGCCTTCCCCGTCAGAGCGATCCAGGCAGCCAGGGGCTTGGTGGGCGCACTCTACCCAGGTGTGGCCGCCCACTCCCTTCCACGGACCCAGTTTCAGTTTCCGCTGGCGCCAGCCGGTGCGTGCGCCTTCTGCCCTCCGCGTCCCCAGCCCCAGTCCCCGCCCACGCCGGTCGGGTGCCTGCGCCCTGTGTCTCACCGCGACCTTCCCCTCCCCCCTGCCTCCTGCCTCCGGCGGGGCTGGGCCGGTCCGCAGCCTGCGAGCTCTTCTCTGGACTTTCTCGGTCTCTTTGTTCTGCGAACGGCCGGCAGTGTGTTCGGGCTGGTTAATTTTCTCTCTCTCTTTTGGTCTCCCACAGTTCAAGTTGGCAACTCACAGAAGCTCCCTCCGATTGTCCTCAGGGCACTCAGGCCCGGACCCTACCCCAAGCAATGCCGCCTAAGACTCCCTTCCTGGGACGGATGGATCTCCGTCCTTAGCTCTTTTGTCTCACTTTTTATCTTTTATATTTTGTCCTAACTCCTTTCGAAGACAATGGGCTGCTTTTCTGGGCGCCTGATGACCTCAGCTAGCGATCAGAAGTTGTTTTGCGAAGTTTTCTCTGCGTTCAGTTATTCTTTTGATGAATTTGTAGAAGAGAAAGTGGTCTCCCCGTCCTACTCCTCCACCATCTTGGCTCCTCCCTCTATGAGACATTTTGGTTTTAAGAGTCTTGCTCTGATGACCAGGAAAACAGAACTAGTTCCCACTTAGAAAGAGTTTTTGTTATTGTGTTTAGCTTAAGTTATAGCTCACAGTCCTACTGGCTTTAAAACAATCACAATCATTCCCTGTTTTCCTGTAGGACCCAAATTTTCCAAATAAGGATGTTTAAGGGTTGATCTGCAAATGGGAAGATATATTTATGAAAGGTAATGTGTGTCACTTCAGTGTACATGTTCATGTGTAACTTTGCTATTTGGTTTGCTTTTCTCATTCAAACTATCAGAATTCAGACAGCAAGCCTAGCATCTCCTTCAAGCTCCATATCAAGTTTGTTGATATTTCCAGTGAATGTTGATTATGCTGTCAAGAGTTTGGAATTCCCCATCCTCTTCAACTTGAAAACCCACAGAGTTGCCCTTTCCCTGTAGTCCCAATGTGTAATGTGTGTGTGTGAAGTGAAAGTGTTAGTCCCTATTAGTCATGTCCAGCTCTTTGTGACCCATGGACTGTAGCCCTCCAGACTCCTCTGTCCATAGAATTCTCCAGGCAAGAATACTGAAGCAGTAAGTTACCATTTCCTTCTCCAGGGGATCTTCCTAAACCAGGGATTGAACCTGGGTCTCCTGCATTGCAGGTAGATTCTTTACCATCTGAGCTACAAGGTATGTCCTGCGCACGCGCGCGTGCGCGCGCGCACACACACACACACACACACACACACACACACACACACACATAATCAAAACAAGTTTAAGAAATCATTTTCTGCTTTCTGAGCTGGGTCACCGTCTATGATCATTGTTTTGTCAGTAGATGACTCAACCTTCCATGGCAAAGAGGTGTTGAATTAATATATTGATATTAAGTGCTTTGGAAAACTGAAAGTGCAGGGTAAAGACATTGCTGGGATGCCTCAGTTTCTCTATTTGTATCTGTAGGAGGTTGATATCTACCTCAATGAATCACTGCGGGAATAGAATGAAATACGGAGTCTATAGAGTTCTTAACACACTGCTTGCACATGGCTAAGCGCTCAATAAGTATAAGTTGCAAATGAAAAGCAGAATTTCAAAAAAAAAAAAAAGAAAAGCAGAATTTCCACCACATCATTTAATGGGCCAGTGTCAATCTGTAACGTTGCCTCAGCACACTTAAATTAAGTGTAAACTATGCTGTCCTTTGGCTTTCTGGCTTTACAACACTCCTTGGATAGACTATAGCAAAACAGCGAGATTCTGGGGTGAAAACCTTCTAGAAGCTATGCACCCTTGAGGGCGACAAGTCAGTTACAGTAATCATCCTTGTCAGCACAGCAGGATCCCTGTCTCACACATCTGCCTGAGTGCAACACTCAGGACAGCATTAGACAAGTATCATTTTGTCAATTAACCTTTCTCCATTCTTAGTTTGTTAGGGCCTAAGCAAATGCATTGACTAAACTGAGAGGGGCTTTTATTTTCTTGACGTGGCACTTGCCACTTTAAACACAGCCTACCTGCACTTTCCCCTTATAAAAGAGTCTCAGTTGCACCTCTTTGGCAAATTGGATAACCCTGTGTCATGCTGCCTAAGAAAATCATTTTTAATTTATGGGAGGCTTTGGTTTATTTAACATAAAGAGCCGTAGATGTTACGATGTTTAACTCTGCTTTTCACATCTACGGGTCTAAGAAAGCAGAGCATATAGATGCTGCCTGTGATCAGTGACTGCTCTCTTCCTGTACCCCCTTCAACCCTCCCTATTGGGTACCTGAGACAGGTCCATGACATGCACATGTATATGATGCTACCTGACACAAGAAGTAAAATTAATCATAATCTCCTATCTGCATTTTTCTATATAAACATGAAACCCAGGAAATCAATCCTGAATATTCATGGGAAGGACTGATGCTGAAGCTCAAGTTCCAATACTTTGACTGCCTGATATGAAGAGCAGACTCATTAGAAAATATCTTGATGCTGGGAAAGATTGAAGGCAGAAGGAGAAGAGGGCAACAGAAGATGAGATGGTTGGATGGCATCACGGATGCAGTGGACATGAACTTGGCCAAACTTCGGGAGATGGTGAGGGACAGAGAAGCCTGGAATGCTGCAATCCACTGGGGTCTTGAAGAGTCAGACACGATTTGGTGACTGAACAACAACACAATCTTCTAAGGAATATACAATAACGATAGCATTTTGCTAGGCCTTTAAAAGGTGCTAAATTGTACTAAGGGCTTTTCATTTGCTATTGCATTTTAATCCCCAAAGTAACCCTATAAGGCAAGTATTATTACTTTCATCGTTCAAATGAGGGAACTGTTGAAAGTACTATAACTAACCAGTGATCAAGGCAATGTGGGAACCATGTTGTCCTAACTGCCTCCAACTCATGTGGTGGCTTGAATCATAACTCCCAGGTTATACAAGTATAAATAAGAAGTGTGTTCCTTCCACTCAATAACTGAATCTCAATTGAATGTGATACCAACTAAGAGGTGAAGCCATAGTCAATAAAAATAATTAAGAATAAGTTTTATTTTACAGTACTACCTGGCAGCGAATGGCAGCATTGAGCCTAATGCTAGACTGTGAGAAATTTCTTAAAGCACAACATATTTACTTAGGTAAGGAAATGGAAATTATTTTATATGTATGATTAATGCAAGAGGAAAAAAATTGAATTAAAGCAAGTAAATATTTGCTAATTCAGTGCTCCAGTTATGAAAGATGATGTCAGCTTAAAATTCCTCTCTAGACTGGCAAGACTAGAAAACCCCCTTGCTGCTCTTTCTCTTTTCTTTGCTCCCTATGTGTAATTCCCCTTCATATTACCATAGCCCATTCTTGCCCACTTCTTTTCTCTACCTTCTCCCTGGATTAGACTTGAATTATCTCCCTATTGCTGCGGCTACATTGGAATCTGCCTCCTTTTGTCTTCTGCTCCCCATGACTCTCTCCCACCTTATCACCGTGGTTTCTCTTCCCTGTCCTGCTGTCACATTCATCCTTGGGCATCCCTGCCCTCCAACTGGTAGATAGTTACTTCTCTCATTCTTACTTATATTTCCATCACTGTAGAGTTAGAGTCTCAATTTGAAATTACAAAATTTGATAGAGTCTGGTAAGAAAGCACACACTGATTAAAAAAAAAAAAAAAAACTTCTGGAGTTTGCTTCTATTTTCTAATTTTAAAATTAAACCCATCACGGAGAATTTGGGAAAATTAAGGTGAAGTGTGCTGTTGTTATAGAAACATAGATATGTACACAAATATGTCTATAAAGTGATAGTCTACATGAGTCTGTGCTCTCTCCATGGCTTCTGAAGCAATAGTTAACAACTGAATTTCCCTGCCCCAGCTGTGTTGACCTCATTGGTGATTCTGGTAAGATGAACAAGAAGATAAATGGAAAGGCATTTAGTTTGGGAGTCCATGAGGAAAAAAACACACAGAAACATTAACATTTGCCAAATAGACTCAATCAAAAGGGGAAGAGGGAGTGTATTTTCAAGACTGGAAAAAGTATAAACCATGGGGAGTAAAAACAGAAGCTAAAGAAAAAAAGGACTTATAATCCTAGCCTTGGATGTGACTGCAAAAGATTCTAATCATCAAGTTATCATTATTAGTGTTATTATTGTTATTACCGATAATAAACATATGCTGGCTGCCAACAGGATGCCAGGCATTACACAAGAGAATTTTACTCTGTCCCTGCAGTGCTGGCTTACAACAGATTATAATTGCAAGAGAAAATCGTATTAATAGAGATTCAATATCTTATTAGAAAAATAACATTGTATTTCTCCTCTCTCTGGGTTTTCTACCACCAAGGAGGGTACTGACTCTAAGAATGATGGTTCTTGGACCATAAAGCTAATAAATCTCCCACTAAGAATTTATCCTCTGCAATTTCCCAACATCAAACACTTCTTTGCTTCTGCTTTCATATGATTCAGTGGAGTCATCCTACTTCTGTTTAGTTTTCTACCTTCTAGATCAATGGATTCTCTGGTTTAAGTCAAGTTTACTGATTTTACAGTAGTCATCTTAAGCAGTGATTTTCAAACTGCTAGTGGCAGCCCGTTAGTGGGTCTTGGGATATGTTTAGAGACTCACAACAGGATCCTAATAAAAATGATAGAATGTAAAAGCATAGACTAAAAAAGAATCCAAATATATTACATTTTGTAAGAGTATTTTTTTCCTGAAACTTTTGTTTCACCTTTGTACATGTATGTGTGTGTGTGTTTTTAGTGAGTGGTTAAAATTAAAAGTATTTAGTGCTATTGTTCATAGTCAGAAAAAGTTGAAAAAGTACTAAAGGTATGAAGATAAACTTTCCACTTAATTTGAAGTACACAGTCCATGGGGTCGCAGAGTCGGTCATTTCTGAGTGACTCACCCACACTACCACTCAAACAGTAAGCATGCCAGACAGTGAACTCAATTACCAGTTATTCATTGTACTTCAAAAATCTACTAATATTTATTATGGTTACAATCATCTTATATCCCAGAATTAGTTCTAATTTCAAACATCCCTTTCCATTGCCACCATAAATATACCCAGGCATGTTAGACCCCAGGTCCTGACTGTTGGTATATTAAAAACTCTCACCTTATGATATCATTTATAAAGCTGTTTATTCATTCTATATTTTCTGTGGGTGTCTCAGGCCTATTTCTTCATACACCTTTTTGATAACATTCACTGAAATAGCCCATCCCTTCTAGCATATACCTTGTTAAACCTGCAATGGAGCTCACTTCCCACTCATCCATCCCATCCGCCAACAAAGAGAATCTTTGGGCATCCCAGGTGGCGCTAGTGATAAAGAACCTACCACCAATGTAGCAGTTGTAGGAGACACGAGTTCTATCCCTGGGTTGGGAAGATCCCCTGCAGGAGGGCATGGCAGCCCACTCCAGTATCCTTGCCTGGAGAATCCCAAGGACAGAGGTGCCTGGAGGGCTACAGTCCATGGGGCGGCAAAGAGTCAGACATGGCTGAAGCGACTAAGCACACAGACGTGTCGCAATCTTAACTGTAGAATTTAGCCATATAACTAATCTATCGCAAGAAAGTTCCCATGTGCCTCCAGCAGATAAGACACATATTTATCCCATCGTGGTAAGACAGATCTCCCTTTGCCCTCATTCTAGCTAGAATCCCTATGCTTTTCCTGCACTTGTATTGTTAGATCTTTTTAAGTTTGTATAATTTAAAGACTAGATTTATATGCTTTCACACACTTTCCTCTGATTTTTTAATTTAATCCAAGTAAAAATATTTGAACTGGAGGTGGAGAGAAGGAAGCGTGACTGAATTATCAAGGTAATCTTTAAGTAAAGGCTCAGCGGGAGACTACAGAAGCTGGGATAACAAAATATGTAGCAAGTGCCATTAGTATGAAGAGGCTTGCCTGGTGGTATTTCAAACAAAGGCAAACACAGCACTGAGAGAGCTTTTATGTCCAAAATTCCAAGGATGTTTCCAATTCTTTATCCTAAATAGACATTTTCTACTGCTCATGGAAAAGTCCCCTGAAATTTTTATATTCCACGTTTACAAAAACTCATAATGATTACAACATTGATCATTGATAGGAATTACAGAGTTGTATCCCTGCTTAGAAGGAAACTAACTGTTGATAAATCTGTTTATATGTATACACTCTCACCAGTATCCAAAAGGACCTAAAGGCAGACATAAGGGCAGTTTAAAATGTAATACAAGATAAGGTGTTCAGGGCTAAAACAGAACAAAACTCCTCTCATAGAAGAATAAAGTAGAGGGGTTTTAAGTCATCTGAGTTGAGCAAATTATAATACTTGGATAGTAAGTTTGGATGTAACGTTTCTAGCAGCATAGGTAAAGTGGAAAGATAAAAATTATCTGAATAGACATAATATTTCCTGGAATTGAACCCCAAATCATCCTTCTGCAATGGCCTAGGTGGTGTCTGGTTCTAGTCACAGACCTGCTTCAAACTCACTGCTTTGTCTTTCAATTATTTATCTGCCTGATGGGACAGTGAGGGGAAAGGGACTGCTTAGAACTACAGAACTGCTAAAGTCTGTTTAAGCATTAAAATTCTGATTTTATGACATGATAGATTTGAAGAAATAGGAATATTTTAAGTCAAGAGCTGTATTAACCACTGACAGTGCAGAAGTTGAAAAACAGTATGTGTGTAAAATTACCCAGTTATTTTTCCACAGGGCAGTAACAGGGTCACTCTTTCATGCACAATTCCAAAATCCATTGTTTCGTTTCAGAATGCAGTGTAGTCACTTCCAGCATCTCATCAGGCATAGATCCTATTTGCTCTGTCCCTTGCATGAATCCGCTTGTTTCTCTCCCTGTTGCAATCATTTATTATCCATCCATTGCCTTGTCTCCCTGCCTCCAGCTTTAGCCCCCTACTTACCTACCACACAGCTACAAGAGTGATTTCTAAAAAATTAATACCTTTCATTCTTTGATCCCTGGGTCGGGAAGATCCCCTGGAGTAGGAAATGGCAACCCACTTCAGTATTCTTGCCTGGAAAATCCCATGGGCAGAGAATCCTGGTAGGCTATAGTCCATGGGCTCCCAAAGAGTTGGACATGACAGAACAATTAGCACTGCTATAGTATTCTTTGTGACTACTCAGTACCAGGAGAATAGAGTCCAAACTTCTTATCTCCCCCATATGAAACCCCTATGACCTTGCTTACTTCTGTAGGCTCACATTTCTGCACAGGCCCCTTGAATCCTAAAACTTCTTCCAACCATTTAAAACTACTCAAAGATTCCCCAAGGACTCATGTCTTTATGATCTCACACATCTTGTTTCTTCCCCTAAATATTTTTCTCTCCCCCCTCTCACTATCTCAGTTCACTTGGCAAATTTTTCTTTATCTTTCAAGTTTCTTTTAAATTGTTTCCTCTTTTGTGAAACCTCAATTCGCATTCTCTTCTCCAGAATTTTAACTACTCTTTCCTCTTGGCTACACTGTGTCTTGCACAAATTCTATCAGAATGCTCATGACATTTTATTTCTTATAGGTCTGTTTTCCTTCCTCAATCTTTAGCACCAGGAGGCATGAAACATTTACTAATTTTATCCCTGGCACTCAAGGAATGTTTATGAGACAAATGAATGCTGGAATGTTGGGTCCTCTCCCTAATTTCTAACTCTTAAAAAGCTGAAAAAAATCCATCCTTGTGTCTTTCCTGTTATTCATCATTTCAATCTAACCCCATATCCACTCCCGTGATAATGACATCTTTTGTTTTTCTTGGCCTACTCAGTGGGTTTGTTAGCCAGGACAGTCTGTGTGACACCTTCTTTAGACTTCTTTCTTTATCTGATTTGCCCATATTCTGTGGTCCCACTTCTTAACTTTCTCCTTGCCAGATTCCTCTTAGCAATTTTTACGTGTCTGTTAAATACTTTGCCCATTTCTAGCATGTCATAAATACTAAGTGTGCTTGTTAAAAAGTAACAATGTTGTTTGAATGGATTGTTGCTGTTAGGCCATATCTAGAAATATTGCCTTTAAAAAACAAAACCAATGCAGTATAATATTGTGGTTAATAAAGGCAGCCCAGTAGAGCAGGATTGTCTTGGTTCTATAGCCAGACAGTCCTGGGTTTGAGCCCTGCCTGGACTGCAATGAGATCAAACCAGTCAATCCTAAAGGAATTCAGTCCTGAATATTCACTGAAAGGACTGATGCTAAAGCTGAAGCTCCAGTACTTTGGCCAATGACTTTGTCTTTGGATGCAAAGAACTGACTCATTGGAAAAGACCCTGATGCTGAGAAAGATTGAAGGCAGGAAGAGAAGGGGATGACTGAGGATGAAATGGGTGGATGGCATCATCAACTCGATGAACATGAGTTTGAGCAAGCACGGGGAGTTGGTAATGGACAGGGAAGCCTGCTGTGCTGCAGTCCATGGGGTCTCAAAGAGTCAGACACAACTGAGCAACTGAATTGAATTGAACTGCAGTGGGTTAGCTGGGTGACCTTGGCCAGGTGACTTACCTTCTGAATTGGTTTGTTTCTCCATGAAAAAGGATAAGGACACCTCCATGTTTGCAGCATTGTGAGGACTAAATAATATAATTCAGCAGAATGTACGGCTAACAGCAGTTAATGAATAAAGGAGAGTCTATTACCATAATAATTATTGATTATTAATGATAATGGTGGTAACTGATTTGGTGCAACACTGAAGAACATCTAGGATTATTTGCTTTGGGTTTGTGGGTGGGACCTAAAGTATATTTATAAACTGGTTTTTATTTTTTTGTATCAAGAAACTTTGTTGCCTGTTTGTTTTTTAACCAGGGCTCATGCTAATAGATAATTGTTCCCATCTGGAGTTGATATTGAGCGCAAATCCAGAACCAGCAGCTCTAGTGCAAACCTTGGACTCCAAAGCTATGCTCCAGAGAGAATGTTACACTGAAAGGCCTGATCAGCTTTTCTGCCTGCCTTCCCTGTGGTTGTTCTGTTGTTGTTATTGTTGTTATTTTTATTATTATTCTCCAACTCTTTTTTCCAGTGAAGAGCTGAGAACCACTAAAAAAAAAAAAAAGAAGAAGAAAGAAAAATTCAGCAGCCTCACTAATGTGATGAAGTGTCATTGGCAGCAGGAATTTGCACGATCTCGCTGCCGACCCAGGTAACAGCTGGTGACTTCGTCTTGGACAAAGGAAATCACTCTCTTTGATGAACACTTCGGGATGATTTTCAGCTCTGATCTTCACTTGCTTTTAGACAGCTACTGTAACAAAAGCCTGTAGGGAGAGCTAAAGCTTCGCCTATTTACAATAACCACATGCTGACTCTCTATTTAATTTTAAAAACAAACTCAGAGCTCCAAATCACTCTCATATTTAATATTTTGTCCTAAAATAACTCTCTACTTTATTTTGCTTTTTTAAAATTAAAACGTAGCTTTATATAACGGGCAGCAAGAAAAAAAGAAAGAGAAAGGAAGAGAAAGAAACAAATTGTGACAACAGGAGTGGCTTTAACAACAGAAGCTCATTTCTTCCTCTTTTTGAGGCAACGAAGAAGGCAACAGCTCTGCCATTGTTATTTCTTGCATGCCAGCTAGAGCCCCAGAATGACTACATACCATCATTTTCAATAACGCCTGTGTGTTTTTGAGGAAATACACACACACATGCACAAATAGAGAGCCTCGCCTTAAATAAATTCTACAATGAGCCACCTGTCCATTAAATATGATTACACAAATGTGATTTAAGATGTCTTCTGAGCTTTCCTTTCAATTCCCTTATAGACCAGTTGGAAGCCACCTGTGGATTCCAGACCATGTTTTGACCCCCTTCCTTTCTTCTTTCCAAACTCAAAATCAGTAACATAATTGCCAATCTGGGTTTAAGCCCTTGCCACCTCCTGAATAAGTTACCAACCAGTGAAAGGGTACACAAAAACACCTGCAAATCACATAACTTGGTCAATCACTGCACAACCTCTCTTGGAGTTATTGCAGGCTGGGCTTCACAATGCCTGATACAGCATATTATGCAATGATGTTCCATGTTGCCAGTAAACTATGGCTTTATGCCACCGTTCCATACAGCAGCTCTATTTAGCTTTATTTATTGGATTTTTAAATCCTCTTGTACAGTAGGCATTGATCTCTCCTGAGGTTGTGATTATAGCTTTAACTATTGACACTTCTATCAGAGCCAATCTCAATTCTTCGCCTTCTGCTGACAAGAAATGGTAATCACCCCAACATTGCAATCTCTGAATCTCGAACCCCTGTCCCACATACTTTGCCCCGCATAAAGAGTACACAGATGTTGGTTAGCTGGTTTTCTCAGCAAAATGTAGTCTTCGACTTGCTTTCCCTTTCTGTATTACTTTAAAGAGTAAAGGTAAATCTGTAAGGGTAAGTTTGACTGGAAGCAATGAAAATGCTCTGAGACACATATGCATTTAAAAAGCTGCCTTCTTCCCACTCAAAAATTTCATGTTTGTCATTATGCACCTGGAACACTGTTTGTCAAGTTATTGAAGTAATTGACAGTGAGCACTTTCTTAGAAGAGATTCTACCTGTCTGTTTGCTGATGAATCTCAGAAATAAAGTAAATTCCAGCATTCTGGGTATAATTAGCAAGACACTACATTGGAAATCAAAGCATCGAATATAAAATATCAGTTCAACCATTAATTAGTTGTGTGACTGAGTAAATAGCTCAACCTCTCTTAGCCTCATCTAGAAAATGAGAAGACCTCAGCCTTCCTCCTAGTGTAAGTGTGAGACTTAAATGAAAAAGTGTGCGTGAAGTATCTGGCATATGGTGGATTGCCCGTAAGTTTTCATTTAACATCCCATTTTGCCCTTTGCTCTACCAGCTTCTCGAGATGAATTGTTGCTTGTGAAAGACTAGTCAATCATTCTGTTATATTTCTTCACCCTAGTATAGGTTAGATTAAGGAATTTGATCTTATCATTTGAGCTAGTCCAACTTGTATTATCTGTATGCTCCTGCCTTGGTGCTTGGAATTTTTCTAGTGTTTACTCCTTTGGGTGGAAGCAGTGATACAATAATATGGTGATGCAATGAGCCTTGATGGGTTTTGAACCTCTTATTTAGTTGATCAGGGAACTTCCAATTCTAATATTTGTTTACATTGGTTTTAAAATAGATTGTTTCAAGTATATCCAGGATCTTCTTAGAATACTCCTTCTAAATTCTTACTGTAGGAATATGTAATCCTTGCATACAAATTCCCTATGCCTTTGGCAAAGGAAGTCTTATTCAGTGTACCACAATTTCAAGAAGAAAATACCTTGAAGACTAAAGGGAGATGATGTAGTTTTATTCTCCTTTAAGAGTTAAGTAGATTATCATCTCTTCGTTCAAGAGGTTCAACTTAGTGGAAGACAGTTGGTACACAGGTTATAGAAAGACCTAAATTTACTGTCCTTTTCTTCTTGCTTTTGAAATGTGGGAAAGAAAGACAAGGAACTATTTAGAAAGAGAAAAAGAATGTACAGGAGTTTAGCTACATAACAGATTGCCAAAGTCAATTGCTGTAACTTTCCTAAACACCAAAAGTGTTGGAAGTTTCTAAAATTTTGATGAAGGCTAAGTGCCTCTTTAGTGATAGTGTTCATAAAACCAGGTATGTTAGGTTTGGAAGTCACCTCAGAAACCACCCCTTGTATGACTCTCTTCTGCTGTCCCAGAAAAAAGGAACATCAGTCTCTGTACAGACATCACAGTGTAGAGAACCCACTCTCTGGCAAGAAATCCCATTCCACTTTGAGCAGATCTGACTCTAAGGAAATTAGATCTGTTCCTTATTTTGAATCAGATCTCTCTCTATCACTTCTATGCATATGTTCTTATTTTACCATCTGGAGTCACAAAGATAAATCTGAATCTTCTAAAGACAGCTAAAGGCAATTATTACCTCCCACAGGTGTGTTCTTCTCTAGCCTAACTATTCCTAGTTTCTCTAACCATTCTTCTAGTAACATAGTTTTATTCTCCTCAACAATCTGATCACTCTCTTTTGAATATATTATGGTTTTTCAATGTTTATATAAATTATGATACCTTGGGGAAGGAAAGGGCAACCCACTCCAGTATTCTTGCCTGGAAAATCCCATGAACGGAGGAGCTTGGCAGGTATAGTCCATGGAGTCATAAAGAGTCAGACACAACTGGGCAACTTCATTTCACTTCACTTCAAAACTGAACACAATATTTGGCATATGTTTTCTGTGACCCTTTAAAAGCAATAAATGCCATACCATTTTTCTCAACACTCCTATATATGAAGACATATGTAGCATTTGCTCTGTGTTAGACACTGTTCAACATGCTGTACATAGATTAACACATTTAACCTCACAACAAACCTATGAGATAGGCACTTTGATTATTCTCACTTTTTTAAATAAGGAGACTGCAATATAGTCTATGTCAGTGCTTCTCAAGCTTTAATATGCATAAAAATCATATAGGGTTTTTATTAAAATTCAGATTCTAATTTAGAAGGATTTCTGTGGATTCTGAAATTCTACACGTCTAACGAGCCCCTGGGTGATATTGGTACTGCTAGTCCAGGGAACATAATTAAAGTAGGAAGGGTCTATATAACATGGTGAAATGATATGAAATGATAAAACAGAAAAACCTAAAGCTGCAGTAGTTAGAGGTATCTTTAACAGCATTATAGGAAGTTTCAGAGAATTTATGTTTATTTAATTGGAGAACTGCTTTCATCTGACTCCCTAATTTGTAAGATGTTCTTCCTATCAGCAAGAACTGGCTTATAAAACCCTTCCTACCATTTAAGTATGGAATCACAACAATAACATTTAGGAAACACTTGCCATAAGTCAGATCCTATTCTACGAAACCCACACATCCTATCATTTAGCGTTTCCAATGTCCTAGAACAAAAATCCAATCATTATACTGTTTTGAAGATGAGGAAACACAAGCAAACGTGAGAGCAAAACTCACATCTTTAAGTTCCTGGTCAATGGCAGGCTCTACCACAAAGACCTGGTAGACCTCTGAGATCACTCGGGAAGAGGCAGAGCTGGGAGGCAACCCTGCCGGACATCACAGTATGCGTGTCCAACTACGAAGCTACATTTTTTCTAAAACATCAGATCTAGCTCAGATCCTGTACTAGGTGCAAATGTACTCATGTGAGTACTGTCCACAGTGAGCTCATAGTCTAGCTGGGAAATCATTTATAAAAATATGACTCTAATAAAATGTAAAAGCTGCTGTGGTTATAATGGAATAGGGTGAAGTAATGAAGGAAAGGCAACAGTAAGAACATTCATGGGGAGGGATTGGCGCTAAAGAGCAACCTGGCATATAAAACCAGAAGAGAGCTAAAATAGACACAACCTAATCTTAATTTTTCTCAGGTAGTAGGAATGGTACATAAAAATTTTTGATATCTAAGTGTTTGCACCAAAAGGGTGGTTAATTTTCATTGTTCTCAAAGGATGCTCCCAAAGAAGACGGCTCTTATGTAAAAATGACAGAATCTCTCCATTATAAATTTGATTTTTCTTATATTTTTTCCTTCAACTTGTTGGTAACTGCTTTTGTCAGCTATTTAGAAATATCTAGTGGATATTAAAGAAATCATTAAAAGCAGATGCTTGTGCCTGGTTTGAGTCATAAATTTGAATAGTAAAATTATCCCTAGATTTTTTCTATTAAAGAATAAATATAAATCAATTTCCATGTTATTGCCAAACATCATAGTTTTCAGGGGCTCTGCTGGGTGAACAAGTGTACTTGGCCTGTTAAGAATTATCAAATTCACCCATTCTGATCAGATTTATATTTTATGTTTCAAAACTTTACTATGTGCCTTAGATCAGTATAACATGACACAACAAAGGTGAACTTATTGTACATATCAGTAATGCTAGCAAATTCAAGTCCTCTGACTTTTTATGGGATACATGAGAACATAAACAATGCACACACACAAAATCATTTAAGAAACTTTATTCTCGAAAGTATACAAGAGAAATGATTAAGAAACCCCATGTGGTTTGCAGGCACAGCATATGGCTTATGGCTTTGACACTGTGACCAAGACATTTACCACCAGCTGGTACCAGTGTAACTAGTTGCAAGAAAACATCCAGGAGTAGCAGAAGCACTTCCACTGCTGAAAGCTCTACAGTACTTATTTGGCTAAGATATAGCAAATGTTGGGCTTCCCAGGTGGCACTAGTGGCAAAGAACCTGTCTGCCAAAGCAGGAGATATAAGAGATGCGGGTTCCATCCCTGGGTTGGGAAGATCCCCTGGAGGAAGGCATGGCAACCCACTCCAGTATTCTTGCCTACAGAATCCCGTGGACGGAGGAGCCTGGTGGGCTACAGTCCATGGGGTCACAAAGAGTCAGACAGGACTGAAGCAACTTAGCATGCATGCATGGCAAATGTTATTTGGATAGAAATTTTATGCCTATTTGGGGAGGAAGGAGAGCAATATAATGGAAAATAATAAGCAAAAATGGTTAGCCCATCTAACCACTTTCCAGAAACAGCACCCTACAAACTCTTTTAAGGGCGCTACTTCAGGGCTACACTACAGGTGAGGATGAAGGTTGAAGACATCTGCTTATTCATCCAGTAGGATTCCCTGAGTTCATAGGTTGTCACTCTACTAGGGGCTGGAGAAATAAATGCCTCATGCCTACTATCAGAGCACAAACAGTGTAGAAGAGAGACAGGCCCGCAGGGAAAGACGATTAGTAGAGCATTAGTTGCTGCACTGGATACAGAGGGGACAGAGGAGAGAAGCCATTTCTATCTAAAGCAAATGAAGAGAGAAAGGAGAATGTGAGAAGGAGAAATGTTCATTTGGAAGAGAAACGACATCTGATCAGAGTGTGAAAAACAAAGAATTTTAAGAAGATTAAAAGGAAAGAGCTTTATGGAAAGAGAAAGCAGGATAGGCAAAGCCATATAGATCTGAAGAAATGGGACCCGTAGGAAACTGCAAATTACTTGATATGGCTGGAGATTTGGGTGAACTCCTTACTACACACTTATTTTCTAAGGTGGATCTTAGAGCTTGGACTCTAATGTAATCATTGAAACAGAAGATGAAACTTTGAATGGAATGGAGAGATGGCAGTACATTTAAATGACTAATGATCAGAACTGAGCCGATTTTCATCACTGATGCTGCTGGGGGTGAGGGAAAAAGACACAGCGACAGTGATTCCTGGATCCAGTTTCGGGGTGTGTATTGAAAAGTCCTACACTTCTCCTCTTGAACACTTCACTTCTGACACTTCTACCAAATGTGTGGGAGATTTTCCACCACCAAGCCTTTCTCTGATGCGGCTGGATATCCTACAATTTAACTCAGTTATGACACTAACTAACTGGAGATAGCATCAGATCCCACAAGTGAAGTCTCACAAGGCTGCCCCCCGCTTCAGATGCCAATCACAAGTATTAGGGCAATGGGTTACCCACAACTTTTGTCCAACTTGGCTACCAATTGGGGTTTCCCATGACCTCCTCCCCTTAGATTCGATTATTTGCTAGAGTGGCTCACAGAACTCAAGGAAACACTTGCTTATGTTTAGCAGATATTAAAAGATATGATAAAGGACAAAGGTGAGCAGCCAAATAGAGCAAGGTCTGGGATGGGGCTTGAGCACAAGAACTTCTGTCCCTGGTGAGTTGGGATGAGTCACCTTCCTGGTTCGTGGGTGTGTTCACCTACCTGGAATCTCCCCAAGCCCCATATTATTGGGATTTTATGCAGATTTCTTCATGTGCACATAATTATTAACTCCATTTCCAGCCCCTCTCTAGAGTATGGGGTGGGTAGCTGCTGCTGCTGCTGCTAAGTCGCTTCAGTCGTGTCTGACTCTGTGCGACTCCATAGATGGCAGCCCACCAGTCTCTGCCATCCCTGGGATTCTCCAGGCAAGAACACTGGAGTGGGATGCCATTAAGAAGCTGTAAATTCCAAGCTTCCAACCACAGCATGGTATTTGTGGTGACAGCCCCCATTCAGGAGCACACCCAGAATCATCTCATTAGAACAAAAAATGCTCCTAGTGCTCTCTTATCACTTAAGAATTTACAAGGGTTTGAGGAACTCTGCGCCAGGTGCCAGAGACAAAGAGCAATATACGTATTTTCTATCCTCTCACTAGTTGCATGATTAGTGATTCCATTTGATACATGTGAGGGCTATGTATCAAATTTTGGAAATTTCTATTATAGATCTTTTAATTCCTTCAAACTAAAGGAAGAGCACTGATTAGGAAAGAATTCATTGTATCATTTTATCTAAGTTCTATGCATAACCTAACAATCCCACATGGTCTTTGGGCTAAAATAAGACACTATATGCTATTTGCACCACATTATTCTAATATTCTTTTTCATCTGGGACACAGTAATCCCTCCGGAAACAGCCTGGAAAAATGAATCACAAGCAGTTAAAATGTAAGTGAGAAGCATCAAGTTATTAGGCAAGGCTTTGAAAAGATAAACGGTTTGTGAAAGAAAATGTAATTAACAGGTTACACTGTATATGTTTGCAAAATGCCAATGATGCATGAAAATGTTTTTGTCTACTTAATTTTCCTAAGATTGTGTGTTTATATTTAAATTAATTAAAGGCAAACTGTCTTGTGTTCTTAAACAACTTTGTGGTGACTGATATGTGCAGCAGCCAAATTGATAGCATGTAATGAAAACTAGCTAACCCAAATGCTTGCAGCCCAAGAAGCCACAGAGTAAGCTACTGTCCTTAAGGGGAAAGAATCTGAAAGCCTAGTGTGCAGCAGACAGAGTCTTCCCATCCAAAGGAAGATTTTCCACTCATGAAGGGAAAGCTGAGAGCATAAGCGCCTTGAGAGCAGACATCTTTGTTCACAGTGTTCAGTGACATATCCCAAATGTTTACAACAGCCTACGTCTTCAATAAGTATTTTCTTAATTAATGAGTTACTGAAAACTTAATTAATGAATTTCCACAGCAGCTTGGCAGCATGATGTGGGAGCAAAGATTTGGCATCAGAATTCCTAGATATTAATCCTCATCAGTTGTATGATCCTGAGCAATTCATTTACTTTTGAGTTTCAGTTTCCTCCTCAGTGAAATGGAGACAATATTTATGAAAATGAGGTCATAAGAGATAGTTTATATGAAATCACATTATAAGCTTTAAAGGACTAATGTGTTCATTTATCTCTTTGAAGGCAGAAATTCTACTTATGCACTACTCAGTAACTTCTGATCCTCACTGTTTATGTATTACTAATTCCTGACACACAGTCTAGTGGGCTTCCCAGCTGGCTCAGATAAAGAATCCGCCTGCCAGTGCAGGAGATGTAGGAGAGGTAGGTTTGATCCCTGGATCAGGAAGATCCCCTGGAGGAGGAAATGGCAACCCACTCCAGAATTCTTGCCTTGAGAATCCCATGGACAGAGGAGTCTGGCAGGCTACAATCCATAGGGTCGTGAATAGTCAGACAGGACTGAGTGAGCACACATGACACACAGTCTAAAATAATTGTTTATTAAAATGAATTGAAGTCAGAATGGCTGGTACATTTTGCATTGGGAATTGGAGGAGGAAGTGGTTGACAAAATGACAAGAACTTATTGCAAAAAAAAATCAACATTTGGTTTATTGGACTATCTAAGATCTGCATTTCTTAGCAAGTCTGAAGACTCTCTCAGCCTGATTTCTAGGATTACTTTGAACATGACGGTTACTCTCCCATATCCATACAGAATTATTACCTTATATGATACAGCAAGCTATATCTATTGGCTCTTTACAGTACAGATCTATTTCTGACTAAAGGCAGAAATTGTCCAGATCTACAAATATCATATGCGGCTATGTCAATACATATGGTCTATACACAGGAAAACGGAGGAGAAGTGGCTGACAGAGTATGAGATGGCTGGATGGCATCACCGACTCAATGGACATGAGTTTAAGTAAACTCTGGGAGCTGGTGATGGACAGGGAGGCCTGGCATGCAGCAATCCATGGGATCACAAAGAGTCGGACATGACTGAGCAACTGAACTGAACTGAATGCCATCCTTACCATGTCTGGCTACTTCTCATTTTCTAAAGGCATGGATACCAGAGACAAACCTGTAAGATAATAGCAGAAAATATGAAATTTGGTGCGGTAGGTATAATCTAAGATGGATCTTTGGATTTACAACTTCCGTGAATGTGTGAATGGTTCTACTACTGTTTGTCAGAGAGACACCCAAGGAATAAGCAGTTTTAAGGCAGAAAATATTTATCCTAATTATGTACAGTACTTAGCATTACTCTGGAATACAACCGATAGTGATACAACACTCACCAGTGTCTGGCACACGTGAGGCACTCAGTAAACATTATTAACATATGAATCGATCAATGAACCCCTGTGCTGACATTTACTAGTTGTGTGACTTTGGGCAAGTCATTTACCTCTCTAAGTCTCCTTTTTTTCAACTGTGCAAATAGCAGTAGCTACTTAATAAAGTAAATAATTATTTTTAAAAAATAGAATGAAAAGCTGTGTATAAAGTAACACAATACCAGGTACCTAACAAGCTTTCAATAAATGGTAACCATATGTATTCATCTTTGTGTCTCAGGGACTATGTCTTTCAGATAGGTCAGAAAAAGAAAACAGATGTGAATAATCATTAATTTTACTAATATTATTTCACACATTTTTACAGGTGTTGATTGAGCCTTTCTCTGATGCCAAATACATAGTCTCCTATGATTTTGTGAGAACATGTTACCCTCATCACCTGGGTCCAGTGCTCTCCCACCTAGGGTCTGGTTGAAATCCCTATTAGCACTTAGCCCTCAGACACCCAGTCACTATGCACCTCAGCTGTCCTCTCCCACAAGATGGCTAGATCAATGACAGAGGATGTGTAAGAAGAAAGAGGGCAAGAAAAAGTAAGAACTGATTCCCTCCAGCCTACTAAAAGTTTAATATCATGTGTAAGGGCAGATCTTAGAGTCAACATAATTGTATGCATAATACCTGTGGAAATGCAAAAACATGTAAATCATACAACTTTAAATGCAAATATATACATGGTCTTTTTGATTATCTATGCCACTTGGATTTGACCCTGAGGATAACCTTAGCGGAAACTACTGCCCTGGGTACCTTTTTCTTTTCTTTTTAACTGAAATCAGTGATCAGTTTTTTAACTGAAATCAGTTTTTTAAAAAGGAATTCAGGAATGAAAAAGAAATATGTTTTACAGTTCACATCTGCGTGGGCTAAACCACCTGCTATGATTCTGTGGATTATATTCCTTTTACTGCCTTGGACTATTAGTTAATATTATGTGTACATGTTTTCTCTTCCACCGCCCCCGATCCCAGATTGCCAGTTCCTTGAAAGAAAGGCACTGTGTATTATAATCTATCATGTCCCTTTGTAACCCTGGCAAATCAGGTCTTTAAAATGGAGGGAGTGCTCTATCATATGAGGTAACACTATCTTATCTGTTCTTCACTCCTCATTCCATTCTCTTTACCCTCTAGCTTTCATATTTTTACCCTTTTCTAATGTTGCCTGTCCTTCTTGATTTCCTACCCTCTCTTCTCTCTGGATTGTAATTTTGTCTTTGCTCTTTATATCAGTATAATTTGTAATTATAGCAATTCTCCTACTTTACCTGGATCCCCAAAAGTTCCCTTTTGGGAACTTGTTCCCTCCTCTCTAAAGCAAATTTCCACCACTCTTCTCCCCTCTCATGTCAAAACATACTCATCCATGGTTTTAATCCTCTTTTTCAGATGTTACATGAAGAATCTTTATATCTGGTTTGAAACCATCCAGAGCATTTGAGGTTGTTAAAAAACAAAATTCAACTGAGTACATTTTAAAAGCATTTCTGGCTTTATTCAAAGAGTCATGAATTGGGAAGCATCCAATTTAACAAACAGAAAGGAGTTCTGAGGAGCTGTACAAAATGAAAGACTTTTATAGACAGAAGGGAGCGGGAACAAGGAAGTTATTCTAGACAAAAAAAAAAAAAGTGAATTAGTTATTACAAGGTCATTTTCCTTTAGGGGATGACAAGGATCTCAAGTAGATTACCTAACTATTGCTTATTCTGTGATTCCTGATTGATGATTGACTGTTTTAAGGTTCCATTTTGGGGAGAGCTGAAACTGTAATTAAGTCTCAGTCTGGTGATCTTATGCTTAATGTAAGTGACTCTATTTTGGCCTGTTGTCTTGCTATTGTATTTACAGATGTGAATAATACTGTGTCCCTGTATAGATATTATTGTTTTCTCTTATAGTGAGACAAAATGGCCTGCTCATTCCTCAGGTGGGGCTTCCCAGGTGGTGCTAATGTTAAAGAGCTTGCCTGAAAATGCAGGAGATGTAAGACATGAGTTCAATCCCTGAGTCAGGGAGATCCCCTGAAGGAGGGGATGGCAACCCACTCCAGTATTCTTTTCTGGAGAGTGCCCTGGACAGAGGATCCTGGAAGGCTACAGTCCATAGGGTCCCAAAGAGTGGGACACAACAGAAGCAACTTAGTGCATAGCAGTCCTCAAGGATACTCTAAAAAAAGGCTTTCACGAGTTTTTCCAACAGTCATGTCTCACATTGTAGAAGGATGGGGTATAAGCCTATAAGTAACAAAAAATTGATAAGTGTAATGCCCTATTCTGGAGCTTCTTAAGCTGCTTCTGGTGCAGACATCTTTATTTCCCCATTCATTTAGTGTTTGGAAGTTCCCAATTCATTCCTGGATTCTCCAGAACCAAGTTCGTGTCTGTTGACCACTACTTTCATCATTCCCACGTACCTACCCAAGTCCCAAATCTGTCTGCTCTAGACTTGTCAATGGTTTTCACTGGGGTTAGGCATATATTACCTGCTTAAATAACTTCTAACACCCACTGGTAAATGAAGCATTCACTGTTGCTCAGCACCACCCCATAGAAGATAGCTCATGATTATGTCTTTGCTTTTTAAGAAAATAGCTTTTAGCACTGAAATATATACACTACCATCCATAAAACAGATAGCCAGTGGGAATTTGCTATATGACACAGAGTTCAAACCCAGTGCTCTGTGACAACCTAGAGGTGTGTGAATGGGTTGGGAGGTGGGAGGGAGGTTCAAAAGAGAGGAGACATAGTTATACCTATGGCTAATTCATATGATGTATGGCAGAAGCCAACACAATATTGTAAAGTGATTATCCTCCAATTAAAGATTTGATCAAACAACAACAACAAAAAATAACATTTATGTTTTGTAAGCCAGAGAGGTCCAATGTCTTTGAAATTTTTATTTCCTCAAAAAATAAAAATCAAGGTGACTTAGAGCAATTAAAAAGTCTTTCAGAAAGTCTGCTCGTTTCTACTTTGGTAATCCTTTTCTATACAGTAGGCATCAGCAAACTTTATCCATAAAAGTCAGTTTGTCAATATTTTAGACTATGCTGGCTAATTGACCTCACCCAAAAAAAGATGGCTAACACTGAAAAAAGATGTCCTTTACATCACAGGGGACTGGAATGCAAAAGTAGGAAGTCAAGAGATACCTGGAGTAACAGGCAATTTTGGCCGTGGAGTGCAAAATGAAGCAGGGCAAAGGCTAACAGAGTTTTGCCAAGAGAGCAAACTGGTCATAGCAAACACCCTCTTCCAACAACACAAGAGAAGACCCAACACATGGACATCACCAGATGGTCAATGCCAAAATCAAACTGATTATTTTCTTTGCAGCCAAAGATGGAGAAGTGATAGCTTACAGTAAATGGTGTTGGATTTGTGATCTCAGAAGAAGATTCAGCTTCAGGACCAAGGACCAGGCTTGATCACTCAAGAACTTATGTGTATCAGAGTTTTATTGAAGTATGAAAAGGGACAGAGAGAGCTTCTGACACATCAAAAGGGGGACAGAGAGTGCCCCCCTCAATAGTTTTAGCAAAGGAGCTATATACTTTTTTAATTGGTTATTACAATAAATCAAAAGAATCTCTCAAGGTTGTAAAGATCTTACTAGATCCAGTCCCACAATTTAATTTTTAAGATGACAGGATTAAAACTAACAATAGAAAGATTTTACCAGACCCACTCCCATAATATACATTTTAAGATAACAGGATTAGTCAGGTTTTCAAGGAGAAACAGTCCTCAAGCAGGACTGTTTATATAACATTGTATAATATTATATAACAATATACATTGTTGTTATATAATCCTTAGTACACAGTTTAAGCTGAGCTGTTTTGTTGTGTAATCATCAGCTCTGGGCTTAAAGAAAAAATGTTTTATGTGACTAAGACTAAGAAATGTAGAATAAAAAGTTTGTCCTTTTCTCCTCCTTGAGAATTCCAGACCCCTATCTACTCTTGAAAAGCCCCATATCCCTCTCTCCTCCTTGGGGACCCGAGACTTCTTATTAACCTAATTAGAAACTGACTCTCTCAGAAGCTCTAGAAAGTTAGCAAAAACAAGACCGGGAGCTGACTGTGGCTCTGATCATGAACTCCTTATTGCCAAATTCAGGCTTAAATTGAAGAGAGTAGGCAAAACCACTAGACCATTCAGGTATGATCTAAATCAAATCCCTTATTATTATACAGTGGAAGTGACAAATAGATTCAAGGGATTAGATCTGATCTGAGTGCCAGAAGAACTATGGGTGGAAGTTCCTGACACTGTATAGAGGCAGTGATAAAGACCATCCCCAAGAGAAAGAAACGCAAAAAGGCAAAATGTTTGTCTGAGGAGGCCTTACAAATAGCTGAGAAAAGAAGAGAGGCTAAAGGAAAAGGAGAAAAGGAAAGATATACCCATTTGAAAGCAGAGTTCCAAAGAATAGCAAGGAGAAGAAAGGCAAGAAGCCTTTTCTCAGCAATCACTACAAGGAAGTAGAGGAAAACAGTAGAATTGGAAAGACTAGAGAGTCTTCAAGAAAATTAGAAATACTGTCGGGTGAGTTTGTTATTTCCTCGGTTCTGTCTCATCGCAACAAAAATTTGAAGCGAGGGACAAACCGGCATTACAGCCCTTGGACGACCGGTGTTATAGCTCTCGGATGGACCAGTGCCACAGCTCCGTGTTTCAGCTCAGTTTTATTTAGGAAGTAAAGGAAAATACATCCTTGAGGCATGACGTCATGCCATCCCAAAAGACACAAAGAGAAGAGAGGCCCCCAGCCCAAATTTTGGCTCCTCTTTTTATATGTTTTTTCTCCTCCCTCTGGACCTGCCCTATGTAAACTGGGTTGGTCAAGAGTGTGTTTGTTTTACTTTAGGTCCTCACATCTTACTTTGTCCTATTTTAGTGGACTTTTCCCTTCTTTTTCTTTTAGCCACAGCCAGTTTGGACTCCTTTTTCCTACTCTAATTACCTAACATTCCACCCTCAAGAGATGGGAGGCCCAATTCTTTGAGAATAGGGACATCGAGGTCTCTCTGGCTACTTCATGCTGAACTGGGATGCCAACGGGCTTTGGGGCCCCCAAGCCTCAGAGTCCTTGTAGCAGTGTCCATCTAAGGGTGAGTGATATTTTTTGTGGTCGGCTGTAATTTTATACATCCTTGTTCAACTGGCACTGCATGTTGTAGCTTGTTGACCTGTGCAGAGACAAAATGGATTAGACAATTGATAATACATGGAGCAATCACAAGCAGCATCAATATGACAAGGACTAGGAGGGGCATTAGCCAACTCCAAATTTCCCATCACCAGGAGGATCCCCCAAAGAGAGATTGTAGCCACCCGGAGAACTCTCCAGCTTGTTCTTTGAGATCCTGTGGAGTCTGAATGTTTTTCTTGAAAACTGTGAGACTTTCTTTAACTTAGCTAGAGGTATTTACCCAGAAACAACATGTCTCACTCAAGATGGCTCAAGTTCCTCCTTGTTCAAGAATCAGGAGATCTATCTCCTGTCTGTTTTGGAGTACAACCCCTGCCAAGCTGTGTTTGCTCTTTAGAGCTGTCCTGAGAAATCTTATTCCCAGAAACTTAATTTTGGGTGTGTTCATTAGAATGGCACTCATTTGTAGTCCTGAATGGGTATCTGAGATCTCCCAGGGGTTCATAGGTGTACTGAGTGTCCTCTTCTGTTTTCTTCCATGGCTTGACTCATGAGTAGTGAATCCAGGCGTCATGTTCTGCTTCTTGACTGCTGTGGAGGTAGAAAGTATAACAGGGTAGGGGCCCTTCCATGTGGGCTGGAGTTAAGCCTTTGGGGACCCATCTTTCCAGAGTTTAATTAGTACTTGTGTCCTTGGAGCATATAGTGGTGACTCTAGAATCTTTTGGGCCCTGGTTGACACCCCACAAGCGTATATCCTGTTGGAATTGCCCAATGGCCATGGTATAAGTCTGGAGGGTCTGAGCCTCTGGTTCTAGGAAGAGGTCATTGGCATTTAAAAAAAAAAGGTCTTCCATAGCATCTCATAAGGACAAAGACTAACCTGTTACTTAGGGGTAATATGGGTACAGAGGAGAGCTATTGGTAAAGCCTCCTTCCATCTCAGGGAGGTCTCCTGGGTTATCTTTTTTATTGTTGATTTTAAGAATTGGTTGGCACTTTCTACTTTTCCTAAAGACTAAGACCTCCAGGCACAATAGAGATAATAAGTAATGACCAATGCTTTAGAGACCCTTTGGGTGACATTAGAAGTAAATGATGTCCCACTGACACTTTGTAATGACCTGGGCAGACCAAATCTCAGGATGATTTCAGGGAGCAGCTTTTTTGTTTGTTTGTTTTTTGTTTTTTGTTTGTTTTACTACCTCCTCAGCCTTCTCAGTACTCTTGCCTGGAAAACCCCATGGACAGAGGAGCCTGGTAGGCTGCAGTCCATGGGGTCGCTAAGAGTCAGACACGACTGAGTGACTTCAATTTCACTTTTCACTTTCATGCATTGGAGAAGGAAATGGCAAGCCACTCCAGAGTTCTTGCCTGGAGAATCCCAGGGACAGGGGAGCCTGGTGGGCTGACATCTATGGAGTCACTCAGAGTTCGACACAACTGAAGCGACTTAGCAGCAGCAGCAGCAGCAGCAGACTTCTCAGTCCAGGTGGGAAAACCTTCAATCCATCCTGTGAATGTATCTATCATGACTAATAGGTATTTATACCCTTGAGAAACTGGCATCTGGGTGAAGTTCATCTACCAGTCCTCTCCTGGGTAGGTCCCACATCATTGGACAGGCTGGGCCAGCCGAGGTCTTCGAGCTCCTGAAGGGTTGTTTAATTGGCAAGTGGGACAAGAGGTGACCACTTGCCTTATAGACGTTTGGAGGCCTGTTCCTCTCAAGAATCTTTCTAGTAATCTTTGGAGAGACTTTTCCCCAAAAGAGTGGTGGCATGTAAGGAGTTAACCAACTTCCACTGGAGGTTCCCAGGCAGAAAAAGGAGTCCCTCCTTTTGGAACCACCCAATATGATCTGGAAAGCCCTCACTCTTAGCTTAAAGAGTCTCACCTTCAGTATATGAAGGAGTCTCTGGCAAATTAGTCTGTGGAACTAAGGTGGCAACCCCTATTAAGTCATTGTTCTGTAACGCTGCTCTCTTAGCTGCCTGATCAGCTGCTTGGTTCTCTCGTGCCGCTTCTGTGCTCCCTTTTTGGGTCCTTTACAGCGGGAGACTGAAACCTCAGTGGGGAGATGGACTGCTTCCAAGAGCCTAAGAATTTGATCACCATATTTGATTGGGGACCCTCGGGTGGTCAAATGGCCTCCTTTCTTTCTAAATAGCTGCATGTGCACGTAGCACCAGAAAGGCATACCTGGAGTTAGTGTAAATGGCTACTCTTTTTCCTTTTCCCAGCTCTAAAGCTCGAGTCAGGGCTTTGAGCTCAGCTAATTGGCTTAGAGGTTAAAGCGTCTGCCTGCAATGTGGGACACCTGGGTTCGATCCCTGGGTCGGGAAGATCCCCTGGAGGAGGAAATGGCAACCCACTCCAGTATTCTTGCTTGGAGAATCCCATGGACACAGGAGCCTGGTGGGTCCACGGGGTCGCAAAAAGTTGGACATGACTGATCGACTTCACTTCACTTCACCTGGTGGCAAAGGTTTAGCCTCTATGGTCTCAACATTGGAGACTACTGCATATCCAGCTCTTCTTTTTCCATCCAAGACAAAGCTGCTCCCATCAGTGTACCAGATTTCCTCAGGATTGGTCAGAGGATTTTCTGACAATCCCTCTCAGGGTTTTGTCCAGGGGTCCAAGGTTTCTAGGCAAGAGTGAAAGGGGAGAGAGCCCTTGGGGGTAGGCAGGAGGGTGGCTGGGTTAAGAACCTCACAATGGGATATAGCGAGGCCTGGATTTTCCATCAGTACTACTTGATATCTGAGGATTCCTTGATCAGACATCCATAAATGTCCTCTCCCATTTTGGAGTTGTTTCACTTGGTGGCTGGTGAAAATAATTAGTTTGCCCCCAAAAGAGAGTTTTAAAGCATCTTCTATCAGGATCCCAATAGCTGCAAGATTTCGAAGGCAGGCAGGCCAACCTCGGGTGGTTGGGCCGAGCCTCTCGGTAAGTAAGCTACAGGCTGGGGCTCAGAACCCAACCTTTGAGTGAACACTCCCAAGGCTATTCCTTCTTTTTCGTGGACATAAAGATGGAATACATTTTCTGGGCCTCACAACCTCAAGGCAGGTGCTTGAGTTAAGTCTTCTTTTAGTGTAGCTTCTGCCTTCTTTTGAGGAGTTCCCCACACCAGTGGGATTGAATCACCCCGTTCCTTCAAGCTTTCATATAAGGACTGAGCGATTAGACCACAGTTGGGTATCAAGATTCTACATTATGCAGTTAGCCCCAGGAAAGTTCTCAATTGTTTTCAAGTCAAGGGGGAGGGCAACTAGAGGATTCCTTGTACTCGATCAGAGGACAGCCTCCTGGCCTTGTGTGTAATCTGAATGCCCAGGTAAGTGATCTTTGTCTTGACCATCTGTGCCTTAGCATGGGAGACTTTATATCCCCTCTCTGTCAAAAAGTTTAGAACCTGAATTTCATGTTGTTGGGCACTTTTCTCATCTGGAGAGCAGATTATTAGGTTATCTATGTATTGCAATATTTTCCCACTAGGTCCCAGGCCCAGACCTAGGAGATCCTGGCTAAGAGCCTACCCAAACAGGTGGGGGCTACCTCTGAACCCCTGAGGTAATATTGTCCAAGTCGCCTGTTGGTGTTTTCCTCCTGGAGCCTTCCCCGAGAAGGCAAAAAGATATTGGGATTCTTTAGCCAGTGGTATGCAAAAGAATGCATCTTTGAGATCCAAGACTGTAAACCATTTGGCACAGGGTGAGATTTCTCCCAAGATTACATGGGGATTGGGTACTGTGGGATGGAGGGGTCTACAGCTTCATTTATGATCTTGAACCATTTGCCAGGTTCCATCCTTTTTCTTTACAGGGAGGATGGGGGTGTTACGTAGTGAATTGGTGGGGACCAATAGCCCACAAGCAAGGAGTTTATTTATTAGAGGCTATAGTCCATCCTGAGCTTCTCTTCTGAGGGGATATTTTTTCCAGTTAGGAAACAGTGGGATCTTGGAGGACAATGATGACTGGTTCAGCTTGCTGGGTTCGTCCAGGAGTCCCCTGGTCCCACACCTGGGACTTAATTTTGTCCTCCCATAGTTTTTGGTCCCTCTCTATTGGAGAGGGTGTAATGGGTTCCTCAGTAGTAACCGGAAACTGTAGGGCTCTAGGGGCTGAAAAGTTTCCCATTACAAGGGTGGTCCACAGTTTAGTGAGTATATCTCTTCCCAATAAGGGAAGAGGCACTCAGGGACCACCAGAAACTGGTGGGAAAATATTTGTCCATCCCAGCAACAAAGAAGTGCTCAGGTGAATCTTTTAGTAATTGTTTTTCCTGTAGCACCCAAAATGGTACAGGTTTGGGAGGAGAAGGCTCCAGAGTAAGAGGTCAGGACAGAGTAGGTAGCCCCTGTGTCAACCAAGAAATTCTCGGATCTACCTGCTACATCCAGTTGCACCCTTGGCTCCAGCCCAGTGATGGTTATCTGTGAGAGGCGGGCTGGCTGGGGCAGGCCGCTTCAGTCCTGCTGAACCATCATGAGGGAAGGCTTGGCACTTAACCTTGAGGCTCTTGGGTCCCAAGGCTCTTGAGGCCCAATGTCCCAACTGATGGCACTTGTAGCTAGCCATTTTAGGAGACTTGTCATGGTTTGGACACTCTGGCCCAATGCCTCACCTGACTACAGATTAGGCATTTGCCTCCTGCCTTGTCCTTTAAAGACTTGGGGTTTGTTTTCCTGGAGGGATGCCAGAATCTGGGTATAGCTTTTCTCTTTCCTATTCTCTCTTTCCTGGGCCTTGGTCTCCCTCTCCTGTTCTCTGTTATAAAAGGTATTGGTGGCTGTCTGGACCATCTCATCTAAAGAGGCAGCAGGGTCCTGCTGCTGTAGCTGTTGTAACTTTATCCTGATGTCTGATGCACACTGGGACAGGTATTTGTCCTTTAAAATCATCTGTCCCTCGTGATAGTCTAAGTCCAGATTGGTAAACTTTCAGAGGGCCCTTTTTAGCCTTTCCAGAAAGGCAATGGAGTTCTCATTGAGCTCCTGAGTTATTGCTGAGACTGGACACAGTCCCACAAGTAATAGGCTTCCTTCTATTTTCATGGGTGGACTTCCTTAGGGGTGAGACTTTCTGAAGCTTATCCTACCCAGTACTGTTGCAACCTGAGAGCCAGGCATCCCCAGGTCAGGGTGCAGATCCCCAGGCAAGCTGAGGCATGACAGCCTCCTGGAGATCAAATCCCTGGGCAGGTCGAGGCAGGTTGGCCTCCCAAGAACTGGATCCCTGGTCAAAGCATGTCGACCTCCTGGGACCCCTGGACTGGTGGATCCCCAAGCAGGTTGAGGAGTGACAACTTTTTGAGGACCAGATCCCTAGGCAGGTCAAGGCAGGTTGACCTCCTGGGAGCCCCCGGACTGGCAGATCCCTGAGCAGTTTGAGGCGTGACAACCTCCCAGTGACCAGTACCCTAAGCAGGTTGAGGCAGGTTGACTTCCTGGGATCCCAGGCTAATGGATCCCCAAGCAGGCTGAGGCATTACAACCTCCCAGGGAACAGATCCCTAGGCAGGTTGAGGCAGGTCAACCTCCTGGGGCCCCCGCTCTGGAATTGGGCATCCCCAAGATCTCCAGTGTGACCAGTGCTAGGTAGGATTAAGGGGTTGTAATTTTAGTTTATTGCCAGTTTGTTCACCACAGATGGGAATAGATACCATGGTGTAAAGCAATCCAAGCCTGTGTCCTGAGACTGGGAACCTGTTGAAACAGCCATAAGCCTTATTCTCTTATTGCTCTTAGAGAATGTAAGTCACTGATTTCCTCCCCTAGTCCTCCATAAGAGCAGGTTAGGGTGTCTCCAATGGTAAACATTTCATTGTCATAGACCCCCTTTAGGTAATGACAAGAAATGAGAAAGGAGTGGGTTATCTGGCCCTGTTAGCATCAAGGGTATCTTAATAATACGCAGGGTGGAGCAATGTTGCCTACAAGGGGGCTGGGTCCTGGTTGTAGGAGTTAGTAAGTGGCTTAAGAACAAATTGATAAGAAGCAACAGACCAGATGTTCCATAAAAGTGGAGTGGAGATTTGATCCGGGGGTCTGTTTGTAACTTTTAGGAGAAGAGTGGTAAGGGTTTGGGCCCAAACAGCCTGCAGGACTAACTCCCAAAGTGGCAAACATTATCCCTGGAAGCCCATTTGCCTTTGAAGGCTGTTTGTTTTACCTGAGGTCCTTACTCCCATCCCCAACAGATGGACTTCTAGCAGACATTGTGTGCCTGTCACCTGCCCTAGCGGGTCCACTGAGAGATGCTGTTGTTGCACATGTTGTAGGATGGTAGATGAAGGCCTGAATATCTAGATGGACTGGATATTAAACAGTATTTCCCTCCCAAGGGCCAGCTATTTTCTGGTTGTCCCTCCAGAAGATTATAGAGGCAACATTGTGGGCCCAGACAGGGCTCAGGAGAAGAGCAAAAAATAGGAGGGAAGAGAGCAGGGCACAACTTTTGAAAGAATGACATAGCCCAAGAGCATAACATAAACCAATTAGAACCAAATGGGTCCAAGGTGACAAGTCAAATTCAACTAAACCTTGATCCCCAATCTGCAAGCTAAATGACACACCCAGAGGAGGCAGGACAGTTCCAAGTCACCATCAAAAGAAGGAGGAGTGGGTAGTTCCCCAATGGTTGGGATGATCCTCCCACTCATTAGCATATGAATTCACCCACACCACATTCCTTGGCCAAAGCACTTGCCCTCTGTTGATGGCCCACACCCTGTGGAGTGTGTTTCTCTCTGAATCTGAAAAAATCCACCTCTTACCTATCCCAGTGTCTCTAACTGAACTTTTGCAATGAGACAACAGAGTCTAAGTTTCATTAGGTCCTGAAGCGAGGCACCATGGATTTTGGCCAGGCTCAAATCCCAGAAGAGAGGAGCTGAGAACAGGAGGAAAAAGCTGTAGGAAAAATGTGCCAAGGAATCCCCTTCATAACCTGCCAGAAAATCTGCTAAATGCCTGACTTGTGCTCACTGTTTTCATTGGCCTGATTGGTACAAAGAAGATTAAGGACAGGAGAACTCCCATGGCTTGGGTAACAGCTACTGGGGCCCAGGAGACGGTGGAGCCTTTGGGACACACTGAGGAATAGCCCTTGCCAAAGTCCCTCAATTGCACCCACTGCTGCTCGCTGTTCTCAGGGGTTCAAGGAAACAAGAAACGAGAGATTGTAAAGGAATGGAGATTTTGTTAGGCATATGTCCTTCCAGCCATAGGAGCGAGGATCTCCTACCTTAATCAGAGGTCTTCTGGAATCTGAGACTGAGCTGTGTGAGCTTTCTGCTGAGTTCGTTTTTTACTGCCCCCATTTCCAGCACGTTGGGCTTCTTGTCACTTCCTCTATGCTGGGTTTTCTTTGTGTTCAGCTTCCACTGCAGGAGCTTTTTGCCCAGTTGGGCTTCTGCTATGCTTGGCTTCCTCCTTGCAGGGGCCAAGCTGAGGTTGTTTCAGCCAGGTTAAATCCAAGAAATGTCATCATAGAGGTCAGGGGAGTGTGTAATTTCCTCGGTTCTGTCTCATCATAACAAAAATTTGAAGCAAGGGACTGAACAGTGTTACAGCCCTGGGACAGACCAGTGTTACAGCTCCATGTTACAGCTAAGTTTTGTTTAGAAAGTAAAGGAAAATACATCCTCGAGGTATGACTGCATGCTGAGCCAAAAGATGCAAAGAGAAGAGTGGCTCCTCTTTTTATGTTATTTCTCCTCCCCCTGGGCCTTCCCTGTGTAAATCGGGCTCGCCCAGAGTGCTGTTTGTTTTACCTGAGGTCCTTACTCCCATCCTCAAACCCTTCTTTGTTCTATTTTCAAGGACTTTTCCCTTCTTTGTCTTTTAACTGCTGCCATTTGGGACTCCTTTTTCCTAATGTAACTACCTAATATTAATGTTCCCTTGGTATTTCTAATTTTCTTGAAATGATCTCTACTCTTTCCCATTCTGTTGTTTTCCCTATTTCTTTGCATTGATCACTGAGAAAAGGCTTCTTATCTCTCTTTGCTATTCTTTGGAACTCTGCTTTCAAATGGGTATATCTTTCCTTTTCTCCTTTTCCTTTAGCCTCTCTTCTTTTCTCAGCTATTTGTAAGGCCTCCTCAACCATTTTACCTGTTTGCATTTCTTTCTTTTGGGGATGGTCGTTATCACTACATCTATACAGTGTCAGGAACTTCCATCCATAGTTCTTCAAGCACTCACATCAGATCCAATCCCTTGAATCTAGTTGTCACTTCCACTGTATAATAATGAGGGATTTGATTTAGATCATACCTGAATGGTCTAGTGGTTTTCCCTACTTTCTTCAAGTTAAGCCTGAATTTGGCAATAAGGAGTTCATGATCAGAGCCACAGTCAGCTCCCGGTCTTGTTTTTGCTAACTTTCTAGAGCTTCAGAGAGAGTCAATTTCTAGGTAGGTTCTGGGGTCCCTGAGGAGGAGAGAAGGGTCTGGGGCTTTCCAAGAGAAGATAGGGGTCTGGAGTTCTCAAGGAGGAAAAAAGGACAAGCTTTTTTTCTATAGCCATTTTGTTGTGTAATCATCAGTTCTGGGCTTAAAGAAAAAAAAATGTTTTATGTGACTAAGACTAAGGAATGTAGAAAAAAAAGTTTGTGCCAAAGATGGGCACAATAAAGGACAGAAATGGTATGGACCTAACAGAAGCAGAAGATATTAAGAAGAGGTGGCAAGAATGCACAGAAGAACTGTACAAAAAAATCTTCATGACCAGATAATCACGATGGTGTGATCACTCACCTAGAGCCAGATATCGTGGAATGTGAGGTCAAGTGGGCCTTAGGAAGCATCACTAGGAACAAAGCTAGTGGAGGTGATGGAATTCCAGTTGAGCTATTTCAAATCCTAAAAGAAGATGCTATGAAAGTGCTGCCCTCAATATGTCAGCAAATTTGGAAAATTCAGCACTGGCCCCAGGACTGGAAAAGGTCAGTTTTCATTCCAATCCCAAAGAAGGGTAATGCCAAAGAATGTTCAGCCTACTGCAGAATTGCACTCATTTCATATGCTAGCAAAGTAATGCTCAAAATTCTCCAAGCCAGGCTTCAGCGGTACATGAACTGTGAACTTCCAGATGTTCTAACTAGATTTAGAAAAGGCTGCCGAGGGACCAGAGATCAAATTGCCAACATCTGTTAGATCATAGAAATAGCAAGAGAATTCCAGAAAAACATCTACTTGTGCTTTATGGACTATGCAAAAGCCTTTGACTGTGCAGATCACAACAAACTTTTAAAATTCTTCAAGAGATGGGAATACCAGACCACCTGGCCTGCCTCCTGAGAAATCTGTACGCAGGTCAAGAAGCAACAATTAGAACTGGACATGGAACAACAGACTGGTTCTAAATTGGGAAAGGAGTACATCAAGGCTGCATATTGTCACCCTACTTATTTGACTTACATGCAGAGTACATCGTGCGAAATCCTGGGCTGGATGAAGCACAAGCTGAAATCAAGATTGAGAGGAGGAATATCAATAACCTCAGATATGCAGATGACACCACCCTTATGGCAGAATGTGGAGAACTAAAGAGCCTCTTGATGAAGGTAAAAGAGAGTGAAAAAGTTGGCTTAAAACTCAACATTCAAGAAACTAAGATCATGGCATCTGGTCTCATTACTTCATGGCAAATAGATGGGAAACAATGAAAAGAGTGAGAGACTTTATTTTCTTGGGCTTCAAAATCACTGCAGATGGTGAGTAAAATCACGAAATTAAAAGACACTTGCTCCTTGAAGGAAAAGTTATGGCCAACCTAGACAGTGTATTAAAAAGCAGAGACATTACTTTGCCAACAAAGGTCAGTCTCGTCAAGGCTATGGTTTTTCCAGTGGTCATGTATGGATGTGAGAGTTGGACTATAAAGAAACCTGAGTGCTGAAGAATTGATGCTTTTGAACTGTGGTGTTGGAGAAGACTCTAGAGAGTCCCTTGGACTGCAAGGAGATCCAACCAGTCCATCCTAAAGGAGATCAGTCCTGGGTGTTCTTTGGGAGGACTGGTATTGAAGCTGAAACTCCAGTACTTTGGCCACCTGATGAGAAGAGCTGACTCATTTGAAAAGACCCTGATTCTGGGAAAGATTGACGGCAGGAGGAGAAGGGGTTGACAGAGGATGAGATGGTTGGATGGAATCACTGACTCAATGGACATGGATTTGGGTGGACTCTGGGAGTTGGTGATGGACAGGGAGGCCTGGTGTGTTGCAGTTCATGGGGTCTCAAAGAGTCAGACATGACTGAGTGACTGAACTGAAACTGAAAATAGATTAACAGGAGAAAAAATATAATTGGGTATTAACAGAGGCTCTGCACAGACAATGAGACCCAAGGAAGAGCAGGGTGCTGGAGCTTTAAATGTCATCATGAGCTAAGGAATGGTGTGCGGGCCCTGGGCTTCAGAGGGATGCAAGGTGATTCACAGAACAATAAGAAAAGCTGATGTTTGGTAATTAAATGTTTGTCCTGCCAAACAGATAGATCATTTAGATAGAAAGTCTCTCTTAGTAACAGATCTCTCTCTGGGCCACACCCCTTATCTAAATTCTTTTAGATAGTTAAAGGAGAAGTAAAAGTTTTTCTTGAGTCTGCTGGGTCATCAGCTCAACACAGTCCACATGCCAAAGGGGCATATCTTGGGACGCTCATTCTGAACCCCTTCATAGTCTAATTAGAAAGTTTCAAATGTGAACTTTTCCCACTATTATCAATCAGATACTTAAAATCTCCAGTAAAATAATCAGCCTTATGAAAACATCATCTTTTATGGCAAAGGTACCAGTTGGCCCATCACTGAAATTTAAGGAACTTGTTTGGTGACATGTTTACTAAGGGAAATATTCACATTTACTATGAATCACATAGTATATGTGCTTGTAAATGTATTTTTATTTGACATTTTGTTTTTAACTTCACTTCTATAAATTAACATATTAACAGTTTATTTTTATACATTTTGTATAATCAAATCTGTCACTGTCATAGTTTCTATCTTCATTTTTATGCTTAAGTATATCTTTCTTTTTAGATTTCTCTGTTTTATCCAACTTGAATTTTTCTCAGTGTGGACTGTGACATAAGAATTTAACTTTCTAGCTGTAAAATAGCTAAATTTCCCCAAACTATTGATATATTACCTTTAATCATACTTATACAACACAAATAAGAGCACAGATATCTAGGGTTGTATACCAGGGCTTTCCCATAGTTAGCATATCCTTGTACTACAATTACTTTGTTTTAATTGCTGTAGTTTTGGATACAAACTCCAAGAGATGGTGAAGGACAGGGAAGCCTGGACTGCTGCAGTTCCTGGGATTGCAAAGAGTCAGATATGACTGGACTGAACAACAAAGCTTATCTAATAGTACAAGTTCCTCCTTGTTAATCTTTTGCAAAATTTTTGTGGTTGTTCTTATGCAACTATAAATAGTGCATCATCTTGGAGTTAGTTACAGTCAAAAACCATTATCACCCTTAGGTCTAAGGGTTCAGAGAGCTGTGTCAAGATCTCCTTGACATCTCCTCATCTGATTCACAGGGATCTGGAGCAAAGAGGCATGGGTCAAAAGAAACACTACTCCCCACCAATAAGCCACCTTCTGCCCTTGATCTATTGCCAGGCAAACTCAACTTGAAACCAGAAGGTAAGAGAAGCCTGTAATGCAGCCTTTTAAAGTCATACCTGCAGGATACAGAGCAGTAGGAGAAGAGTAAGGGAGTTAAAAATGAAGGCATCCAGCACCTAATCACCTCATTTAGTCACAAAAGCAATATCCAAAAAGTTCTTATTGGAATTGAATGACATTTAAGGCTATTTTATGAATATTGACATAGCTATAATTCTGAGCTTTCAAATCTGAGAATATGGCATGCATTTTCTTTTAGTAACATCCTTTTAGTCCTTCAAAAAACATCCTATTGTATATTAAGCTTACTATTTCCTTTTCTTCCTTTCTTCCCTTCCTCTTAATTCTTTTACACTACTTTGTAAGAATCTATTTATTTATTCCTTTTGACCTCTATTTCCCACTCCCATTTCTTACCTTGCCTCAAATTCTTACCTTGCCTAAAGAAAAAAAATAAAATTCTTACCTCAAATGTAACAATTTTCATTTGCTTTTATATCTTTTCAAGTCCTCTGTGTGTTTCTGTAAAATGTGTATTTGTGTACATGAATTGCTAATTTATGCAAATGTTACTGTGTGTTGTAGATTTTATTGTTTCTTGCCTTTTTTATTCCACCTAAGGTTTTTAAATTTTAGCCATGTTCCTCTAAGTATACATCTAAATGTTGCTCATTAGTCTTAACCAGTATGGATTTCCATAGCATGCATTCACAATATTTATATATTTATTCCACCAGCAAAGAATAGCTGGATTGCCTCCAACTTTCTGCCAACACAAACAATGCTTCAAGGAACATTCTCATTCACTTCCATTTATGGTTTTATAAGGAGAGGAATCACTTGTCATATGGCATAGCTTATTGAATTTGGTTAGCTATTGCCAGTTTGCTACAGGTTGTCTATTTTATTCTATATTCCAACCAGCAGTGCCTGACTATTCCTATGTTCCCTCCACCTACCAATACTTAGCAGTATCAGCTAATATTTTATCTATCTGACAGATCTTTAGGGATATTCATTGTTATTTTAATTTGCATTCATCTAATTAGTAATGATTTTGAGTATCACTTTGTAAAGTTATCAGTCCCTTAGGTATTCTCTTTGATTAACTGCCTCTACATATACTCTGGGATCATTTTTCTATTGGGGTTCATATCTGCTTCTTATTTGTTCGTGTAAAGCTCATGTGTAGTCTAGATATTGGTCCTAATGCAGTCCAACATTGAATAAAAATCTTTAGTATGATGTAATCAAGTCAAGCAATTTTCTACTTCATGATCCTGAAATGTACTTTTCCACAATTAGGGTACCAAGATATTCTTCTGTTATTTTTTTATTAGCTTTATGGTTTTACCTTCAAATTTAGATACCTTATCCATCTGGAATCTTTCTCTATGCCTCATATTTTATTTTTTTATATAGTAAGACATTTTTCTCAACACCATCTACTAAACAATCTGTCTCTTTTCTATTAATACCTTGGGCTCCTTCTATTGTATGTTCATTTTCCACATAAACACGAGTCTGCTTTTGAGATCTCTAGACTTTTCTGTTTATCTCATTTTTTGGTGACAGAATTTATAACTATGGCTTTATAATGATTCTTTCATAAAAAGTTAAAAACAAGTTTAATGAGTTTCTTTCTTATTAAGTTCATTCAAGAACTTATATAAATTTTATATTTCTAAAATGACTAGTGCTTCATTTCTATTTCATTCTGATTATTGATAATATATAGATATATTATTAATTTTTCTATACTTTATTTGCATTTCACCTTTTTATTGAATTCTATTTTATTCATTTTATGTTGATTTTGTGGGATTTCCCACTTAGAAAATTCACATCATGTAAATCTCTTATAATATTTATTTATCTGAATTCTTTTTCTTTGCATTGGCTAGAAACTCTTCAAGAATATTGAATAATAGCAATAATATCAGACATCTTTGCTGTATTTAATGGAATGATTCATAAATTTTCCCCCAAGTTTTATTGCTATGCTGTAACATATTAAAATACATTTTTTACATAAATCATTAAAGTATATTGATTTTGCCTGTGATTACAATTTTGACTGGATCCTTCACGTTTTGATATGTGCTATTCTCAGTTTCCCTATTTTCTTATCATTGAAACTGCAGTTTTGAATCCTGCTTTAATCCAATAATTATTTAGGGAAATTGTGGTGATTGTTGAATTAATGAACAGCTGGAATAAGGGAGTTTTAAGATATATTTTCTTGTACTGTGTTCAAATAATGAGCCCTGCATACTTTTTGCTATTTTGCATTTATATATTTAAGGAGTTTTTTTAATGTCATATATTTTGAAGTTTTAAAAAATATTTATTGCATGCCTGAATAAAATATATTATCTCTGACTTAAGAAAAAGAGTATAGTTAAAAGTGTTAAATCTGTTTCAAAACCATCTAAATCTGTTAGATCCTTATTTGTTTCTTGCTATTAATCTTTGAAGTATAGAGGGATATTTCTATTTCCCACAGTGATTGTATAGTGCTCAGCTTTAAGACACTGATAACTTTTTTTATTTGAAGTTAGCCTCTTTATTCATTTAAAGATCTTTTTTGTTAAAATCTATTTTATTAACAGTGTTTCTCTTCTTATTTACATTTTCATTTGCTTTAAATACTTTTGCATATCCTGTTGCTTTCAAATGTTCTAAGTTACTTGAGGCAGGAGGAAAGCATAGAAGCATAGAATTTATTGACAGCATAGAATTGTGTTTGATTTTTGGTAATATTTAGTTTACTCAATGTGAGTCATTTTTTAATAGGGGAATTTAACTTAATTGCATCTATTATCATAATTAATCTGGCTGGTGGGCTGCCATCTATAGGGTCGCACAGACACGACTGAAGCGACTTAGCAGCAGCAGCAGCAGTCTTAATTAAGCCACCATCTTATATTTTGTACCTTTTATGATTCTTTGTACTGTATTTTGTTTTCTATTATTATTTTTTAATTTTCTATTTTTTTAGGCATATTAAAAATGTGCTGTGTGCTAAGTCACTTCAGTCTTGTCCAACTCTTTGCAACACTATGGACCGTAGCCTGCCAGGCTCCTCTGTACATTGGATTCTCCAGGCAAAAATACTGGAGTGGGTTGTCATGCCCTCCTCCAAGGTATCTTCTGAACCAGGGATCAAACCCACATCACTTACATCTCCTGCATTGGCAGGTGGGCTCCTTACCACTAGTACCACCTAAGAAGCCCATATTAAAAATATTATTCTACAAAATGAAGAGATTATAAACACTTAAGCTTTAAACTGGTTGTGAGGTTTGAATTACCTATCTTGTAAGAGCATATAGAATAATACCTGATGCATTAAA